>NC_054605.1:8323433-8663433 GCF_004785595.1 Juglans microcarpa x Juglans regia
TCTAATTGGGCAGTTCTGGATAGTTTCAACATCGCTTCGTAAATTGGGCATAACACTCTCATCCGAGCTTCGATTGAGATGATTCAAAATTTTGTGGAACACCAAGAAAAAGCTCTACAACGTCACGTTTTGAGTTTGAGATGCTGGTTACATCAAGGTCTAAATTGGGCTTGAAGTTGACGCACCTGGACTACTGATGTTCCAGAACGTTCCTTATCGTGCAATTCAAATATACGATTTAATTGCGGACATTTTGGAGATCTTGTAACACCCTGTCCCTTTGGACGTTTTTTTCTTCCCTGTTTTTCACGCAGCCACAACGTCGTTTGAGGTGAGCTTCATCTTTTTGCATGCATTTTATCCTTCCGACGGTTTTTCACTTTTAGTTTTTGCACTACCGAAGTTTGCTCCACCCCGGTTTCCAAAACCTCCACGTCTCTAAGGTTTCTCTTCTACTGCTTATCCTCATATCACAACTTCCCTCTTCAGAATAGGCTCTCTTCCTCTGATAGCCACCGTGAAACATCAACATTCTTCTCACTGCTGCCATCTTACACTAACGTTGCGTAGACACTCGAAAAACACCATGCATCACCGAGTATAAGCCGCCATCTTATCTTCCCTTCACATCGTGGTCACCTGCCCCCTGCTTTATACCCCAACCAAAGTTTCTCCCTCCACAGTTGACCACCATGGAAACAACCCAGGCGAACGGCTCAATTCACGTACAAGGACCTCTGTTTTGGTCAAGTCGAAACAGAGCACCCACTTTCTCCAACATTTTCCCCCTTTGTGTTCGGTTCCTCTCAGTTTCCCTCTCCTCATCTCTCTGCCGTCGCTGCCCCTACATGCTAGATGACTGCAGGTCATCGTCGTTGCTCAACCACCACGCTGTCGCCCATCACCGAACTACCACAACAATCCATCACCAAGAGCATGGTTTCGTTAAACATAACTTCCATGCTAGCTGCACGGTCACTTGCCGTCTGTGCGTCGTAGCCCAGTAGTGAACCTGCAAGTGGAGCCACCACAGATCACGGGCAAGACTCCATGGTCGAATTGCAGCCCCCACGTTTCATGGTCCGTAACTCCCTCTCCCTCTTTCTCTTAGATTCTATCTCTTTCTCTCTCACTGTCAGTGCACTTTAGCCAAGCCGTACACCGTAGATCTAGTCCAGTCGCCGCTTCTGTCGTCCCTGGCCACCCCTCTCGGTGAGTATGGAATGATCCTTACGCACGGTTTGATTCTGGAAGTTACAATCTCATAGCTCTTTTTTTGTTGTGACCATGCATGCTTTACCCAAAGAACCCTTGTATATATTTTTTTATTTCCCTAAATACCCTTGTGATCAGATGGTCCAAAAGGCATTTTTTTTATATTAAACTTGATTTCATAGAAAATATTTAAAAACTTTAATTATATTATTGGGAAGTAATTTTATGGTTTAATTTTGGTAGAAAATTGTAAGTGTTTAAAATTATTTTTTTAAAAAACACTTTAAGCCTTTTATATGAAATAAATCTTGGATAGTTTTAAATTAGATATGATTAGTAATTTACGATGATTTTTAATATAAGCATTTTTAAGAATATTTTATGAATTAATATTGCTTAAGAAATTTATGACTTCTGACTAGATTATATGTTGGCAGTATTAAGTTAGTGTTTTAATAATAGTTTATCGAGATATGAGTTTTAATTATGAATATGTTAATTTTCAAAATGAGTTTAAGTTGTTTTACCATGATAAAATTATATTATAATAAGTTAAGATTATTTTTAATGATAATATATTTATTTGATTTCTGATAACTATATAGTCATCAAAGCTATTTCCGTATTATGAATTTAAGTAGATTGAGAGTTTTAGTAGTTCTTTTAGAAGTTTAGTCACGTTTAGTATTCCGTATAGGTGACAAGTGGTATTCATTCAGCACGATTATGGAATGACTCAAAAAAACTAAAAAGTCCAGATAAGCGGGGTTCCTGTGCTAGGCTTTATACGAGTTATTAAGACTGAGGTTGACTTTCTGAAAGCTTTGCATATTTTGTGATGAAATGAGAGCTTCAGAAAAAACAAAATCGGTCGCTTATTTGCATTACTCATGAAATCTATATGAAAAAGGAAAAATATTTTCTGACATGCATTGTGTAGACATGAGCTAAATTTTGTCATGTTGTCTCTGAAATCTGAAAAAGAGCGATATTGAGAATCTAAAAAATTGTGCATTGATTTTGAAAGATGCTCTGACTTTTGTTTTCAGTATGTAAGAATGATCTGATTATGTTTTGGTGCTCCATTTTCTTTTGATATGGCATATGAAAACCTTTGGCATGGTGTACTAATTTTGTATTTGCTTTGGTCTACTCTGCTCTGTTTGGATTGGTACCAACTTCTTTGTCTCTGAGTGCACCCACTTTGGAAACAAAGTGGTTTTATTGTGGTCTTTCCTGTGTGCACACTCAGGGCTCCGAGAAGAATAAAGGAAAGATTTCACCTTTGTCTCTGCCCGATTTGGCCACCGGGGTTAGCACAACCCTACCACGGGGGTGAAACATGGTCTCTGCTTTGTGAGATACTCTGTTTTGATGTGATGATGATGCTCAGGTTATATTATGCCAAAGTATTATGGGTTTTACTTGTCTTAAAACCGTCGCTCTGTTACATTTGAAAACATGTTTTGTTCTGCATACTGTACTTTGTAAGTGCTCATGTTTGCACGCTAGCATATGTCCTCTACTTACTGAGTTGTTGATAACTCACCCCTTATCTCCCCAACATTTTTCAGATATTTCGGATACTTCAATGGAGATTCAAGAATAGGAAGCATGAATAAGGATTTGTGAGCATAGTCTATTAAATACAAAGGGTACTTGTTATTGGAGAATTTTATTAAATAGTTTCGTTTTGCTATGTTGACTTAGTACTTTGGGAAGTTGGCTCTTATTTTGAGATTTCGTCATAATTTTAGTTATTTTTTTATTTGGGAGTAGATGGTTTAAAGCAATGAGGTCTTTGAGTAAATGAGGAATTGGAGTTTACATTTGTACAATGAGATATGGTTTTAAGTGATAAGAGGTAACTCTCCTACCCATCTGGAGCCGGGGCGTTATAGATCTGGTGCACGAAAGTTACAAGCTGGAAAACATCACTTTCCTAGTTATATTAGGACTTTATTTTTTTTTTAATATTTTTCTTAATTAAGTCAATTTGGGGATATTGTTATTTGACGATAATACTTAGAATATTTGGAGGAGATTTGGTAGGATTCTAATACGGGGGGAATTATCAGACTAGAGACGTCTCTCCCTTCCCTCTTCTCCAACTTCTCCTTCCAGTTTTCATGACGGCCTTGTGTGGCTGAACTTTCATAATTGATCGATCGAAACGGAAGCCTTAGAATCAATAAAACTGTGAGATCTAATTTGTTTTTAGTGTTCAATTTATGCTTTGAGTATCGGATATTCTTTTGTACCTATTTTCATGATTGTCTCGTTTAATTACTAGGAGGCCTACTAGTTTATTATTCGTTGCAATCTACTGTTAGATTAGATATCAAATCCGTAATTGTGAAGCAACTAAGATTTAATGATTTGTTGCATGAGAAATTATTAGATCTTTGGAAGAACGCTCGACGAAATTAAATGCAACTGCTTGTGCTTGTGTTGTTTAGCTTCATCGATCTCTCTAATTCTTAAGGCTGCTACTAGATTAAACCTTTAGCGCTTGCCTTGGGTTGTTTAGTAGTTAAGGTTATCGCTTGTTTTCTCATTAACTGCGACTAAGGAAAGATAGGAAAATAATTTCAATAGTGAATATTCAAAGTATAAATTAATATATATTTGCATCGATGATCAGCTGTAAAATTCCGACGGTGGATGCTAACTTAGACCAAGGTTTATTCTTTTGATTGATTTCGATATTTTAATTTGAATTGTTCCTTAATTGTTCTTCTTAAAATTGTTCGTTATACCCAACCTCCCCCCCCCCCCCCCCCAAAAAAAAAAATCATTGTTCGCATAGTATAAAACTAAGCTAAATACTCTCCATGGGAACGATCCTTACTTGCACTAGTACATGTATTTTTAGGAGTATAGATTTTATTTTTGATTGTTTGTGACAGCACACCAATTGCCCACTCCAATTTTACGCAACAGATTTCCATATGATCTTATTTTGGCAGTCCTCCATCTTATCTTCCTTTACGGGCTCTGGGGTGTGCATGGTACCCTTGCTTAACAGTGTTTGGCCGGTCAAAGCTTGATTTTAAGTCCGCTCGGTGTGATTTTCTTTTTTCCCCTCAACACAAAGGGTATCGGTGTTGGGATATTCAAACGGGTCAAGTCTATAACTCCCACCACGTTGTTTTTTATGAACTTACCTTTCCTTTTAATCATCAACAGGGTCCAACTTCAGAAAAAAATTTACCTTTCAAAGTTCCGAAGTCTTTTCAACTTGGGAACCTGCCATTTGAAGTTCATTCCATTGATACACATCCAACACCTGCTTCAGTTCACCCATCTTCACCAACTGAGCCTGATTGTGTCCAGCATCCCATCGATCCTACCCCTCACTTGGATCCACAAGTAGTAGTCTACCCCATAGTAGCTCCTAGCCCAACACGTACACATACTATAATCACCTGAGCCCAAGATGGTACACATCGACCCAAAGTATATTTCTCATCCTGCCATCCCATTCCAGCCTATTTTATGGCAGACTCAGCTGTTCAACCAACCAAACCCAAGACTTATAAACAGGCTTTAAAGGATCTCAAGTGGCAGCATGCCATGCAAGCTGAAATGGATGCCTTACATGCTAATCATACATGGGACTCTGGTTCCTAAACGAGCTCATGTGAATCCAGGTCGCAGCAAATGGGTCTTTAAAATTAAAACCCATGTCGATGGAACCGTTGTGCTATAAAGCATGTCTTATGGCGCGTGGCTTCTCCCAACTCCATGGTCTCGACTACGATGAAGCGTTTAGTTTGATTGTCAAATCCATAACTATTCGATTGGCTCTAGCGTTGACATTTTCTCACACCTAGTCACTCAAATAACTTAATGTCAGTAATGCCCTCTTGCAAGAACGCATTTTTTTATTTTTTATTTATTTTTATCTTAACCATTTGGCTTTGAGGATCCTACCCGCCCTAATTATGTTTGTCATCTTCATAAGACTCTCTATGGGTTAAAATGAGCACCAAGGGCTTGGAAAGTTTAGTACATATATGAAACATATGGGTTTCTCTCGATGTCTGTATGACACCACCTTGTTTTACAAGCACTAGGGGTCCGATATTCGCATGCTTCTAATTTACGTTGATGACATCATCACTAGTAGTTCTTCTTCACAAATACACAAGTTTATTTCACATTTATCATCCACTTTTAGTATGAAGGATTTTGATGATTTACATTATTTTTTAGGAATTCAAGACACACGAGAATACAATGCTATTACTCTTACACAAATGTATCGTCTCTTCTCCACAAATTTGGTTTTGATGGTGTCAAACTTGTTGCTACACCTCTAGCCTAAGGTTCTGAGCTTTCCACCAACGAAGGAGCCCCTCTCCATGATCCTACCTTATACTGGCAACTTGTAGGCTCCTTCTAGTATCTTACACTCACTCGTTCCGACAAAATATATGATGTAACTTTTGTGTGTCACTTATGCAGTGGCCACATGATGTTCATCTCTCAGCTGTCAATCAAATTTCTCGCCATCTGAAAGGTACATTGACTGGGTGGGTTCTCGGGACTACCCTCGATCTACAACATGATTTGCCATTTTTATGGGTGACAAGCTTCGCTCTTGGGGAGCTAAGAAACAAGTTATAGTTTCATTGTGAGGAATCGCCTGACGCGAAAGGGGATAGACCATTCTTGGAGTTTTTTTTTTTTTTTTGAGAAACATCTTCCTTCATTGATATCATGTTGTTCTACATGATCTGATGAAACATTGGAGTTTCCTCCATGTCTACTATGTAATCTGATAAATATATCGCTGCTTTAGCTAGACTATGGGCAATAGAGTTGCCCTCCCTGTTTACATGATAGACTATACATGCTTCCAACTTTGCCATTGTAGCTTGAGTATCAGTTATGATCATCCCAAAGTAGCTTCCATTTTGATTCTTTAGATTGAGTTCATTGACCACTGTTTTGGATTCTCCTTTGAGTATGACCTTTCTCATACCCAATTCTAGTCCAAACTTTACAGCTATCCCTACTGCTATGGCCTTTGCTAGATTAGGATCAGGCATTAAGTCTTGTTTTTTCCTCAAGGTAGCCAAAAAGTTGCCAACTTCATCTCTTACTGCTACACCTATTCCTATTTTACAATATTTTTTATTAGTAGCCACATCCTAGTTGACTTTACAAAAACCTTGAGGTGGGCATTCCAATCTAACTATCCTTTTGTTTTTTGCAAAGACTTAATGCTCATGCCTTGGTTCAACTGTACATAATTCTAGCTGCCCTTGTTTCACTCTATGTATCACAGCCTGGGGATCTATCAAATGTTTCTAAATACTAACTGATTTCTTCTCCACCAGAGGTTCCAGAAAGTTAAAGATAACTCTATCATTTCTTGCTTATCTAACTTGTTGAACATGTCTTCTATTAACTCCCTAAAGCTCCTCATTTTTGAATTTTCTTGGATAGTTGGCTCAAAACATCATTAGCTGAGGCACACTCCCACAATATTTGCTCAATGGTTTCAGGTTCCTTAAGACACATTGGACAATTTGGATTATCCAATATTTTCCTGTTGTACAAATTATTTTTTGTGGGCAGTATGTTTCAACAGGCTCTCCAAAGAAAGTTCTTTGCTACTGGAGGTATTTGAATCTTCCATAATCTAGTCCATTGCTGACCTTTCTGATTATTGTTGTAGGAATTCTGGCCTTTTTCCTTATCTTGTAATTTCCCTTGTAAATGATTTGCGCTTCTCATTGTAAAGCAACCATTAACATTGTTTCTCCATATCAATTTGTCTTGTTGATTACTCTGACTAATTGGTAATTGCCTAATTAGATTAGCTTCCCTGTTGCAAAAGACTTCTTGAATTAAAGGTAGATTCCATTCCTTAGCTCCTAGCAGTATTAATGCTTCCACTTTAGCTTCTTCTCCCAATGATTTATTGCCACTTTGAGGTTTGTAAGATGTTGGTTGTGGTAGCTATGGGTCAGACCGTATTCTCATTGACTTCTCATTGCCTATTCTCCATTGAAGTCCTTGTTGTAGAAGCCCTCTTGCTGAAAATATACTTCTCCAGATGTAGGATGGGTTGCTTCCCATTTTTGCATTAAAAAAAATCAAATTTGGGAAAATATCTAAGCTACAACACTCTTGATGATAAGGATTTAGGATATAAAAGAATTCTCCATCCTTGCTTTGCTAACTTGCTCAAAGCAAGGTTAAAATTTTCAAAATCTCTAAATCCAAGTCCTCCTATTTCTTTTGATTTCCCCACTTGAGACCAACTCGTCCAATTCATAATCTTTTCTTGGTTTACCTGACCCCACCAATACCCTCTCATCATGCAATTTAGTTGCCTCAATAAGGTTTTAGGAAGTTTAAATACTCCCATTGAGTAAGTGGGAATTTCTTGAATGATAGATTTGAGCATAATCTCTCTCCTTGCTTGTGATAAGAATTTGTGCTTCCAATTGCTCATTTTAGCACTGACTTTGTCTAGTATAGCCTTGAACTCTTTGCTTCTTGATCTGCCTACCAAAGTTGGAAGGCCTAGGTATTTCTCCTGTGAGTTTGTGACTCTAATCCCTGCCATACTAGTTAAGTAGTTCTTTGTTAAAATGCTGGTATTTTTACTAAAAAGTGAGAGGACTTGTCTTTGTTCATTCTTTGGCTTGATGCTTCCTCATATTGACTAACAAGCTCCACCGTTTTCCTCCATTCCAACTCCACTGCCTAGCAAAATAACATACAGTCATATGTAAAAAACAGATGACTGATATGCAGTTTTCCTTTAGCTATTGGAAGCCCTATAATCTGCCTAGTCATCTCTGCCTTATTGATCATCTGAGTGAGTGCATCTGAACATAAAATAAATAGATAGAGTGATAGTGGATCACCCTGTCTAACTCCACGAGATGGCTTAAATCTGGGCTGTGGAATGCCATTGATTAATAGTGAGTAAGAAACTGTTAACACACATCTTGAAATAAGATCAATCCATCTTCTATTGAAACCCATCTTCTTCATTACAATTTCAATGAAACACCACTCCAATCTATCGTAAGCTTTACTCATGTCCATCTTAAGAGCCATATACCCTTTGGAACCTTTCATTTTGGACTGCATTGAATGCATAGCTTCATATGCAACTATAACATTGTCTGCTATCATTCTCTCTAGTATAAAAGCAGTCTGAGTTGTTGAAATGATACTTGGCAAAATGTTCTTCAATCTGTTTGCTATTGCTTTGGCCATAACCTTATACATCACATTACACAAACTTATAGGTCTAAATTCTGTTACAGCAGTGAGATTTTTGACCCTTAGGATTAAAACTATGAATGTCTCATTAATAGAGCTGTCCCAATTGTTTGTGTTAAGAGCTGTAGCAACTGCCTCAAAAAATTCCTTACCTACTATACCCCAATGTTGTTGATAGAAACTAGCTGAAAACCCATCTAGATCTGGGGAACTCATAGGATTCATATTAAGAATTGCATCTTGGACTTATGAAAATTCAAAATCTCTCAAGAGCATTTAGTTCATCTCTTCTGTGTCCAGAATTGGCATTGTCTCTACACATTGCTGTTGACCCTCTGGATTTGAAGTAAGAAATAGATTTGTGAAGAAATCCTGGAAAATCTGATTAATCACTTGTGAAGAAGTTTGAAGTTGCCCCACTCCGTCATAGATGCTGTTAATTGTATTAATCTTGCGCCTTTGAGAAGCACACTTGTGAAAGTAACTTGTGTTTCTATCTCCCTCTTTAAGCCATCTTTGTTTGGACATTTGTTTCCACTTCACTTATTCTTGTTCCAATCTCCAATTAATATGCCTTTGAATTTGTTGGATTTCTTGAATATTAGAACTTGTGTTCCTTGCTTGAAGTTGTAAAATCTTTCCTTGTTGCACCTTGATTATCTCAGAGGCTTCTTTCTCCTTGTTCTTACTCCATTTCAATAACTGTATTTTGCAATTGTTCATCTTGATTTCAAATCTTTTAGGTAGTTTGCATTTCTGTTTTGAACATGCCAAGCTATTGAAATTAAATCCTTGCAGTTAGTATTGATGCCCCAACTGTATTCATATCTGAACAATCTTTCTTTCCTTCTTGCAGGTTGTGTCTGAGTGTTCATGACTGTTAAAAGGGGATAGTGATCTGAAAAACTTGTTTCTATTGTTGTAACCTCTATTGATGGGTACACAGTGAGACAAGTGGTGTTAGCACATACTCTATTACTCTATCTAACCTCTCCTTGGTGAATTCCGATCCTTCTCTGTTGTTAGACCAGGTATGTTTGAGTCCATTATAACCCATGTCATTTAAGTCACAATCCTGTAGAGCTTGCCTGAATCCTTGCATTTGAATAAAAGGTCTTTGAGATCCTCCCCATTTTTCATGTTGATAAAGAATTTCATTGAAATATCCATGTCCATAGTTGAATTCCACATCATTGCTAACCCTCCACTATTCCCTTTTGCATTAACAGTAAAACTTCTATCAAATCCAATATTATTCCTGATTTTTTTAATCCCCTCTCTCGAGCACTTTGTTTCAATGAGGAAGAGGATATATGGGCTCTTTTGCTTCACTAAAAAATGAAGCTCACAAACTGTCCAATGGTTCTCAAGCCCTCGATAATTCCATGTTATGCATTTCATTGTGGCTGGTGGGGTTGCTCAGCAGCCATCACCAATAGCTCCTGAGTTTGGCTCCTTCCAAGATTGAGCTCCTCTTTCTATTTTTTGTTAATCATTTGAAGATTCTGACTGTCATTTGTTGTTTTTTCCCTTTTTCTACCTCTTGTAATAACTCTGTTATTGTTATCAGTTTCCATCTCTTCTGTTGTTGAAACATTTAATGCTCTTGCTCTTCTCTTCCAACCCAAAGGTTTAGAAAATACCTGCTCATTCTGCATAGGATTACTATTAGACACATCTATATTACTCTCTGAAGTGTTTGTATCTTGCAGGCTTTCTTTTAGTCTCACTTATGGATTGCCGAATATTCTTTGGACTCCTTCCTGTGTCTTTAATTCCTTATACCCCTCTTCTTGTTGACTTCTTGTCTGTTCTTGTATAATCTCATCTTGCCTTTGTTGCTCAAGATAAAATTTTTGTTTTCCTTCAACTATTGCAGCCTTGTTGTAACTTCCAGAATTCTGGTCATGTGCAACTTTGTAACACCCAGGCCCAGCCATGCCCGCTTTACAAAATTTTTGGGTTTATAGGTAAGAAAAGCCCACTTCGAGTTAACAAGTATTTTTTTTTTATGGACCTCGAGACCAAATTTTTTTTAATGGCTGATTATGATTTTTCAATAGGTTTGACAATTAGGTTTTGAATCTTTTAATAGACCAAGTAGATTTTCACCCGAAAAATTTATGGGACAAGTGTAATTTTTTTAGGTTGAGTTGAGGTCCAAAACTTAGAGAAAAAGGCCATACATTAACCCCATTCAAGATCCAAGTTGTGGGCCAATTATTTTCAGGTTAAAGAGCCCTAGCCCGTGAAAATAATTTCAGACTCCACATTCTGCACGTTTGCGTCCGTTTAGTCACTGCATGCATGCCACTCCCTCAACGAGGATTTGCTATTCACGTCCATTTCTACATGGCATGAACGTTCTTATCCCCACAACATTCACGACAACAGTTGTGTAATAGATATACATATATATACTCACATTTAGCAGTTCATCAATTTGATAGACTAGGGTTGCCGCTTACACTTTTCTTTCCCTAACAAGTCACGGCCTATCTCTCTTGCTTCACACTCCTTTCCACCATAGAAACAACCCCTAACAGGAAGCCTCTGCCTTCCTACACCGCGAAACGTGCACTTCCATAGAGATGGCAACCACATGTTGCATGCCGTGTGAAGCCCAGCAGCCGCAACCTGCACCCCATACTGAGAGTCACTCCACGAAAGCCAGCCATACCCCCTTTCTCTTTTACTCACTTCAACCATCAGCCGCTTAAACCTCCGCCCTTCACCTCCTGCCCAACCCACACGAGATTGGCAGCAACCTGCATAGAGAACCGAAGACCCCTGTTTTTGTTCTTCAAAACAGAGCACTTCTTTTTGCCCCACCATGAGCTGTGGCTTTACCACCCCGCCGCCGACGTTGCCACTATCCACCTCCCAACTCTTTGCACAACTCTTTCTCGCAAGTACGACGCTGCCTGGACAGACACCTTCTTTTCCGCACCACACGTAGCTCCTCCATTCATGGTGAGTTTCCATTCTCTATTTCTCCGTCTCTCCCTCACTGTGTTGCTCTCTCTCTCTCTCTCTCTCAGTGCTTCATCGCGATCACCACCCACCACCACCCAGCTCTTCATCCGTCGCAACTTGCTCTCTTCCGGTGAGTATTCGTAGTATAACTTTGGTGAATTCTGGGTTACGTAAGACTGCTTTAAGAAGAAGAAGAAGAAGAAGGAAAAAAAAAAAAAAGAGTTTCAATATTACAAGTTTGCCATTAAGGCCCAAGGGCTTAACTTGTGTTGGACTTATTTCAGATGGTTTTGTGTTTTAAAAATACAATGGGCTAGATTTTAATTTTACAGAAATTGTTCTAGTTATTTTGGGTTTGGTTTAAATGGGTTATGTTTTTAATAAATGGTCTTGGTTTAATTTTACTTAAGAAAATACATGATTTTTTTTTTATAATGACAATAATAAAGATTTGTAATATGGTATTAGTACTATTATATTTTTTAATATATTTTTAGAAGTAAAATGTAGTGCAAGACTTTTATTTTGAACTCTTTAAAGAGAGACTAATTAAGTCTATTTTAATTAAATGGTAGTTTTGCTTTGTCTACCTTAATAGATTTTTGATATAATTATGTTACCCAATTTTATAATTTGATCTCACTAGTAAAGAAGTTAGATTTTGTGTTTTGTTCGGACTGATTATTGAGACATTGATGAATTTAGAAAATGTGACGATATTTTAGGATTACGTGAAGTTAGGTTTTTGAAGAATTAAAATAGGTTATTTTAGCATTTTAGGCTTAAATATTGAATTATGTATTCGATTGGAAATTTATGAGAATTAAGTTTTTAGTTATGAGTTTTGCTATTTACAAGCAAGTTTGCATACCAATCTGTGTACTAATGTTATTGCCTTCATATTCTAAATTCAAATTAGCATTGTTTTCAATAAAATCTTATTTCTAACCAATTATATTGAATGGGTGCGCACTTTAGTGTGCAGAATCGCTTACAATTAGATTTTTTCTTATGTTATAGGTGACGATTAATAATTGTTTGGCATTTTGAGGAAATTTTTGAAAAGCTAAGAAGTTTAGGTAAACGGGGTTCCTACACTAAACTTTGCATAAAAATAAAATGGACTGAGGTCAATCTTGGAAAATATGCATGTGTTGTTATGAAAGGAAATTTGAACTGCCTCAGTTATTTGTTTTGCATTATTCATAAGATTCTGTTTAAGAATAAAATATTTTTCTGGCATGACTGGTGTAGACATGAGCTTATTTTGACATTCTGTTTTCTGAACTATGCATAAAAGAGCAAATATGTAATTTGGTGCATATATTATGTTTTTGTGATCTGATTTTGTTCTGTTCTAAAGATGTTTTATACTCTGATATGATATGACGTGATTTCTGAAAACCTCTGGCATAACATTCTGTTTCTGTTTCTGTTTCGTTCTAACCTTATCACGGGTGTAAAACTGTGGCCTCTGTTCAGGTTGGTACCAACTTTTTTGCTTCTGGTGCACCCACTTTGGAAACAAAGTGGTTTTCTGTGTGGTCTTTCCTATGTGCACACTCGTGGCTCTGAGAATGAATAAGGGGAAGAATCACATTCTGTTTCTGCTCGGTTAGCTACTGGGGTTTACACAACCCTACCACGGGGGTTAAACATGGTATCTATTCTGATATGGTAAGATAAGATGTGATGTTTCAGTTTATGCTATGTCAAAGGAATTTTGATTATGAATATTTTTGAATTTTCGCTCTGATGTTTTTGATAACATATTCTGACGCTACATTTTGAAAACAAATATTCTGACTCTACATTTTGAAAAAAAATATTTTGTTTTGCATTCTAAACTCTATAAATGCTCATGTTTACATACTAGTATATATCCTCTGCTTACTGAGTTGTTGATAACTCACCCCTTATCTCTATATATTTTTCAGATAATTTTGATGGTTTAGCTGGAGAACAAGAGTAGAAAGTTTTAGCAAGATGTAATGATTGTAGTGGAATAAGTGCTTGAGGGTATAAGTTCTTATTTGAGAGTCGTAGTTAGTAAATTGATTTATTTTCGGTTATTTGATTTGATGAATTAAGAATATTTTCGAGTCTTTGGAGAGTTTTTAATTTTTTTTTATTGAGAACTTCTTTGTTGTCCCTATGTAGGAACATTGATTTTTGGGTTGAGTAAATGAATTAATATTTTATGGAGTTTTTTGGATTTTATAGTTGTGTTATTTAAGTTGATATTAGGTATTAAGAGTTAACTTTCCGGACCTTCGGGATCGGGGCGTTACAAACTTCATCAAAATTCACATTCTATATTACTTGATTTCCTCTAATATTGATTAAAGCGCCACTGCTTTGACCCTCTCCACAACCTGAATCATTGTCTTTTAAAACCTCTTCCCTCTGTTCTTTTTTTCTCCACTACCCTTTAAGTTCAAAGCTATGTCCCTCAACCATTTACCATATTGGTTTTGAGATGTATTTGTAGTATTAAACCTTGTTTTTTCCATAGTTTATACTCGACCAACATGTTTTATAATCCCACATTGAAAATAGAATAAAGGCAATTTTTCATACTTGAACTCTACCCATCTTTGTTTGCCTTCTAGTCTAATTAATTTCCCACGAGGTATAGGCATTGTAATATCCATATTGACTCTTATCCTGAGATATTTTCCCCACCTAATTCCATTCCCATCCACATCCACAGTAATCACTTTCCCTAGTGAGGAACCGATTTTCTCTCCTCCATCCACAGTCATGGCTGCTAGAGGTAAGCCATGCACTTGTATCCAAAAAGGTTCTTGATTAAAAGCCATCTCATTAGGAGGAGTACTTTTATCAAAATGTTGTATGCATACAAGATGTTTATCAAAGGTCCATGGTCTACCATTAAGCACTCTTTCAATATCTACATCCTTTTGAAATTCAACCAAGAATCTACGATGTCCCACCACATTAAACCATACTGAAGCCTCAGGATTCTAAAATTTGGTCCAGTTCCTTTAAAAGCTTCCTTGTTTAAGCTCTTGTCCATCAAAACTAGAAGAAGTAAGCATTTGTGAGCTCTAGCATCAGCACGTTTAGTGTCTTCCACAAAAAAATTCACCTCTTCTTTCTCAATTTTTGTTAACTTGAATCCTTCCCATAGCTTTGTTAGTTCTTCTTCCATGGCTATCTATTACAGTCTCTCGATTTCAATAGATAATTTTTCAAAAACCCTACTCCACCGCCTCACCCTTCTAAGAAAGAAAGGACACTCACCTTACCCAAAAAAGGAAAGGACCAACAACGAGGAAACTATTAATTAAAAGAAAATAGAGATCATTGCTAGAGTTGAGTAGAAGGAAAAGATGAGAAACACTCTAGTAGTCTAAGGAATTAGCAGCATGCATGCAAAGTGTAGCCAGTCCAGCATATGGGCGTGCAAGCACCTTGCATACACTCTACTGACATTTTCTAAAGAGAGGTGAAGAAAGTGTGCCGTCTTACAAAAGGCGAGCACGAAGGGGCCACCTACCATCAAGGAGAGAACAAGGAGTCGGGGAGGCCAGTAACTCTGACAAAACAAAAAGTTGCCCACCAAGGCAAGCAACAGCCCATAACAGACTGGGTAAGTGAAGGAGCTTTCTGGAATAACACGGAAGTGCTTAGAAAAGTAGCACTACTGCACGCAAAAGCCTTTCTCCTCTACTACATGCAAAAGCCCTTCTCCTTTTGAAGGTTACATCTAGAGTGGTTCTACGATGAAAGGTGAAGGCATGACGAGTCATGTTGTCTGAATGCAGCAGTACGACTCAAGCCATGATCTCTTTCGAGGAAAACCAGATGACTGAGCATTCGAACCATACTTGGCAGTTTGTCTCTATCATCTTTCAATATGACAGGGAAAGATTAAAGAAAATCCTTATCGCAGATCCGGAATTAGAAAGGACATATGACAATTCCACCCTATTTAAAGGACCTGGACATGGGACGACTATTGAGACTTTATTCATCAAAGGACTTGTGAAGTCAACTACTTCAGAAAGTAAGGAGAAGAGAGGCGACAAGAGGATTTCCAATGTAGAAAGGTAGGTTAGCTTCTAAGATAGTGCTGAAAAATGTGGGGTGAATGTTGTGAATAAGAGGCCTTGCATTATCTCTATAACTTCTCTCCCCCTTTCAAAAGTATGAATAAATATTTTGATCATGATGATTATGCCTATATTTACGCACTGATTTCCAATGTTTTGAATGTTTGAATTTGTTAATTGTTTTCAATATTTGACTCTAAATCCATGTGTGGGAATCTAATATCTCTGTGTGATGAATATCTACGTGATGAGAGAATCTGTGTGGTGGAAGAATGTTACTAGTCTGAAATAGGCCAAAAACTGGCTTTTACGAGTTTTATACTTGTATTGGAAACGAACTATTTCTCACCATGCCTATGTATGTACATGTGTTATTTAAGAGGCTGATTCCTTGCCATGCATTTATGTGTCCGTCAAGTCTTTTCATGAAAGTATTCTTAGCATCATTAGTAGCATTATCTCTCATTAGCTGTCTTGTCATAACAGCCTAATCTACCTATGGTTTCATTCTTGGAACTATAGATTTTGATGCAAATCCAGATCTCAGCATGACGCCTGAGGAACAAGAGTCAAACCCACCTAAGTCCTGAGTACGGGGACCAGTAACCTCTGTAGTTACCTTGTACCTTTCGTTAGAACATACAATGTTAAGTCTAGTGACTACTTGTATGTGATCTGCCACTTTAAGGCAACAAACTTTATGTACCTTGGGACGATTTACTATCTCAGGATTTAATGAAGGGTGAGAGAACCATTTTGTATTGAAGATTAGTATTCTGATACTTAATAGATAGTGTTGTCACCCAAACGTATTCTGCTTAAACTTCCGCTTCGATTACATATATAAATATCTTTCACGTGTACTTCCCTATGGAAAATTACTTGCCTAGTTCAATTCCCTTTTGGGTGTTGGCCAGCACCCATAGCACCATGAATCCTCCCCTAGACCTTCATGAGGAATGGGGCGCCACAACTTGGTACCAGAGCGTGTGTTTATACGTGACTATGGGCTACTCTTCGAATAATAGGACAATACCAGAAAGTATGAGTTAATCTAGTACCGTAAGTTGAAATTTAGTATTAGGCTTGAACTGTGCTTATGACTAAGAGATGAGATAACATATAATAAGCTTGTGTTAAGTGGTAGGATTTGAGGATGGTGCGACTAAGAACCCTACGAGGAGAGCAAAAGATGAGTTGTCATGAGAGAAGATCATCCGATGAAGAGATGAAGAACTAGCAAGAGTGCTAAATAGAATATCAGACATGTTGGACTGACATGAGAAGAACCAAATTGATGTGAAATGAACATGACATAAAGTTAATCGTGAACTGAGCATGAATTGAACTTAATACTGAACGTAAACTGGACGTAAACTGAACATAAATTGAACTTGAACTAAAAGTGAATTGAACATGAATTGAATTGAACGTTAAATAACATGAATGTGAAAGTGAAATATATGAACTTGGAATCTTGTTCAATAATTAACCATGATTAATAAAAGTGACCATATGGGTGCTACACGGTTCCCTTGAGCCGTGTGTCTCTACTGATTATTGCATCACAACATAGGTATTTGTACGAGTTGTAAATGCGTTAGCATACGTATCAGTCTACAGGTATCTACACCTGCTTTGAAAAATATAATGTACGTATCAAGTGACAAGTATCCACATGGGCATGAGTACATATAACATGAAATTGAAAGTGTAGGAGGCACCAATGGCGTTAGTTTTTGACTTCGCTCCGGTGACCTGTTAATTAGGCCCTACTTGAAAGATGTTGATCTTTACCATATCAACTTAGAGAATTTCATACTAGTTTAGGCACTCCAGAGTGAACAAAAGAGTTCCATTAGGATATTACCCCATCCTAGCACTTAGAGTCGTGATAACTATAAACAAACTTGACTTGACATGGAAAAACTCTTTTTGTGACACACTCAGTACTTGAGACATGATGTGACATGAAATGAAAGAACAAGTGACCTGACGTATCATAACATGACATGTACGTGAGATGAATGACATGGCATAACATGAAATATACAAACATTTTGTGATATGGCATAACATGTAATAGATAAATATTTTGTGACATAATAAAGTGTGTAACAGCTAAATATTTCATGACATGATAAAATGTGTGACAGGAAGTTAGAAGCTAACTTACGGTGATCATAGCGTGACAATTAAAATATGTGAAATACGAGAAGTTGTAAGGAGAGATTTCTAAATATCAAAAACTCCTCACTAATAGTTTAGAAACATAAAAATACTGATTTAGAGTAAAATAACCATTTTACCCCTCTACATGTGGGAAAATGATCATTTTACTCCTAATTTAAGAATTTCACATTCTAACTTCAAGTCACCAAAATCTACATTACACATGTACATTTTGTCCTAAATCCAAATATTTAATTAGAAAAATTAAAAACACATCACAACTAGGTCAAACATGCATGGGCCAAAATATGCCCGGGCCAAAACCCTTAATTTTTGTTGCAATTCTATCAAATCTCATTTCTCATGCTTAAACTGAAATATTGCAACATACAAAATCATATCTTATGCTCAAATAACAAACTAAAGCAAACAAAAAAACTCACATCATAAAAACCACAAATTTCTTCAACACAAAACTTCAAGTTTGTAAACCTTAAGCATAATCCTTGATGTTCAAAGTTTTAACTCTTTTCAAAACAACTCTAAGAACTCCAAATGTTTAATAACATACTCTCAATAAAGTTATAATACATGCCTAAGAACTATCATGCTTTGACTCATAAAGCCAAAACCAGAAAAAGCCATAAAATCTAACTTAAAACATTCAACTTTCACTCTTTCACCAAAATTGAAAAGTGTGGTTTTATTTATTTATTTATTTATCATACCATTAGATCTGAAACATTTCATGAAATAAATCACAAATGGACATTATCATATGGTTAATAATCAAGTCCAATAATATATCTAAGTATCAAACCTAACATCACATGGAAAAATATGCATCAAAACATAAATCTAACTGAAAACTTCAAATATAAGACCCATCGAAACCTTTTCATGTTTAAAAATTCATATCCTTGAAACCAAAATAGTAAGTCATCTAAATTACATCCTAACATGTAAATAAAATTGATAGGAACATCACATATAAATATTAAAGCCATTGGAGAATGCTTTCACAACAAAAGATTCAAACTTAGTCAAAACAATATCTCTTTTGCCCTTCCCAGTTTTCAACTTTTTAGATATAAGCAAAACTCTCATAAAATACTTTATAACATGCAACAAATATTCATCAAACTTATATATCAATATTTTTAACTATAATCCATAAAAAAATAAGACCAACATCTTGCCAAAAATTTCGTCAAAACCATCAAAATATCACACACTGACTAGGCTACTACCCAGAATAAACTCTTCATTCTTAACCCGACTTTCCACAATTAGATGACCATGAAATTTAACAAAACATATACCAACAAAAACTAGAGTCGATATTGAACAATTTATGTGAAGGGTACTTCGTGAGACTATACTTACAATAACTTCTAAAAAGTCGAGCAAGGTAAGCGAGAAAAACTGTTCCAGAGCTCCTATTGTTTTCTCTTCAAGAAAAGATTTGAAAAGTGACCAAATACAAGAGGAATGGACATGGATGGCTCTTAAAAACCTAGAGGGGGTGATAGGCGGTTTGTGAAAGACACTTTGAGTTATGGGGTGCCAGCCAAAACCAGGGGCAAAATCAGCTGCAGTATGAGAAGGAAGGGTGAGGTAGCTCTTGGCCTTCCCATCAACTATTGTTTGGGGGCTGCTTTGGGCAGTGAAAGGACTTCCATGGCAGGAGGAAACTTCCTCCACAAGTCTTGCCTTGGTGG
This sequence comes from Juglans microcarpa x Juglans regia, assembly GCF_004785595.1. Taxonomy (NCBI): domain Eukaryota; kingdom Viridiplantae; phylum Streptophyta; class Magnoliopsida; order Fagales; family Juglandaceae; genus Juglans; species Juglans microcarpa x Juglans regia. The sequence continues at coordinate 8,342,851 of NC_054605.1, forward strand.
CTCAATTTCGTGGGCCTTAATCTAGTGGGCTTTCCTTTAGGGGTTTCAATGGGGTTTGGGTTGCTATCAAACCCAAATCCTATTTTTCTAGGCCTAATAAAATTACCAAGGTTTAAAACAACAAATAAAGATGAAAAAACATGAATTTGAATGGTTAATAGCATGTGGAAATGATTTAATCAATTGATTAAACAATAAGCTAAAATCTAGTTCAATTAGGGTTTGGAGGCAGTTTTATACTTATATTGGAGACAAATTATTACTCACCATATTAATTTTGTGTTTATGTATTTTGCACAAAAGAAAGGGCAACATTCCCATAGGCTAATTCCTTGACATGCCTATGTATGTACATGTGTTATCTGAGAGGGTGATTTCATGCCACGTTTGAGGATGCACGTAGATGTAAGATGTCTCAATGTCATCGTCACTGAGGCCTAAAACTCCTTTCCTCTCCATCTCTGCAAGTTGTGATGCCCCAAGTCCCGCTTGGGACTTAATGGAGATTGAAGCATCGGAACATATAACACAAAGCAAAAATTTTTGTTCAATTCATAATTTGCACCAGAATAAACTAAAATCCCAAACACTTAATTCATACTCATAAACATATAGCAGATCGTACGGGCTACTAGTCAATACAATATTTTTACAGACCAAGAAGCATAACTAGATGTCTTAAACAACCTCTTTTTTAGCCTCTCTTACGAAAATTTTCGCTCTACTAGGGTTTCCTTTTTTCAGCCATTCTAGGGTTTTACGTAAGGCTGCATGGCAGCTGCGGATGCCATCGTTGGTCGACGACCCTTAATTGACCTCGTCTTGATGGTGCCGCAGCCTCTTGCCAAGATGTCTATTGCACCTCGCACGTCGAAGTGAATGGACGGTGAACTATTTTTCCAGTTTTCAAAGGATGAGATCAATCGTTCGGCTAAACCTTTTAGGTTCTCTTTGGTCTCAAAGTTTCTACGGCAACGTCCCTATTTGGATGCAATTAGAATGTTTATTCATAGCCGTTGGGGTCTTGCTGGAAGTCTAGTTGTTTCAATGATGAGGTGTCTGAGGAATGTATTTATCTGTATGTCATTAGAGGTTGATTTTCTAAAAGCTTTATCACGTGAAACTTGTGAGGTTGATGACGTGCCTTACTGGGTTTTCAACTGGACACCTGAATTCAATGAGGATGAAGAATCTTCATGTGTTCTCGTCTGGATCCTGTTGCCAGGTTTGCCTCCAAATTTTTATCATGAATTCTTTTTAAAAATCCTAACGGCCCCCATCGATAGATTTATTTGGCAGGATAATCTGACTCGTTGTGCTATATGAACGGATGGTGCCTGTTTATGTGTGGAGATGAACGCAACAAAGCGGCCTTTTTTGCTTTTCTAGATTGGTGCCCCAAGGTTGGCATCTAGTAGGAAGCAGGAAATCGTGTATGAGACACTTCAAGGACCTGTCGGTCAGGTAAGGCTTTGAAGGAGGAGAAATTCTGGGTTCAGAAACAAGGACCAGTTGCTAATTCAGTGACAAATGACCTACCAAAGATTATTGATGTTGAGAAGAAGCCTGTTGAGGATAGTAATGATGCCATGACAAGTTTGGTTGAGGGCCCGGGAATAGGGAGTTCCTCACACCCTGTTCAAGATGGAATTTTGGAAGGGGTTAAAGAAGTTGGAGTTGCACCAAGTACAAAGCAAATTGAAGAGGAGAATAACCAAATGGTTTTGTAGATATCGAATGCGGCCTTTAAAGGCACACTAGCTAGCCTTGGGGGGTTGGGACTAAATTGCTTGGGATAAAGGACATGCATTTGATGACAGATGGAAATGATAATCCACAAGAGGTTGCTGATGAGATATCAAATGAGGAACTCTTCCTCCTGGAAAAGGCGACTGCTTCGGATTCGGAACCTGAATTCCATCTAGAGGTCATCCCACAAGACAAGGAGTATCACACAGAAATAGAGGTGGATGCGAAGAATAAGAAGTATAGGTAAAATCAATTTGTGAAAGTTAGAAGCTCTGCTTTGGTCTTTACCCGTTTGTCTAATTTGTCTCAATGATTGGTCCTAGTTTTGCATGGAATATAAGGGGGATAGGGTTGTCTAGGGGCTGTGTAAAGAAGTTAGTTTCTAGTTTTAAGCCGAAGGTAGTAGCATTGTTGGAGCCGTTTCAAAATTCTGACAAAGCACAAGGGCTGATGAGGTCTTTACACTTTGATCAGGTTATTTCAAATGAAGAATTTGGTGGTAAAATTTGGGTTTTTTAGAGTAAGGATGTGGATGTCCAGATTAGTCGTCAGGCTACTCAATTTATTTCGCTGCAAGTCAGTGAGGGATCACAATGTTTTTTATGCACTGTTATTTATGCCAAGTGCAGTATGTACGAACAGAAGGTGTTATGGGATGAGTAGAGTCTCTGTAGTATGGATTTGGAACCGTGTTTATTTGTTGGAGATTTCAATATTATTTGGTATGACTCTGAAAGGAAGGGTGGCAGACCTAGACCACGTGCTGCTATGGATGGTTTCAACAGCTAGATTCATCAATGTGGTTTGCTGGAGATTAATACAAAGGGAAGGAATTTTACTTGGTGTAATGAACAAAGTGTCTCTTGAGAAGTTGGGAAAAGTTAGGTTGTGTGTTCCTTGATGCCAATTTGATGTCAAAGCTCCCGGACGCTGTATGCTCATATTTACCAAGGTCTACTTCAAATCATTGTCCAATGTTGATTGAGTTCATGGTTGATCCATTTTCGTACAACCCTTCTCCCTTTCGATTCCAACAAATGTGGGTTGAACACCCAGACTTCATGGATTGCATTAGGCAGGTTTGGCGGAACCTGTTACTGGTGTGGGTCTTATGAAGTTGGCTAACAAATTGAAGAGAGTTACAATATCATTGCGGCAATGGAATAAGGTGGTTTTTGGACGTACTAATGTGAAGTTTGCTCAGCTGGAAGATCAAGTTGAGGAATTAGAAAGAAGGCTACAAGGGGGTTGGGATGAATATTTATCTTGTCAATCAGGTGAGGCCAACACGATACTGCTCCACCCTAACCATTCAAGGGGACTCTTTTTACCCGTATGAACCTCATGGTAATGTATTGCATGAATGATTTGGGAAATTTTCTATCCCGTCCCATGATGATAGACACACAATACACTTATTCACACAAAGATAAAAATACTCACACAGAAATATCATAGAAAATCGATGCATTCAAATCTCAGAAATCACGAAGTAAAAATACTTGTAAACATAATGGCAAAAACATTTATTATTTAATGATTAGAAGGGGGGAAGATTACAGAGTATGCATATGCCCAAAATCCCATAATATCTTCACACAACATTTGCCCCCCATTCCTCGACACTATCTTAGAAGCTAACCTAACTCACTGTCTTAGAACTACAGCAGCATTGCGCTGCTACTTTCTTTGTGTCCTTTGAACTCACTTACTTCCTTTGAAGAATCTAACTCCGAGGGCTCTCAGGTGTTTACGATCTCAAAAGTGAGATTTTGGCTTTTGCCTTAAGCCTTTTATAGCATAGGTTCGTCAGGTGTCCTTTTGACTCCAGATGTGATTGAATATGAGTCCTTTAGTCTCGATCATCCGACTACAAGATGATGGAGACAGACTGGCAGGGCATGGTCTGCACGTCCTTACATCCAGCCTTATGTGCAATAAGTCAGCCTTCGACTAAAGGTGTCCCACAAGGCATTAGACCATACCGACTCAGTAGGTTTGATTTGCCTAGTCGTAATCCTTTCAGCAAATCCACTATGAAGTGACTCTTTAGATGCAGTATGGGCTTTTACATAGGAGATTGTCACCTTGTGAGCATTTCGTGTAGTCCCGAAAGGGTTGTACATCTCAGCAACGGTCTTGTCCTTGACCATTACTCACCTTAAGCTCTTTCTTCGCGTTCGTACATTAGGCAGATTTTCTAGCTCACCTACCATAAGGTGAAAAACTCTTTATCATCTTAAGATGGGATGTGTCGATCAGGCCTTCTATATAGTTTTGTTCGCCCATATGTTGGACATGCTGCACTTTGTATCACCCGTGTCTATTTAGTAATTTTAACACACCCATTAATTGGCTTCTCATCTTTTCCTTCCACATAGTGGTGCTACCCACACCATACTGTGCGGGGTAGCCCCCACCCCGCCCCCCCCCCCCCCCCCCCCCCCCCCCCCCCCCCCCCACCCCATTATATATATGATCACTTTACATTCTCTGCCTCATTATTTTTCATTTAAGTCGTATATCTGGAAATTCCATGGTTGATGATGCTCATTCTGATTTCAGGCAACTAGATAATAATATTGTATTATTTTTTGGATTTTTTTTTTAAATAGCCGAGGTCACATGTAAGAGTGACCCCTTCCCATATTTATTAAAAAAACCTCACTTATGACGGAGGAATATCATAAACAATTCATCTAAGAACAAAACAACCCAAAAATTCCCAACTCACTTACCAACAAACAAACCAAAAAATTCATCTATATCTAATAAAAGGAATACCAAGTTTATCCATACGAATAAAACCCCTGATAGGACCTTCTATGGACGTAACATCTTCAAACTGCAAATTAATTCCTTGTGCCCCTTGTTTAGCTAAAAAATCTGCTACCATATTAGCTTCTCTGTATATATGGCAAAAACGAACATTTAACTCCCCAACAATAGCTAAAATTTTCTCAGAAAAATCCCAAAGAAACCAATACTTACAAACCCCCGAAGCCTACCAACCAACTATTACCTTGGAGTCAGACTCTACCAAAATGTCTCTCAAACCCAAATACTTACACAACCGAAGCCCATCAAGCAGCGCACTACATTCAGCGATGGTATTAGTAGCATGCCCATATGAATGAGCAAAACCCGCCACTACTTCACCTTGAAAATTTCAAATCACCCCTCCTCCACCTGAATCTCCCGGATTACCACAAGAACCACCATCAACATTCAATTTAACTCTACCTCTCACCGGTGGACGCCAAATAATAATTTTTAACTTCTTAGAAGCAACTGGGATAATTGGGTAGGATAGATTTTCTATGATCGATCTCGTATGAGGGCTGGTGGACGGAAACGCCTTCACTTCCCCGATAGATCTCTAATTAGAATTTTAATAGACCAAAAAATACTATCAACATTAAAAACCATACCTTCCACTCTTGCCGCACATCGTGCTCTCCATAACGCCCATGAAATAGCAATCGGAAGCACCCCCCGAAGCCATCCCAACTACGTAGACATAGAGGCATGTTGCCACCAAAAACTCATCATTCCCTCCCAATTTAGAATTCTAGGAACTCTAAGTCGACAAGCCTCCACAAAGAAATTCCAAATTTTTTGAGCTCCTACACCCCCACATAAAATATGACTCAAAGACTCCAATTGAGGTTTAAAGCATCACTCACATTTAGATGCAATCGGAATGCCTAACTGCTGAATAATGATATCAACCGGAATTGCCTTTCTCTTAACTCGCCACACAAAGAAAGACCACTTTTTCGGCAGCCAATTTTGCCACAACCATTTTTTTCCAGGGACATATATCTCCATGTCGCCGAATCAGATTCCAAGTCGATTTTGAGCTGAACTCTCCGCTAATCGATGGCTTCCACACGCATTTGTCCAAACCTTGCCGTAACGTAATGCCCGCATCGCAAACCATCTTCACTACCTATTCCGGAATTAACTCAAGCAGCATATGTAGATTCGGTCCCATAGGCATGAAAACTTCCGCCACCTGCAAATTCAAATTACCAACAACTGGAAGGTAAGTTATTAACGGTCTATCATCTACCCAATTATCCATCCAGGAATTCACATGACCCTCCCGAATGATCCACCGTGAGTTATTTAACACTTGAGGCATGAGCTCCATTATTCCTCTCCAAAAACGAGACCCTTTGTTAAGCTGCATAGTTGAGTATATATGAGAATTTCCAACATACTTCCTGTTGAAAAATTGCGACCACATCGATTTCTCATTGATTAACTTCCATGCAAATTTCATAAGCAACGAAATTTGAACATCAAGCAAATCCCGAATACCCAGCCCCCCTCATCCACTGGCATACAAATTTTACTCTAAGAAATCCACTTCCTCTTTTTATGATCCTCTGATGACCCCCATAAAAAATTCGAGAAAATCTTCTTAATCCTCGAGATTACACCTTTTGGCAAATTTAAAACAGATAGCATGTGTATATGCATACTATTCAAAACATGTTTGATAAGAACAATTTTACCTCCAAATGAAAGAATCTTACTTTTCCATCCCGCTAACTTCTTTTGAATTTTTAGCAACAGCGGATCAAAAGTCCGAATAATCATTCTTCCCACAATTAACGGAACACCCAAATACGTACATGGCCAATTACCCATCTTGAAACCCGAAATACTTAGCATGTCATTTTTCTGGCCAGTCGCAATAGAGGATGAAAAATACATAGACGACTTACTCAGATTAATCAATTGGCCAGACATTCCTTCATACCGTCGCAACACTCCCATAAGATTCTGAATAGAGGACTTATCACCATTAGCAAAAATCAGAATATCATCCACGTATAAAAGATGAGAAATCAGAGTTCCTCCACCAAGATAAAAAGGCTTAATATGTCCCCGAATAAATTCTTTATGAAGCATTCGAGAGAGAATCTCCTGCGTCAAAATAAATAAATAAGGAGATAGTGGATCTCCTTGACGTAGTCCTCGAGATGACTTAAAAAATCCTTTGGTACAACCATTCAACATCACCGAATAAAAAGGGGAGGAAATAGCATTAAATACAATATTTTGCCAATTTTCTGAGAATCCCAATCGTCTTATAATCTCCAAAAGAAAATTCCAATTGACCCTATCATACGCTTTGGCCATATCAATTTTTACCAAAACATTGCCCCCTTACCTTTCTATTCATACCTTGGACCAATTCCTGCGCCAATGAAATATTTTCAAAAATGCTTCTCCCTGGGATGAATGCAGACTGCTCAGGAGAGATAATTCTATCCAGAATCGACGCAAGTCGAAAAACCATGATCTTTGTCATGATTTTATAAACAACCGAGCACAAACTTATCGGATGAAACTGACCAAATCCCATAGGCTCCTCAACCTTCGGAAGGAGAACTAAATTTGTAGCCCCAAAGAAAGTAGAAAATGGCTGTCCTGCAAAAAAATCCCCAGCCATCTTTCACAATGTCCCAATCCAACATAAAAAAACCTGTCGAGAAATCGTCCGGCCCGGGGCTACTATTAGCCAGGATAGACCCCAAAGATCTCCTCACTTCCTCCATCATTGGTGCAACACAAAGGGCCTCGTTATCTGCCATGGTAACAACGGGTTGAATTAGCTCCAAATCTTCCACGCTACTTTCAGTCATAGAACCCGACAATAAGTTTTGGAAAAAATCAATTGCCTCTGCATGTACCGCGTCCCCTGTTCCCAACAATTGACCATCATCAAGCATCATTTTGGAAATACGCTTACTTTGTTTCTTAAGCCTCATAGATGCATGAAAAAAACCTCTGTTTGCATCCCCTTCCGCCAACCACTTCACACGTGACTTTTGGCAAGCCATCACTTCCTCTCTATGAACCCACTGTAAATGCATCTGCTTACACTGCAACCATTCGTTTTCAACCTGAACCGAATAAGAATGAGAAACCAACCCTCCAATTCTGACATACAGTCCTCTACTTTTTTCAACTCCACCTCCACCCGACCGAAAACCTCCCTATTCCACTTCTGTAAAACATGCTTCAGCCATTTCATTCTCTTACTGATACGCACCATGGCACAACCTTCAATTCTTTCAGCCCATACCTCTTGTACTAACGGAAGGAAACTAGCATGGGAGCCCCACATACGAAGAAACTTAAAAGGCCATATAATGCAGACCCGTTCTTTATTTAGCTGCACAAGCAAAGGCGCGTGATCCGAAGTATTCCTTGGCAGATACGAGAATGTAACGTCGGCAAAATAATTAGTGAAAGCCAAATTAACCAAAATACGATCCAATCGAGCCCAAATTCTTCTACCCCCTCGCCTACCATTACACCACGACAATCGATTACCGTCACAAGGCAAATCCACCAATCCACACTCATGTATACAATCATTAAACTCCCTTTTTGCCCGAGTAGCCTATAACAGACCACCTACCTTTTCAGAATCCTCTCGAATAATATTAAAATCACCCCCAATGAACCACGAAAGTCCGTTCGAATTTTGAGCCTTAAGAAACTCCCACAACTCCAATCTTTTAATCCGAAAACAACTAGCATAAACAAAAGTTGCAAGTACACGACAGTTCTCATAAACAAACCACCCACAAATAGCTTGATCCGACAAAGAAATCAATTCGAACTCAATCTTGGCAGCCCAAAAAATCCATATTTTTCCACCCACCTCAACATTATTCAAACAAAAAGGTAATTTCATCCATCGTGCCCATTTACTACACTTATTAGAATGTAAGAAAGGTTCTAAAATGGCCATCACAGAAGGCCGACTTTTATTGAAAATATGCCGAAGTCTACTCTTCGACGAAAGAATTCCCCTAATATTCCATATAAGAATCTGCATCAAAAAATTAAATAAATGTTTTGGAACGAGTACGATGCTCCAATGCCACAAACGACTTTTCCTTTCGAATACCTTTCACTTTTCTTAGCGGAACATGTATGTTGGGATCAGACTCGAAAGATTTTGCCGCTAATTCATTCAACTCTCCCTCAAAGTTGCCCTCAGATCCTGCCTGGGACCGCACCTCCACATCCACCAGATCTTCCCCACCTAGGAACTCCTTTTCACCTAGCCCCCCTAACTCAAACTCCAAAGCCTCATCCACTAATCAAAGATTACTTCTGGGTTCTAAAATTGGTAGAACTTCCTGAGCTTCTTCCTCACAATCCTCCTCCGTTATTTCAAACCAGTTTTTCTGAGACTTTTCTGGCGTTCCCTGCACTCTGTCATGATTATCAACTCCTTCTCCACATAAAAAACCAGCAGGAGCCTTAAATTCCCCTTCCTCTAAGATTAATGTTGTTGACGACTCTTTACTATTCAAATCCTCAAAGACGTTCCCATCTGTCGAAACATACCAAATACTCGAGATCCCTCCCTTATTCCCCTCCTTTCGCGCCCGAATGGATTCAAGGATGACTTCACGTCTGGATTTTGAAGTTTCCCCTATCACCTTATCAGATATGTTCCTGTTTCCCACTACCTTCCACATATTAGTCGCAGCCTTCTTTTTTCTGTCCCCCGTCACTAAACCGTTAGACGTTATTTCCTTCCCTTCCGCATGAAAGGCACGCTTGGAGCAGTGACTTTCAACATGTCCCTGTCGTCTGCATAAAACACAATACACTGGGCTGGATTTGAAAATGACCTCCTGAAAATGGCTCGTCGCAAGACCTGGGGGTCCTAACCAAAAAGATTTACCCAGAGGCTGTGATACATCGACTTCAACACAAATTCTTGCGGCCTCTGGCCGAGTTACACATGCTGTAGCGTTATCCCTCTTAAGAAATCTCCCTATACCATTCCCCATACTCCGTAGCATCGATTCCTGAAAATAATTAGGGGGCAAACCCGGTAAAGAAATCCAAACAGGAACCCATGGGGAGTCCTCATCTTCAACAAAATCCGTAGTCCAATGAAAAACCCGAAACGGGCTTCCCTGTATCTCGAAATTTCCTCTCGCCATCACACTAATAAAATCTTCCTCTTGGGACATCCGGACCAACACATTCTGTGGATTCCGCAATTGCCCAACTACCGGCATCGATTTCAAACCCCACCGATTCTTGATAAACGCCCAAGTAATATCTAGAGAAGGTTGCCGACGAAGGAATTTCAACACCACCGAGAACCGAAAAGGCTCTGCAGATTGCTGGATCTCTGTTTTCGAGAACATGAAAAACATAGTTCCATCTTGAAACCGAGGCTCCCGAATGGGTAAAGACACCTCAGGCAGAAACTGAGGCTTTGTAGACACCATATCCACAAATGAAACACCCACTCCATACGCACGCTCAGTGCGCTGTTGCCCTCCATACGTCCTCCCCTGGACAGTGATTTCGTCAGCCTCCAGCCCTGCCTTAGGAGGCAGGCCGGCTGCACTAGCCATAGGAAATGTAAAAATACATTTAAAAAAAAAACAATTAGACTGAGGCCATATTTGACGTGAATAGCATTAATATGGCCTACACGTATCTTGGTTTTTTCAAACTTCAACAAAAATTGACCATTTCAACGAACCTGTCGCAATAAGTTATAAAATCAAACACTATCAACGCTGCAAAAGCTTATTTCTAGCAACAAATGTATACCGACATAATAAAATGCAATATTTTTTCCGACAAAACACAACCTTTTGCAACGATTGTGTTTCACCACAAATACTTTGTTCCAAAGAGCTAAGCATTGCCACAATAAACTATCCCGACAAAATAATTATTTGACACAAACAACATAAGTATTTTTTGCGGTGCCATAATAAATGTTTTTTTGCAGCGCTTTAAAGTCGCTGGTAAAGCTTAATCTCAAAGGCATGATATCGCCAAAATTAAAACTAATTGCGGCGAGATTTATTACATTTTCGGTGAATATTTGCTGCCAGGAAAAGTTATTTGCAAAAGGGTGGGCAGCTTCCGAATGCGTTTTCCCATTGAAATATTTATTCAATTGGGGTGACAATCTAGCGTGGGAAATATAACTTTTTATCGTCGAGTTATAAAATTCGCCACTTAAATGTATTTGCATCCAAACGCTGGCGTCCAATGCGCAGCGAAAAAATGGGGTTGGCAAAGTTTAATTGCGGCGGAGAAAGGGCTTTTTGCAGCGTTTTGGTGTCGCCGAAATTCATTGGCACAATGTAATCCAGCAAACTGAATTTCCACAACGTAATCCAGCTAACCAACGTAAAGAAAAGTAGCTAATTAAGATCTGAGAAGCAGTTTGAGTGCGATGGTACAGGTCCCAGAAAAAGTAAATTCTCTGTAGATCTATTTCTACATAACTTGGAATTTGGTCGGCATGGATATATTCTGCCTTCAGCGTTCCATTTCGACAACAAGCTTCTTGTATCACCTGAGCAAATCCTACAAATAATTATTTGGTTCAAGCGAAACCCTATCTAGCTAGCTACTATCAGTCTTCATTTATTTGAAATATATATATTTTTATATATATATATATATATATCGGTCTTCATTTAAATGTCTATCTCTTGATCTCCATTTAATCATTAATACATTTTTTGGTAATATTTTAGAACTTTTATACATGATACATATAAGATTTTTTAGTCCATCGAAGTTTCACTACAACAAATTAGGTCTTTTGGAATGAAAATTTTCGTCCCAAAAGACTGGTATATCGTCCCAAAATATTTTTTGGGACAAAAAAAAAACCGTCCCAAGTTCGTCTCTATAAAACTATCCCAAAAGGTATTTTGGGACGAAAATAAAAAATTTGTTCCAAAAAATATCTTTTGAGACGAAATTAAGCTGGACCGTTCGATCGCATTCGAACAGAAATTTTTTTTGGGATGATTTAAATTCGTCTAAAAAATTCTTTCAAACGCCTTAAATAACGTTCGAACTATGAGTAATTGTTCGAACGGGTATTTCTTGGCCGGTCGATCGAACAAATTCGTTTGACCAAATGCACATGAAGAAACGTTCGAACAAAAAAATTATCGATCGAACGCAAATAGTGAGTTTCTTGTTCGAACGGCTCAGAATTTTTTTCCGTTCGAACTTTAACTTTCAATGTTCGAACGGTTATGTCCATTTTTATATGTTCGAACGTTTGATGAGAGTTCGAATGGTTATTATTTTCTTGGACAATAATACGAATTTAAAACCAAATCGATATTTATATTTCAAAAATACATTACAAATTGTTCAATATAAATAAAACTAATCTAATAATTCAGAACTAAATAAATAAGATATTAATAATACTAATAAAATTATCAGTACATTATACATAATTGTTCAATATGCAAAAACACTTATAATGAAATTCAATTGTTTGGAGGCCTAAATTGTTACATAAGCATCTGCATTTGAAGCTGCATCTGTCTTTGTTGTTCTTGCATTTGGAGTTGCATCTCTCTTTGTTGATCTTCTTGCTGTTTTATGCGCATCTGCATGTCTGCTTATTTTGTTAATTGAGCCTCTAACTTCTGCTATTTTGCCATCAATTCTTCGATCCTAGAATTTGCATTCTCTAACGCAATGGCAGTAGTGCTTGATGTTGATGAAGAGCCTGAAGGCTTTACATAGCGACCCAAACCCCTCAAGTAGCCAGAACGTTGACCCAGAACTTGTGTAAAAATTTCAACATCACTTGTTGATGAATCATGATCTGATGTAGCTTCAGCACGAATGACAACCATTTTATCCTATACACAACATATAAAATTAATATTGACACAATAATTTAAATATGATTAATTAAAAGAAATTATAATACTTACATAATTCTCACGAGCATCGGGATGTGTCCACTCTCCATTACTATTAGTATATGATGCAGCATATAATTTTGTCAAATCATAATTGATGTCTGACTTTTGCTACAAGAGACATTGTTAAGATATAAAGTCTATATTAAAAACAAACTACATAGAATAAAAAAAAAAGTACATTACCAATTTCTGAGATAGTCGATGGAAAGATCTTGAGTCTGCATGATGATGAATCTTTAACTTTGATCTATTCGTTTTGTGTATAGAACTTCGCTCCTGAATAGAAGTTGTAAAAGTTAGTAAGTGAAAAATTACAAATATGACACATAAAGAATTCATTTAATTTACCTTATATGATAGATCCTCAAACATGTCACAAAGTTTTCCCCATTCTTCAGCTCGAACATCCTGAAAAGGATGCTGGCATGCATCTTCCTTATTCTTGTACTTCTTGTAATGCTCATGACATCTTGTCTTATACTTGCGGAATGCATTAGACATAAGCTCTTCGACAGTCCTACGCTCCTCTCTCCGACCAAAATTTAGTTCGAAGTCATCCTTGAAAAAGTATATACACAAAGATCATTTAAAATATTAAATAATATGAAAAAAAATTATTTTTATTTAAATATTACGTACCAAACAACGCTTCTTTATAAGCTCTTTCACATCTTGCGGGACTTTATGCCATGAACTCGTAGCCAAAGGTGCATAAGTCCGTGTAAGAGCACTCACATGCAAAGCAAGCCAAGCTGCTTGTTGTCCCTCCCCTCCAGTATGTTCGTCAGGAATGTTAACCTTAATCTTACCTACTTTACGATATTTCTCCAACATCACGCCTCTAGTAGTGCCTCGTCCGTGACGAGATTGTAATGTTATCTCTATAAAATAATATTAGTTATTTACCTTGTATCAATTATCATATATTTTAATTAAAAAAATGAGTATTAGCTATTTACCTTGTTCCGTAGAGTCAGTCTCTAATGGTGTAACACCCTATATTTTAGTGTATTTTTATTGAATGATTATTTTTATTAATTTAAAAATTTATTCTCTTGTTTTAAAATTATCGGATATTGTAAATGATTTATTTTATGATCTTTAAATTGTGAAAATTAATTTGATATGTTTTCTTAATATTTATTATTGTGATGCATTTAAATTGTTCTTTATTTTAAATTAATTGATTGTTGGATTTAATTATTTTATTTTCATTTTATCATTACGTTTAAATTATTTTAATTGAGATGCTGTTTTAAAATCATTTTCGTTGGATCATTTTTGTGACCCAAGATATGAGGATTGAACTTCATTTCTTTTCCTCACTTTTCTTTTTCTCTTTTTCTTTCTTTCCTCTTTTCTCTTTCTCCCCATTTTCTTTTTCCTCCCCTACTTCTCCTTCCCGCGCGCGACGTCTTCTTCCTTCTCTACCCACTGCCGTGCGCCGTCCTCCAACCCGCCGTTGTGCGCCTCCGTCCGGCGACACCTCCCCTCCCATTCCCTTCCCCACTGGTCGGCGACCTCCCCCTTCGGTTTTCAGCTCCTCCCTCACCGCCGTGAGTCCCCACGAATAGTCCAAAGCCGCGGCCTTCTCTTCACTCCAGCGCCGCCGTTGCGCCACCTCCGGCCACCATCTCTTCACCACATCATCCTCGACCTCCTAGCAACCCAAAACACTCATCCTTAGCTCCGATCCGTCACCGGTGAAGTACATCCGACTCCATTTCCGTTTTGGACATTTTTGGCCTAAAACCACCATTTGCGCCGCCACCAACGGCAAACCACCACCACCATTAGCTTCACCGACATCCCTAAGCCCTACCCTATCAATTTCGGGTCTTGGTTTGTCTCTGTTCAAAAATGGGTATTTGAGACCCACGGCCACAGTGCATTTTGCACTGTTCTGCAGCTGTGTTGCCACTTCTTGCAGCTCCGTGATCTTTCGAAAATTATTATATAGCACTGTAAGTATTTTTTCGAAAGAACTATCGTGATTTAAATATATTTTTGCACTAACTCATATTATTGTGATCTGGTTGGACATGCCGTACTGAGTCCGAGGAGTTTGGGGGTCGGATTGATTGTGGATGGAGTTGTGTGTTTGGTTGGTATTGTGAAATGTTGGTTGTTGGTATGGTGTTGTTCATGTACATGGCATATTGCACGCATGATCATGTTTGTAAAGGAAACTGGGTTTTCGTGTACATGCATTCATGTTCATGTGTTTCATGAAAACTGGATTTTCATGTGTTAAAGGATTTTGGGTGCGTGTGTATCACGACCCCAAGCCGAGATAGGGCATTATCTCGGTGGAGCTTCTCTGGTCACTCGGGAGCTGAATATATTGAGTGACGTCCCCTGGGTTGTCGTTGGGCGACAACGGGATCGGACGAGATGGTCTCGTGCCGACTCCATGGCCCCTCTGCTGGCGGGGGCTAGAGGGTGCTTGGCCATGAACGCGCTGGGGGCGGAACTGGACATCGCTCGTTGGGTAGTGGGTGCTTGGCCACGAACGCGCTGGGCGCGGAACTGAGCATCGCTACGAAGCCAAGACGTGCGGATGATCCCTAGGGGAGATCGTGGTGCATTGGTTAATGGATTAATGGGCTGTTTTATGGGAAAATAACGTGTGTTGAATAAAAGGATTTTATGTGATTCATTTTCTGGGAAAATGATGTTTTATTGACTTGGGTCATTTTCTGGGAAAATGACGGATTATTGTTTTTGGGCCAAAATGAAATTTTGGCGTGTGTTGGAAAATATCTATTTTCAGGGAAAATGATATTTTGGATTTGATGCATATTTCATCATATGCATGCATGTTGGTTGCATCAATATGTTTTTATCTTGTAGTTGTTTGGTTTATACTTACCTGTGGTACCATTTTATGGTAT
The DNA here is from genome assembly GCF_004785595.1 of Juglans microcarpa x Juglans regia. Classification (NCBI taxonomy): domain Eukaryota; kingdom Viridiplantae; phylum Streptophyta; class Magnoliopsida; order Fagales; family Juglandaceae; genus Juglans; species Juglans microcarpa x Juglans regia. Next base: position 8,358,257 of record NC_054605.1, read on the forward strand.
CGCAGATTTTGATGCATATGTGGATGACGAGCCTTAAGCTTGGCTCCGTTGGCGGAGTGATCTGGGATTACTCCTTTTTATCGAGATTCGCTTATCAATTATTTATGTATTTGTTTTGTAATATATTTTGGGATGATTGTATAACTTTTAAAGATGATTTGTTTTGAATATTTGTATTTAAAATTCTGGTACTTAGTAGATTTATTTATATTATCTGCTGCGTTGTTTACTGTACATTGTTGCATGTACACACACTTGGCACTTTCGTTGGGATGCGTGACTGATTTGCCATCATCCTGACGTCACGATTCCTGTGTTTTTTGTACGTGGGAGTCGGGGCGTCACAAATGGTGAGTCAGACAGAGAGCTAGGAACAGGTGGAGATGGGATGCGAACTTCTTTCCTCTTTGGTGGCAAAATTGCGAGATACCGTATCTTGTGAACACAAAATCGATTAATTATCTGTATCAGTTTCATCTATAAATTCACTCTCAACATCTATAGATACTTCAGATGAGTTAACACTTTGATCAACTGTCGCTTCAACAATTTCAGCCTCAATATCTTCCCTATGTAATGTGATCATCTCATACTGGCTCAAATCCACAAATAACTTAATGGCAGGTTGACTCTCTTGGTATGCTTCTTGAATAGAGGGATTATCTTCTTCTTCATCTTATCCCTCCTCCTCAGGGATAACATCAAAAATATTTATAGGAGAAAACTTTTGTACTACTTGCCATTGGTTTCCTAACTGAGGATCGTCTAAATAGAATACTTGAGATGCTTGGGAAGCCAAAATAAAAGGATCATCTTCATACCATTTTTTTGATGTATTAATACTCAGAAAATATTCATCTTGGCATTTTCCTGTTCGAGGATTGCTTAAATCTCACCAATCACACTTAAATATATAAACCACAAGCTCCCCCACATATCTCATTCCAATTATATCTATGATAACTCCGTAGAAATCAACAATTTCTCCATCATGACTCCCTTCGACAAGGACACTACTATTTTGTGTTTTCCTATAAAGTTCTCGATCAATTGTGTGATATCTACTTCCTCGAGAAATACATGCAGAATTTTGAGCAGCGCGCCTCGAAGGGCCACGCGCCAGTGCATATAGTTCGTTTGATATATCGTTCAGATTACTCGCATGCATTTGTACAACCTACATATTAAATAAAGTATAAACATTCAACCGTTAACAATCCTCTGTATTTAAAATATGTTAGTGCAAAAAATTCCATCTGTATTATACTCATTACCCGTTGTTCGAACCATTTCGGGAACTCATGTTCATGTCTCTGGACTATATCATTTACTCCCAGTTAAGTAATTAGTTATAAAATAATTTTTACAATTATTCTCTTTTAAATATTAATATGAGTTTAAGTATTATTAATCCTTATGTAATTATAATATAATTTTAAGACATATTAAGTAATTAGTTGTAAAATAATTTTTACAACTATTATCTTTTAAATATTAATACAAGTTTAAATATTATTAATTCTTACATATATATACTATATATAATCTACTACAATATTATATATTTATATGATATGTAAGATAGTTTTTAAGATAGTTTTTACAATCGTTCGAACAAGTTAATATCTTGTTCGAACATGTTTATACCGTTCGAATGCTATATAACCACGTTCGAACGGTCTCAACCCAGATTACAAACTCCAACCAGTTCAGACGAGTACCATTAGTATCTCACAAACTTATATTCAGAAAACACTACAAATATACTTTGAATGGCACCCTCTAACAAACATACAACCGTTGAACGTCTAATAGCAATCCTCTAACAAATATATTTTGTGTTTAAACTAAGAAACATCTACACAATATATATATATATATATATAAACTACAAAATCAATAATAAAAAATGATAGATTTAGAAGTAAAATGATAAAGAAAATCATACCTTTAACCAAAATATACTAAGCAATCCTCTTTGAATGATGATAGAATGAAGGAGTTTGTGAAGAAAATGTAAGATTTTCGAGAGAAAATGCAGAAGAGTGAAAGAGAGGAGAGAAAAATGAGGGATTGACGGCGTGCGGAAAAGATATAAGTTTTGACCAACCGTTCGAACGTAAATAAAGTTCGGTCGAACGCGAAATTTTTCAACGTGCCAATTTCCCGCCCGCACAAATTTCAGGTTTACCTTTCGATCGGCTAAAAATTCAGTTCGAACGGTAGTCCAACAGTCTTTAATTGGCGGGATATTTTTTCATCACTGCAATAATCCGTTCGAACAATAACAAATTACGTTCGAACGGTAGTCCAGTAGTCTTTAATTGGCGGTATATTTTCCCACCACTGCAATAATCCGTTCGAACTATAACAAATTACGTTCGAACGGTAGTCCAGCAGTCTTTAATTGGTGGGATGTTTTCCCGCCATAACAATAATCCGTTCAAATGTTTTTTTATACGTTCAAAAGCCAAATATGTGTTCGAACAGTTTACGAGTAACATTCGAACACATCACCTTTATGTTTAAATATAATTTTTTTCCAAACGGATTAAATGAAAAGTACTATAAGATCATATTTATTAGTTATATATACTATCATATATATTGTAATCTATTCTAAATATCTTCCGATATAGTATAGTATACTAGAGTATACTATAAACATGTAAAATGATATCTATTAGTAATATATACTATGATATATATTAGTAATATATACTATATATCATATATATAGTATCATATATACTATCCTATACTAAATTAGTATAAAGGAAAATATATTAGTAATGATTACGATATGATATATAATAATCTATAATATATATGATATATATCGTATCACATACATTATCCTATACTAAAGTATAGTGAAAAATATAAGATCATATATATTAGTAATATATCCGGAGAATATATATATAGCCTCAAATATACTAAGGTCAAATAATAAAGCATAGAGAAATTTATAAGATAATAATATATTAGTAATCTATACTCTATATATACATGCTGTATAGTATCATATATAACTTATATAGTAAAGTATAATAGAATATATAGTATGATATATATTAGTTAAGTATAAACTCATACCATATAGTTCTCTATGCTATCATATATATATATATATATATATATATATATATATTACAACCTCATATATAACACTTTGATAGTAAAGTATTATGATATATTACTATTATACTATACAAAAATGCATATAAGTTATTATGTTTTCATTTAAAGTATTCTACTATCATAATATATATAATCTACTATAATAGTATATATATTACATTAATTTATAGGATTATAAATATAATATACATTTAATATAATTTTTACTAAACTTAAAACAAATTACGTTCGAACGTGAAATATTAACGGTCGAACGGTTTTATATTACCGTTCGAACGTAAAATATTAGATTTTATATTACCATTCGAACGTTAATATTTAACGTTCGAACGGTTATACACATATAAGTTATCACGGGCAGAGATTTCTCTCACGCCGTCATCCCCACCATTTGAAAAAGCGAGAAAACGTTTGAATGCACTACAATCGTCGCCGTCTGCTGCCGTAATCAGCATCTACGTCAAACACTCTTCCTCCCAAGTGAAGGTATCCATTTTCAAACTCATTTTAGTGTTTATTTTATAATTTTATGGTTTTATTCATTTTTTTCTAAATTAGATTTTTTCATCAATAGTCACCGTAAAACACCATAAATCTACCGTAGGATGTTTAGAAATGAAGAGTACTATGTATTTTGTCGAAGAAACCAGGGAATCGATGCTATTTAGGTGTTTTCATGGCCGCTGAGTTGACTCAGCCATGGCCGAGTTGATCTGGTTTCCGTTCGAACGCGTTCGAACAATTTAACCTTTACGTTCGAACCATATATTAAGCGTTCAAACGGTTTTAAGTTTCTGTTCGACCATATATTATATTCATTCGAACGCTTTATATTAAATTCGAACCATTTTGTTTATATTAGTTATTAAATTGTTTTCATCGTTTTATTGAATTGTTCTATGAATTAATTTATTAAAGTATATAATTTTATAAATCTTTTCGTTGTAATTAGATTTTATCACTAATGTTTAATATATATTTTATTTTTAAAATTTCAGGTTCATAATAATGTCTTATCGGGGCCGTAAACGTGGTAGATCAGGAGAACCTTCCATCCAAACAGTTCGAGAGTGAACTGTTTTACTTGAGCGACAGGTAAAACTATCTGATTTTGTAGCTCTTATATGGGAGGGTCATTCCCTCCCATCAGTATTCAATGATCGTGGTTGGACACCAATCTTAGATCAGCGAGAAGAAGGAATGGAGCTCGTTTGCTTCATTGAGATCGTTACTGAGTTCTACAAAGAGCTCGGTGCTGCCAGCCCAGACGATGGAGGGGCATATAGGATCTTAGTCCGACGAGCTCCTGTTACATTTTCAGCGGACGGACACACTGCATATCTGGGTATTCCTAGGCTTCTTGATGCCTATCCAAACCTGTCGCCTAGAGAGTCTGATCCTTCAGGTGATGCAGCTATGTCTCAAGACGAGGGACCAGATTACACAGATGAGATCGATACACTTGCTGATCATGAGGTCAGAGAATTGATTGTTGGTCTAGATGCTCCAGTGTACGATGGGACGAAGAGTATTAGGCAGGCAGATTTATCTTCTTTCTTCAAGATAATGAATTTTATCATTGTTAACAATATTGACCCACAGCAGCACAAGACTAAGGTCGGCATGGATCAAGCGAGATTTATGATACGGGTCCCTCGTGGCATCCCGATCGACCTCGTTTGTTATATATTTGAGAGGATCTGATTAGAGGCACGGTTCATTACGACAGATATACTACTATTCGGGATCCTCATCACTCAATTTTTGCTACATGCCGGGGTCATGTCCGAACTTGCCGAGCATTACCGATTTCCGATGGCACCGATCAACAGCACCACCCTGTCACGGAGTACGAGACACTCTAGATTTCATTTTCGTGGGGTTGTTCCTGATAGGGCTGAGATTCAGAGAGATGCACAGCCGGGAGATACTGGAGTATCAGCTGGTGAGACATCTGCACAGGCTGAGGCATCACGCACATCTATTCGAGAGGAGATGGCAGACATATTGCGTGCTGAGCTCGGCGTACACACATCAGCAGTGATTGATGCAGTGCATACTGCAGTACATACTGCAGTGCATACTGCCATGTCTGAGTTGCATACAGAGATTATGGCTGCTATCTCCGGGTTACGTACAGAGGTTAATGAGTTACGTACAGCGATTAATGCCAATAATACAACTCAGGTCACGCTCAGTACTCAACCGACACAAGTAGGGACACAATTAACTGCAGTTGAGGATATGTGTAGAGACCTTGCATCACAGTAGTTTCTATTTTTTATTTATATTTTCTTTTGTTATAGTTATGAACAATATATATGGTGTTTTGATAATTTGCTTTATTTGTAAATTAAATATAAATTTTTTTTTGTAGTAATTATTGATTTATATTATGTGGTGTATGGTTAATAATATTTATTGAACATAAAAAAATATTAAGATATTTTTAAATTAATTACATAAAATTAATTAATGAATTTGTATATATGATATATATTTTTTATATTTTGAGTTTCGTACCGAGATTGTAACGCCCCGATTCCGGAGGTCCGGAGAGCTAACTCTTAATATCTAAAATTAACTTAAATAACACAACTAAAAACCCAGAAAATCCGAAACAATGCTAATTCATTTAATAATCCAAATATCTAAATTCCTCTATGGGGACAATAAAAAGAATCTCAATAACATAACTTAAAAATTCTCCAAAACTCGAAATTATCCTTAACTCATCAAATCAAAATACCCGAAAAATAAAATCAGTTTACTACCTACGACTCTCAAATAAGCACTTATACCCTCAGGCACTTATTCCACTTCGATCATCACAACTTGCTAAAACTTCATACTCCTGTTCTCCAGCTGAACCATCAAAATTATCTGAAAAATATATGGAGATAAGGGGTGAGTTGTCAACAACTCAGTAAGCAGATGACATATACTAGTGTGTAAACCTGAGCATTTACAGAAATCAGAATGCATAACAAAATATTTTTATTTTCAGAGTGCGGAAGCAAAACATGTTATCAAAATATCAGAGCGAAGATTTAGAAATAATTTCATTCAAAAATATCCGTTTGGCATAACATAAATGATCATCATTATCATGAGAATATCATATCAGAACAGAAGCCATGTATAACCCCCGTGGTAGGGTTGTGCAATATGCAAATAACCAAGCAGAACATAAATCACTCTATCACCAAGGTGTGCACTCAAAATAGAGACCACTACTATAACCCGTGGCAGGGCTGTATCCACTATTATAACCCGTGGTTGGGCCATATCTACTATTATTACCAGTCGTTGGGTTGTATCCACTATTGTAACCCGTGGTTGGGCCGTATCCACTATTATTACCCGTGGTTGGGCCGTATCCACTATTATAACTCGTGGCAGGGCCGTACTAAACAAAACGGAAACATAATCAAATTCAGAATCAAAAATTCATGCCAAATGTTTTCAGAGATCACATCTTATCCAAACAGAGTACTGAACAAAATTATATTATCTTCTTAATCAAAACAGATCCAAAGCATATTTACAATATTTATACACAAATTTTTATATTCGCTCTTTTTGCATAAATTAGAAATAAAGTGTCAAAAATAAGCTCATGTCTACACTAGTCATGGTAGAAAGTAATTTCTTTTTAAACAGAATCTCATGAGTGATGCAGAACAAATAACTGAAGTAGTCCAAATTTCTTTTCATAATCAAATATGTATATTTTCCAAAAATAACCTCAGCTCATTTTATTTTAAATGCAAAGTCTAGCATAGGAGCCCCGCTTACCTGGACTTTTTAACTTTTTCGGAATTTTCCTTAAAAATGCCGAACAATAATTAATCGTCACCTACAAAATAATCACATAATTCTCGTAAATTTCAAATTAAATCTCATATTTCGACATTCAATCCTACGCTTCTAAAATAGCCAATTAAATTCCTCAAAACCTAAAATTCAACAAATCACTTTCTAAAATCGTCACTGTTGATTTAATAACTATGATTAAAACATTTAAAAGTTTGATCTATTTATTATTGAAAACAATTTATAAAGTTTAATACTAGATAATATAATTATCTCAAACTATTTTAAAATAAACCATAACTATTTATAAATAGACTAAATCATATCTAAATTGTAAAAAAAAACACTACACCAATATTATTTACTCTTAAAATAAATCTTTACTTAATAACATGTTGAAAAAATACTTAGTGACTTTCTATAATCCTAAATATATAAGAGTGTACTATTACACAATATAAATTAAAAGCCCATTAATAAATCATGTATTAGAGGGTATTATGGTAATTTCAATTAATTCCTTGAAAACTAAACAAAACCTACGTAAAACAACAGAACACGCACGACAAGGCTTACTCACGGAGGAAAATCACGCGGCAACGTGGGACGTAGCGAGGGGCTAGGCAGAGCACTGGACGAGAGAGAGAGAGAGAGAGACACGGTGAGAGAGAGAGAAAGTTATGCTATAAAGGGTGACACATGGCGTGTGCATGGAGGTGTTACCGAGAGAGAGGGTGGTGGTTTGAGCCAGCGGCAGTGTAGCAAGGTGGTGCAGGGCGTAGCAAGACCGGGTTATGGTCGTTTCCGTCTAGCACAGTGGCTGAACGCATGCTTGGGAAAGATGGTCTTGCTATGGAAGTACTCTATTTATTGATGCAAAAACAGAGCAGTTTTGGCTCCTTTCGGGGTTTATCTGCAGGTCGCGTGGCTGCCGGTGGAGGCTTGCAGTGGTTGGTTCTGCTTCGGGCTAGTGTTTTCCGTCGTGCAAGGGGCCAGACGTGTGGGATGCTTCGGTTTTACGTGGAGATGGAGGTGGTGGTGCGAAGGTGTTTGCTGCAAACGTACAAGGACGTAGGCTACGACAGTGCGGTGGTTGAGGCTTATGTTCGCGTGGTCTGGGCTGTGGGCACGGTGGTGGGGTTTGGGCTGAGGTTCACAGTGGAGAGTGGATGAATTGTGCATCAGCAACGAGTGGTTACAGTGGGTGATTGAGGTTGAGGCGTGAAAAAGGAGAAGCGGCAACTCTCAGTTTTCGTTCAGGATGAAGAACGTGCAAATATATAGATGAAAGGATGACCACAAATAAAACTCTAGAGATGAGAGAGTAACGTGCATGCGGACGGAGAAGAGTTGTGCGTGTGTGTGCATGTCGTGCACGAAAAGGAGACTTACGGGTGAAAAAGAAATATAGACGGAAAGAAAGACAAAAAAAAAATAATAAATAAATAAACATGCAGAAAAAAATTATTTTACATGTGAAGAATTCAAACAAAATAAAATGAACAAAATAAATAAATAACAAAATCAATAAATAAAAAAAAAGAGTTTGATTGGGTCCGGGTGTTACAATCTCCCCCCTTAAAAAAATTTCGTCCTCGAAATTTGTTAGTACCACAAACAAAGCCTAAACATTTATCCGCTACAACCATTCATGCCTACTCCGAACGTCAATCATATCGTCGAACTTAATTAATATTCCAGAATTGTCGAACCTAATATTCCAAATTCTAACCCTCCAATATTATTGATCGTATTCTTCCGTATTTTCCCTAGCCGTACACGTTCGCGTACACTGCCATTTGAAATCTAAAATTAAAACCTCAATAATAACGAAATAAACTGTCAAATTATGACTCACCAAAACCATGCTTCCGCTGCTCACTCTAACAACTTATAGTCCTAGAAACATTGAATCTCATACATCGGAAAAAAAAAAAACTAACCTTCACATTTAACCAGTCCGTACACACATTTTTTTCTCTCTCTCTTTTATTTATTTATTTATTTATTTTAACTAACAAAGAACTCCTAAAACAATATAGTATAATCAAAAGTTCCAAGCTTAAGTCCTGAATAACCTCGAGTCACAAATTTCAAATCCTTAGGAAATCTACTCTCAACCAAACTTCAATATTCTAAACTATACGATTAAAACAGTACCATGCAAGCATGATTAACCTCGACTCAAATAAAAAAGATTTCAAGGAGAAATAGAGTGAGGTACCTGTGATCTCATTATTATCGCCCTCAGCATCTTCAGCTGTCAATGCAAACACTCGAGCTGGTCCCATTCGACGTTGATTGTTTCCCTGAGTCGTTTGTCGGGGACCTGGGGGTGTATTGAACTTATTCTTGTTGTCTGACAGTAATAGGCATTCTCTGATGAAATGGCCAGTCTTTGCACATCGAAAACATGACCCATTTTCCTTTCTACGCTCCCCAGTGTGTACATGGTTACAAAACTTGCAGGGGTTATTTGATTGATAACCCTGCACTTGCTTTTGCCCCGAGCTGCTCCCATCATTTCTCTTCTTCCATGGCCCTTGATCTATCACAGAATGAGACCCCTGTGGTGCAGTCCTCTTCCTCTGATCCAGCAGTGCTACGCCTCTTTGAAGACTCCGCTAAAAAACTGTGGCCTTATTCACCAACTCTGAGAAGTTCCGGATTTGAAAGCCCACAATTCGTTTATAAATCTTTTCATTCAGCCCCTGTTCAAACTTACGAGACTTCTTCTCCTCATCAGGGATCAAATATGCAGCAAAACGTGATAACTCGATAAATCTAGCTGCGTACTGGTGTACTGTCAAAGCTCCCTATACCAAATTAGCGAACTCCATAGCCTTGTCATCTCAGACTGAGGTTGGGAAAAAGCGTTCCAGAAAGATCTGCTTGAAGTGCACCCAACGGACTGTTTCCGTCCCTTCCGCTTCTCTGATGGTTCTTTTAGAAATCCACCATCTTTTTGCTTCTCCCGTTAGTTTGAAAGCAGAGTATAGAACCTTCTGTTCGTCCGTGTAGTTTATAACGCGGAGTATCTCCTCAATATCTTGGATCCAGTCTTCTGCTAAGGTTGCGTCGCCCCGACCATCGAAGGTGGGAGGATGCATTCGATTAAACTGTTCTATGGTGCATCTCCATTCATCACTTGTCGCATTCATACCCAACACACTTCTTTCCCGACGACAAGGTGGCATCTTGATAACTTGGATTATTAAAAACTATTACAAGAATAAAGGGTTTGTACAAAATAAGCAAATGATGGTAATAGTAAAACAAACATAAGTACATATAAAAAATAAATTGTACAAGCAATAGTAGTAACTCTATATAACTCTAGAATCTAAACCTTCCATCCTGTTAAAAGCCCTATATGCGGTCTACAAAACCGAACCGAACCTCAATCAACATGAACATCTCAGAATATCTATAAAGATCCTACCCTTCAAATCCCATAAGATATCTTGCCTAACGTCTAAAACTTTTAATACCCCAAGTACCGATAAAGATCACCTCCTACAGTCTACAAATGTCCACACCACAGCTTTGAAAATTTCTTCCTAAACCCACAGATATCTAAACCTCCAAGGTTTATAGTATGTAGAATTCAAACCTGTCTCTCATCCCAACTGTAACGCCCCGATCCCTGAGGTCCGGAGAGTTAACTCTTAATATCTAAAATCAACTTAAATAACACAACTAAAAATCCAGAAAATCCGAAACAATGCTAATTCATTTAATCAATCCAAATATCTAGGTTTCTCGATGGGGACAATAAAGAGAATCTCAATAACATAACTTAAAAATTCTCCAAAACTCGAAATTATCCTTAACTCATAAAATCAAAATACTCGAAAAATAAAATCAGTTTACTAACTACGACTCTCAAATAAGCACTTGTACCCTCAAGCACTTATTCCACTTCGATCATCACAACTTGCTAAAACTTCCTATTCTTGTTCTCCAGTTGAACCATCAAAATTATCTGAAAAATATATGGAGATAAGGGGTGAATTATTAACAACTCAGTAAGCAGAGGACATATACTAGTGTGTAAACATGAGCATTTACAGAAATCAGAATGCATAACAAAACATTTTCATTTTCAGAGTGCGGAAGCAAAACATGTTATCAAAATATCAGAGCGAAGATTTAGAAATAATTTCATTCAAAAATATCCTTTTGGCATAGCATAAATGATCATCATCATCATCAGAACATCATATCAGAACATAAGCCATGTATAACCCCCGTGGTAGGGTTGTGCAATCTGCGGCTAACCAAGCAGAACATAAATCACTCTGTTACCAAGGTGTCCACTCAAAACAGAGACCACTACTATAACCCGTGGCAGGGCCATATCCACTATTATAACCCGTGGCTGGGCCGTATCCACTATTATTACACGTAGTTGGGTCATATCCACTATTGTAACCCGTGGTTGGGCCGTATCCACTATTATTACCCGTGGTTGGGCCGTATCCACTATTATAACCTATGGCATGGCTGTACTGAACAGAACGGAAACATAATCAAATTCAGAATAAAAAAAGTCATGCCAAATGATTTCAGAGATCACATCTTATCCAAATAGAGTATTGAACAAAATCATATTTTCTTCGTAATCAAAATAGATCCAAAGCATATTTACAATATTTATGCACAAATTTTTATATTCGCTCTTTTTGCATAAATCAGAAATAAAGTATAAAAAATAAGCTCATGTCTACACCAGTCATGGTAGCAAGTAATTTCTTCTTAAGCAAAATCTCATGAATGGTGCAGAACAAATAACTAAGGTAGTTCAAATTTCTTTTCATAATTAAATATGTATATTTTCCAAAAATAACCTCAACTCATTTTATTTTAAATGCAAAGTCTAGCATAGGAACCCCGCCTACCTGGACTTCTTAGCTTTTTCGAAATTTTCCTTAAAAATGTCGAACACTAATTAATCGTCACCTATAAAATAATCACATAATTCTCGTAAATTTCTAATTAAATCTCATATTTCGATATTCAATCCTACGCTTCTAAAATAGCCTATTAAATTCCTCAAAACCTAAAATTAAACTAATAACTTTCTAAAATCGTCACTGTTGATTTAATAACTATGACTACAACATTTAAAGATTGATCTATTTATTATTGAAAACAATTTATAAAGTTTAATACTAGATAATATAATTATCTCAAACTATTTTAAAATAAACCATAACTATTTTTAAATAGACTAAATCATATCTAAATTGTAAAAAAAAACACTACACCAATATTATTTACTCTTAAAATAAATCTTTACTTAATAACATGTTAAAAACATACTTAGTGATTTTCTATAATCCTAAATATATAAGAGTGTACTATTACATAATATAAATTAAAAGCCCATTAATAAATCATGTATTAGAGGGTATTATGGTAATTTCAATTAATTCCTTGAAAACTAAACAAAACCTACGTAAAACAACAGAACACGCACGGCAGGCTTACTCATGGAGGAAAATCACGAGGCAACGTGCGACGTAGCGAGGGGCTAGGCAGACGGCGATGATCTCGGTGGAGCACTGGACGAGAAAGAGAGAGAAACACGGTGAGAGAGAGACAAAGTCATGCTATAAAGGGTGACACATGGCATGTGCATGGAGGTGTTACCGAGAGAGAGGGTGGTGGTTTGAGCTTGCGGCAGTGTAGCAAGATGGTGTAGGGCGTAGCAAGACCGAGTTATGGCCGTTTCGTCGAGGACAGTGGCTGAACGCGTGCTTGGGAAAGATGGTCTGGCTATGGAAGTACTCTATTTCTTGATGCAAAAACAGAGCAGTTTTGGCTTCTTTCGGGGTTTATCTGCAGGTCGTGCGGCTGCTGGTGGAGGCTTGTAGTGGTCGATTCTGCTTCGGGCTAGTGTTTTCTGTCGTGCAAGGGGCCAGACGTGTGGGTTGCTTCGGTTTTACGTGGAGATGGAGGTGGTGATGCGAAGGTGTTTGCTGCAAACGTACAAGGACGCAGGCTACGACAGTGCAGTGGTTGAGGCTTACGTTCGCATGGTCTGGGCAATGGGCATGGTGGTGGGGTTTGGGGTGAGGTTCATAGTGGAGAGTGGATGAATTGTGCGGCAGCAACGAGTGGTTACAGTGGGTGATTGAGGCTGAGGCGTGAAATAGGAGAAGTGGCAACTCTCAATTTTCGTTGAGGATGAAGAACGTGCAAATATATAGATGAAAGGATGACCACAAATAAAACCCTAGAGATGAGAGAGTAACGTGCATGCGGACGGAGAAGAGTTGTGCATGTGTGTGCATGTCGTGGACGAAAAGGAGACTTACGGGTGAAAAAGAAATATAGATGGAAAGAAAGACAAAAAAATAAAAATAAATAAATAAATAAACATGCGGAAAAAAAAATATTTTACGTGTGAACAATTAGAACAAAATAAAATGAACAAAATAAATAAATAACAAAATCAATAAATAAAAAAAAGAGTTTGATTGGGTCTGGGTGTTACAGAGATTAATATTATACCTTCAAATGTATAAATATGATGCTTGAATTTGTTCTAACTAAATATATTCCGTTCGAACGGTTTAGAAACTTTCCCACCAGGATTTGCCACCTAATATTTTCCGTTCGAACGCAACAAATAATCGTTCGAACATTTGTGAACTTTCCTTGCCATAATAAATTAATTCTCCGCCAAATTTTACTGTTCGAACGGGAAAAAGTTTTTGAGACAATTTAATTCGTCACAGAAAATTCTGTTCGAACGGTTATTGTAACGTTCGAACGATTTTGTAAAGTCATCGATTTTTTGGAATGAAATTTAAATTTTGTCCCAAGAAATGAGTTTTAGGGACGAAATTTTTGTCGTCCCTAAATAATTTCATCCAAAAATCTCAAATTTGTTGTATTGTTTCTTGCAGCATGTGGTTTATTGCATGGATGCATATATATACTACATTACGGGACATGGTTATCTCCTCAAATATAAGTACGTACGTACCTTCTCCTAGCTCCTACATATGCAAGATTCGACACAATGATTTTGATCTATCTCATAGAATTTTTATCTGAATTTTAAGGTGTAGAATGCATGGGAGAAATTAGAAGCAGGTAATTAATTCCACACCATTTATAATTGTCTGGATGAATTTTTTAAACAACATTAAATAACTATTTAATATTAGAGATTTGAATCCACAACACATATACACTGTAAATTATATAAAGAGTATATTGTATGTTCAGATTAAAAAACACTCTTAACTCATCTCATCTCATCATTACAACTTTTTCAATTTAATTTTTTTTAATCTCAAAATAAAAATAATATTCTAACAATAATATTTTGTTCAACTTTCAACTCTCGTCTCAGCTTATCCTAACTCACTATCCAAACCTCCCCAAAATTTTCTAATTCATTTGCGTGTCTGATCAGTAGGGCCGGGTGAATATATATTGTATTCTACTCTTTCCTAATTTATATATATGTACTATATATATGTTTGAGATCAGATGAAATTAACTTACGTGGAGATTGATCATGATCATGATCAGCAAAGTGAAGTAGAGGTAGTTGTCATTTTATGTGCGTTTCCAAGTGCGTAGATACTCCGAGGTTAGATTTTGCATAAGGAGGACTTGGAGTTCCTCATAGAACACTTGAGCATGCTCATTCAACGCCTCCCTGCACCCACCACTCTCATTGAAAGTACGTTGGTATGGGCAGCACCCAATTGCTGGCACACTAATTATCCCAATTGTTTTCGCCCCCAAGATCTAGAAGACTCTACAAATGAATGGAAGACTCAAGTCAGGATAAAAGAATAAAAATTTCAGAGAAAAAAAAAAAGAGAGAAAAGAATAGAAAGATAGGAAGGTGCTCCAAATATTAGTCAATTACAATCTGATCTCCCTCTCTAACTAGCAGTGGTCATATAGTCTGACGGTTCTCTCATTTTAATAATAAGAAATAATATTTGCGGTTGTGGTGTGCACAAGTGTCGCGCACAATCTCTTTAAAAAAAGTAAATAAATACGAGATCCACATAAAAAAAAACTAATTTTTTAATAATAGGTCTCACTCTTTGTCAAAACAATTACGCGGTATTTACACACTTTACGACTGTATGTAGCATTACTCGTTAAGAATAAATATATATATATATATATATATAAAGAGTCAAGAAATTATATTAATTTGCAAATCAATGTAAATAACGTACCTTTCACATTACTGATATAATAGAATTTATATCGTACGGCATTATAAGATGTGCTCTTCACATGACCTACTTATAATTAAAAAGATTAAAAATATCACAAATCTATTGGGGACCTTTGCACAATGTGACATTATTGTCTAGTATATTGTTGTTAAAAAAAAAAGGCCTCGTACCTTTAAATGAGTATGGTAATTAATATCCATTAAAGAATTCATAAAGTCTTGCTGGCTTTGAGTACTGGTAGTGCCAAAATATTCAAAGATGTCATTGCTTCCCACGCTGTCCAGAAAAAAAGACTTGCTAATGATGTTCTCCGGAGATCCACCCATTGCAGATTAATTATGAGAGATTGCTATGAACGGTTGCAAACTGTTGGACTTGTTCTCTCTTGGAAATAACTTTTGACTGTTGTGGAACATATATATCAACGACAGAAGTGCATGGTGATTGATCATGAGTTGGTCCTATCCTATTTGGGATTTTAAGATCATAATTGTCAACCTACCAACTATTATGATCTATTACGTCCAATAAACTTTTGGCAGCATCTCCTTATAGTTCTCCAAATATGCTCGTTTAGTCGTGCACACTGACGAGTAATACATCGATGCACCATCACCGAAACTACATATCCAGAGAACAATAAGGGATGACTCTAATAAAATTATAATGTCGAATGCAACAGATATAGTTTGATAGTTTGCGAGAATGATCTTACAATTCCAAACTGTCCGCTCTGGACAATTCAAGAGTTATCAATCAACCGTTCAACATGATTGATAACTCTTGAGCAGGTCTAACGTTTATTTCAATGAAAAATAGAAGATACGATATTAAAATACAATAATAATAAAAAATACAAGAATACAAGATGATACGAGAATAGAAGATACGAGAATCCCCAAATCTTAATTATGTATTTTAATTATCAAACTATTTTTAAGTATCTATTTATATCATGGGTATTTTAAGTATCCTAAATTATATTAAGTGTATTGTAAGTATCCTAATTATATTAGTTTTTTAATATTAAGTGTATTTTCAGTATCCTTAGTATATTAAATTTTACTTAATTACTTATTAGATTAATTATACATTATAGTTATTTTTAAGTATTATTTAAAATTAATTTTATTATTTGTTAAGTTAGTCTTCATAGTTTTTAATTAATTATCTTTTAAATATTAATATGAATTTAAGTATTGATAATTCTTCTGTTTTTATAATATAATTTTAGCCCATTTTAAGTTAGTTGTAAGATAGTTTTTACAACTATTATCTTTTAAGTATTAATATGAGTTTAAGTATTATTAATTCTTATATTTATTATTTTTAAATTATTTAAAATTTAATTTAATTTTTTTTAAGTTAGTTGGAAGATAGATTTTACAACTATTATCTTTTAAGTATTAATATGAGTTTAAGTATTAATGAGTCTTATATTTATTATTTTTAAGTTATTTATATTATAATTCATGAACACAACCGTTCGAACACTTAAATGACTGTTTGAACTCGTTTATCAATTCGAATGGAATATTACCGCGTTCAAACAGTCTCAACTCAGAACCCAAACACCAATCAGTTCAGACGAAACACAATCTCACAAAACATCATAAATTCATATTCAGAAAACACTACAAACATACAATATATATACTTTGAATAGCAACCCTCTAACAAACATATTTTGTGTTTAACCTAATAAACACCTACACAACATATATATAAACTATAAAATCAATAAACAATTATATTAAATTATAGATTTCTCTAATAAACACCTATACAATATAAGTGTGCAATCCTTTTTGTAAGATGATAGAATGCAAAATTGTGTAAAGAAAATAAAAGATTTTGGAGAGAAAACAGAGAAGAGAGGAAAAGATGAGAGAAAAATGAGTGACTGACGGCGTGCAGGAACATTATAAGTTCTCACTAACCGTTCAAACGTAAATAAATTGCGGTCGAAAGCAAAAAATTTTCATCGCCAATTTTTCCACCTGCACAAATTTCTTTAACATGATCGAACGGAGACAAATGATATTTGAACGATTACAAAGGGGGCATTAATTAGTGGGATATTTTCCCACCACTACAAGAAACCATTCGAACGATTACAAAGGACATTCGAACGGTCATCCAAAGTCATTAATTGGCGGGATATTTTTCTACCACTGCAATAATCCGTTCAAACGTTGAAAAAAGACATTCGAATGGTAATCCAGATTCATTAATTGGCAGGATATTTTCCCACTACTGCAATAAACCGTTCGAATGTTTTTTTCATAAATTCAAATTCAAATAAAGCCTTCGAACGGTTTATGGATACCGTTCGAACACATCACCTTAATATTTAAATATATTTATTTTCATCATTATATGAAAACTGTAAGATCATATGTATTAGTAATATATACTATCATATATATAGTAAGATATATTATCATATATATAGTAATCTATACTAAATATCATATATATAGTATTATATGTATTATAATATACTAAAGTATACTATAAAAATGTAAGATGATATCTATTAGTAATATATACTATATATCATATCTATAGTATCATATATATTATACTATACTAAACTATAAAGGAAATTATAAGATCATGTGTATTAGTAATATATACAATATGATATATAGTAATCTATATTATATATCATATATATAGTATCATATATATTATACTATACTAAAGTATAAAGGAAAATGTAAAATGATATATATTAGTAATCTATACAATATGATATATAGTAATCTATATTATATATCATATATTTAGTATCATATATATTATACTATACTAAAGTATAAAGGAAAATGTAAAATGATATATATTAGTAATCTATACAATATGATATATAGTAATCTATATTATATATCATATATATAGTATCATATATATTATACTATACTAAAGTATAAAGAAAAATATAAGATCATAAGTATTAGTAATATATACTCAAATATATATTGCCTCAAATATACTAAGATCATATAGTAAAATATAAAGAAATTTACAAGATGATAGTATATTAGTAATCTATACTCTATATATGTTGTATAGTATCATATATAACATATATAGTAAGGTATAATGGAATATATTGTATGATATATATTAATTAAGTATAAACTCATATTTATAGTACTATATACTATCATATATATATATATATATATTATCATATATAATACTTTGATAGTAAAGTATTATAATATATTACTATTATACTACAATAAAATATATATAAGTTATTATGTTTTCATTTAAAGTATTATACTATCACAATATATATTATAATATGCTATAATATTACATATATATTACAGTATATATAATCTACTATAATAGTATATATATTATATTAAATTATGGGATTATAAATATAATAAACTATAATATAAATTTTTACTAAACTTGAAACAAATACGTTCAAACAGTAATTTAGAACCGTTCGAATGTTTAAATATAACATTTGAATGGTTCTGCATATATAAGTTATCACAGGTAGAATTTTCTCGAACGCCGCCGTCCCCACCTTTTGAAAACGAGAGAAAAGGTTTAAACGCCCATCAATTGTTGCCATCTGCCGTCGTAATCACCACCTACGTCAAATACTCTTCCTCCCAAGTGAAGGTATGCACTTTAAAAGTTAGTTTACAATTTATTTTTATGGTTTTATTTGTTTTATCTAGAAAAATTATATTTTTTCATCAATAGTTACCGTAGAACACCACAAATCTACCGTAGGATGTTTAAAAATAAAGAGTAGTATGTGTTTTGTCGAAGAAACCCACGGAATCGATGCATTTTTAAGTATTTTCATGGCCGCTAAGTTGACTCAACCATGGGCGAGCTTGATTTGTTTTCCGTTTGAACGCGTTCAAATGAGTTTAACCTGTTGTTCAGACACTTTCTTAAACGTTCAAACGGTTTGAACCAAACAAGTTGTTTTCCATTTGACCACTTTTTAACGTTTTAAAAATTGTCGTTCGACCACTTTATATTACGTTCGAACCATATAGTCTGTATTAGCTTATTAAATTATTTTCATCATTTTATGAAATTGTTTTATCAATTAATTTATTAAATTGCTATTAGTATATAATTTTGTAAATCTTTTCTCATATTAGATTTTATCACTAATGTTGAATATATATTTTATTTTTAAAATTTCAGGTTCATAATAATGTTTTATAGGGGCTATAAACATGGTAGATTAAGGGAACCTTCCATCCAAACTGTTCGAGAGTGGACTACTTTACTTGAGCAACATGTAAAATTGTTTGATTTTGTGACTCTCATATGGGAGCGTCATTCCCTCCCATCAGTATTCAATGATCGTGATTGGGCACTAATCTTAGATCAGCGAGAAGAAGGAGTGGAGCTCATTTCCTACGTTGATATCGTTTTTGAGTTTTATAAAGAGTTCGGTCGTGCTAGCCTAGACGATGGAGGGGCATACAAAATCTATGTTCGAGGAGCTCTTGTTATATTTTCAAAAGACCTACTCGCTGCATATCTCAGTATTCCTAGGCTGGTTGATGCTTATCCAAGCATGCCGCCTAGAGAGTCTGATCCTTCAGGTGATGCAGATATGTCTCAGGACGAGGGACCAGTTTATACAGATGAGATCGATACACTTGTTGATCATGAGGTCAGAGACTTGATTGTTGGTCCAGATGCTCTAGTGTACGATGGGACGAAGGGCATTAGGCGAACAAATTTATTTTCTTTCTTCAAGATCAAGAATTTGATCATCGCTAATAATATTGACTCTCAATAGCACAAGACCGAGGTTGGCATGGATCGAGTGAGATTTATGATACGGGTCGCTCATGGCATTCCGATCGACCTCATGGGGTATATATTTGAGAGGATCCGATCAGAGGCTCGGTACATTACAGCAGATATACTGCCGTTTGGAATCCTGATCACTCGATTTTTGCTACATTCCGAGGTCGTGCCAGAAGTTGCCGAGCGTGCACGGGAGCCGATAGGACCGTCAACAGCACCACCATGTCACAAAGCACGGGACACTCGAGATTTCATTTAGAGAGATGCACAGTCGAGAGATACTGGAGTATCGACTGGTGAGACATCTACGCAGGCTGATGCATCACGCACATTTACTCGCGAGGAGATGGCCGACATACTGCATGCTGAGATTGGTGTACACACATCAGCGTTGATCGATGCAGTGCATACTGCCATGTCTGAGTTGCGTATAGATATTAATGAGTTACGAATATAAATTAATGCCAATAATGTAACTCAGGTCATGCTCAGTACTTGACTGACACAAGTAGAGAGACAATTAGCTGCAGTCGAGGATGTGTGCAGAGACCTCGTATCACAGTAGTTTCTATTTTTTATTTTTTATTTTTTTATTATAGTTATGGACAGTATATATGGTGTTTTGATAATTTGCTTTAGTTGTAAAT
Source organism: Juglans microcarpa x Juglans regia (assembly GCF_004785595.1). NCBI lineage: Eukaryota > Viridiplantae > Streptophyta > Magnoliopsida > Fagales > Juglandaceae > Juglans > Juglans microcarpa x Juglans regia. Next base: position 8,378,898 of record NC_054605.1, read on the forward strand.
TAAATATTTTGTCTTTTTTGGAATAATTATTGATTTATATTATGGGGTATATAGCTGATAATATTTATTTAATTAAAAATCTTAATTAACATAAAAGAAATCATTAAAATATTTTTTAATTAATTAATAAAATTAATTAATGAATTTGTATATATGATATATATTTTTTATATTTTAAGTTACGTACCGAGATTAATATTATATGTTCAAATGTATAAATGTGGTGCTTGAATATGTTCAAACTAAATATATTCCATTTGAACGATTTAGAAATCTTTCCGCCAGGTTTTGCCATCAAATATTTTCCGTTCGAACAAAAATAATAATCGTTCGAACGGTTTTGAACTTTTCCCGACATAATAAATTACTTCTCAGCTAAGATTTTTATGTTCGAATGAAAAAATCTTTTTGAGACGATTTAATTCGTCACAGAAAATACTGTTCGAACGGATATTTATCCGGTCGAACGATTTTGTAAAGTCATCAATTTTTTAGAACAAAAATAAATTTCATCTCAACAAATGACTTTTAGGGACGAAATTTATTTCTCCCTAAAAATCAATTTTGTTGTAGTGTCCAGTCTAAGCTTGACTATCCGCTTATATGCTTTATCATTGCTAATTTATAGGTAAGTATGTACGTAGGAAATGTCGAAAAAGAAAATGAAAGAATCAGGAAGGAACTGTGTATTAATTCTCCAAGGGCTCATTGTCCAAAGTTCCAGTCTGTATAGAGCACATACGAGCAGAAAAGATTGATTTATAGGCAGAAAAAGATGTGATTTATTAGCCCGTTAGATTAATTCTCGTGTGATGCCCTTTGATGTCAATGATCATGGCTCCATCTTCTAATATTGCTTATTAAGTTGACAAAAAGGAAAGCTACATCTTCTACCCAAATAATCACTTCTTTAATTATTCATTCTAAAACATACAAATTAAATACAATTCAAAACAAATATAGAAAATAACACAGGCAGCTAACGGGCGCCTCCATGCAATTACTATCATTAATGAAAAAATTAATTTGCAAGTAGTTTATAATTGACACACAAAATACAACACTAATGTCATGTAAGCATATCATCTCAGCAGGTATTTAAAAAAAAAAAATAGAAAAAAATTGGATGTACAATAAGCCTTTTTTTTACACACCTAGCAGACCACGAGATGAAAAAATATTTATGTTTTATTTTTTTTTATAATTATAATGGCTCTCACAACAAATGATATGTTGACACACCCGAGTTGCGAGTAGAAAATTCAAAAAAAATATTGCTATCATAATTGTTTTTATAATTATAAGTAATTGAACTTACCAGCAAGGGCCATAAATCTATATCATCATATATATATATTGATCTGATATCAAACGCCTGTGAATGTATTGTAGTTTTAATTAATTCATTTTCCTTAATTGGCACGTGAAAAAAGTGTACATCATTACGTCCAAATGAGACATGACAAAGGGCCTATTCGGGGTTGTCTGAGGCGTCTTAAAAAGTGCTTAATTAATAACCTTAAAAGCTTTTTAAAGATAAATTTAAGTTATTTGGGTGTTACATATTAAAATACTATTTAATCTCTAAATAATACGTTTGAGGAAAATGATTGTTTCCTCATACGTGCTTTTTCGGGTTTCTGTACAACAGTCAATGTGTAACACCCAGGTCCAACACCAAATTGTTTTCTAAACTTTTTTTTGGGTTTATATGGATAAAAAGCTCACTTGAGATTAGCAAGCATTTTTTTGAAACCCCTTCGAGCCCAAATTTTATTTGTGACGGATGTCGAATATATTTTCTTTTCATTTACTAATTAGGTTAGAATCATTAAATATTTTTTTTTATTAGGTGAAATCCTTTTATGGGCAGAAAATTAGTGGGACAAGTTAGTTTATTTTAGAGGTTGAATCGGGAGCCCAAAACTAAGAAAAAAAGCCCAATCTACTCTCAAAACCCAAGCCCATGAAGCCAGGAACTAGTTTCCACACCAGGCGCGTTCCATGCTTGATACCATGCACGGTTACCCTCCTTTTTGTTCTCATCTAGGGTTTTTTCCAATCAACTCTATAAATACATGTTTTTCTCTCCAGCAAAAGAAGTTGACGCAGCCTAATCTTTTTTCAGTGAATCACCTCCTTCACATAACTGCCATTTTCTTCCTAGTTCATGCCTCTTTCCACCGTAGAAACAGCCCTAAATTGCATCTGTACCTCCTCAAGCAGACCCACCCATCGGGAGCCACTCCATGAAAGCCCAATCCCGTGTATGTCCACTGCATCGAACCACCCTTCCCAAACCATACAACCACCATCGAAGGGTAGTTCCAATACCAAGCTCTTCCACGCCGCAACCCACACGACAAGGCCCCCTGCATGACGGGAGACGCTGCTTCACTACTATCGAAGGACCTTTGTTTTTGCTCTCTGAAACAGAGCACTAGTCTTGACTCAACCAACCCACTGCACTTAAGCCACCGCCCACACTGTTTGCCTCAGCCGTAAAAGACAACACTGCCACCGCTCCCAGCCACCTTGTTGCCGTTTTTTCACTACCCTCACAGTGAGTCCCCCATACGTTGCTCTCTTTCTCTTGCTCTCTCACTCTCCATTCACTCTCTCACTCTTCGTTCTCTCTCCCTCATCACACACTCTCTCTCTCTCTCTTGCTTTTCGTGTTCTACAGTTTCGGAAAGCAGTCGCCAATTCCTTGTCGGAAACCACAACGACAAACCACGTCGCATGACGATCTAGTAAGTCCACCTTGCCTTTCCATTGCACATTAGTGATTTTAATCCCATAGATAGCATGTTATGTAAATACCTCTCTAATAAGTATTGATCGTGGGATTAATATTTTTAGGATGTGATTGTGATGAAAACCGGATAATTTAGGTATTTGAAGGTGGAGAACAATTCAAACATGGTGTTAGCGGGAGATTTTTAATAGATCTCAATTATTTTGGAGTGAAGATATTTTTTTAGGGTTTTGAGAATTTTAGATTTTTAAGAAAAATATGTTAGTTTAGTATTTTCAGATTTAGATATTAAAATATGTTTTAATTAGATATTTAAGTAGGTTACGTGTTCGATTGAAAATTTACGGAAGTACATGACTATCTTATAGGTGACGATTGATTTTTGTTTGGCATTGTTGTGAGGAAATTCAGAGAAGTTAAAAAGTCCAGTTAAGAGGGGTTCCTGTGCTAGACTTTGCATAAAATAAAATGATTTGAGGTCCCTCTTGGAAAATTTGCATGTTTTGTTATGAAAAGAAATATGAAACGACTTCAGTTATTTGTTCTGCATTACTCATGAAATTCTATATAAGAATAAAGTATTTTCTGGCATGACTGGTGTAGACATGAGCCTATCTTTGGCATTCTGTTATTAAACTGATAAAAAATGAGCGAAATATGAAAATTTGATAAACTTTGCATGTGATGTAAAGATGTTCTGAATCTGTTTTGGAAAATGTGAAATGATTTAAATTTCAGTACTCTGTTTCGATATGATGTGGCATATGAAAAACCTTTGTCATGACTTTCTGATTCTGTTCTGACTCTGATTCTGATATGGTGATTCTGATTCTATTTTGCTCTGATATGTGGTCCTGTCACGGAATATAATAGTGACTTCTAGCCCTGTCACTAGATACAATAGTGACCTCTGACCCTGTCACGGGATACAATAGTGACCTCTGACCCTACCACGGGATATAATAGTGATCTCTGCTCTGAGTGCAATCGCTTTGATAACATTGTAATTGTTCTGCTTGGCTTTCAGTAGACTGCACAACCCTACCACGGGAGTTAAACATGGTCTCTGTTCTAGTATGATACTCTGATATGATATGATAAGATGAAGATATTCGGTCATGTTGTGCCAAAGGAGTCATTGAATATGAAAAGTTGGTTTCTGAATATAAAATGTTTGAAATATCGCTCTTGTATTTTTGAGATTTACATATTGAAACTGAAATGTTTTGTTTCTGCATTCTGAATTCTGTGAAGATGCTCATGTTTATATACCAGCATATGTCCTCTGCTAATTAAGTTGTTGATAACTCACTCCTTATCTCCATAACATTTTTCAGATACTTTTATGGTTTAGCTGGAGAAAAATAGTTGGAAGTATTGGAAAAGTCTGATGATTATAGATAAATGAGTGCTAAGGGTACAAGTATTTTGGAGGATCATATTTAGTAGTTTTATCTCTAGCGGTTATTTTGGTATGTCAAGTTATGAATAATTTGAGTCTTTATGGATATGTGATTTATTTTATTGAGGTTTTTGTTTAGTATTTCTGTAGAGGGACACGGATTTTGGATCGAACAAATAAGTTAAGTATTTTGTGGAGTTTCTGTTTGTTTATTATTGATTATTGGAGACGTTTTTGAGTATTAGGAGCCAACTCTCCAAACCTCTGAGAACGGGACGTTACACAACGGGCCAGCGAAAATATCCATACAACTTTTAAATAATTACCAACTTTCAAACTTTAAAAAATATGGTCATAATATTTTAAAAAAATCAAATGATATTTTATGTCATTTAGTTCAAAAATATTTTTTTTAATTTATTTCCAAATAAATGTAACATATTTAAAAGTGTTTTAAAAATATAGTTACCATATAGTAAATAACTTTTTAATAGTAGAATTTATTATTTAAGTTAATTATAAGCTATAAGACCTAAAGTTAACAACTATATTACCCACAACAATCTCAAACGTGCAAAAAAGGCATTGAGGAGCTAAGGTCTTATATTTAAATTTGAGAAAACATTAATAAACTTCATTCCTTTAACGCCGGACAGAATAAGGATTATCATGGTTAATGACTAGTTAATCAATATAAATTAGGGATTGAGATTTAGAAAAGATGTCAAACAAAAATAAAAACTCTTAACATTAATGTTAATGACAAAATTCAAAATTAGTTTATGAAACCCACAAGTCAAGCTTAAACTTCAAAAATTGAAATTATATGAATTTTTTCAAAAAGGAAAAATCCAAATTATTGTATGAAAATTAAATACATATGTAAATAAGAATCTTGTAAAAAATTTGGCCAAAATCAAAATCAAAACCACTTTAAGAATTTAAAATGAAACATTTTCAAAGAAGACAAAAATGAAGAAAAACAAGTGATATTATATATCCCAATCCAATAAAACTTAAGTTTTTTTTTTTTACCATATTTGCACAGATAAACCCTCTTTATAAGATAATTCGGCATAATCAATATAAAATTTGGATTCAAATATCTCATATCAATTTAGATTCGCATAAAAAGAGGGAAAAAAGATAGAGCAGCCTCAACAAAGTTCAAGATGATCAAGTCGTTGAAGTACTTGTCCTTTTGTTTATATTTTGTCCTTTTTCCTCACTTTCCTTTTTCGAGCCTCGAAGAGTATATACCGTTAGAGTTTTACTACACAACCTCCACCACACTTCACACTTCACATTTTTTTAAAATTTTTAAATTTTTAATTTTTTTTTTAAATTTTTTTTGAGTTTATTCTTTTTAAATTATTTCAAATTTTCGATTTATTATTCATATAATAAATATTTGATAAAAGAAAAAAATTAAAAATTAAAAAAAATATAAAATTTGGAGTGTGTGGAGGTTGTGAAGATTTATTCTAATTTCTAAAACTTTTTCTTTGCTCCCATAAGCCACCTCAGTATTTTCTTAATTACCTTAGTTTTTTTCCTATTTAATTTCTTCTTAATTACAACAACCTTTTCACTCCACCCGTTGTGACTTTTCACTTCTTACACTTCTCCAACTATTTGAAAATGATAGGATTACTATTCTTTTACTACCCATTTACTACTCTTTTTATATTTAAATTTTTTTAAATTTTTTTATTTTACTTAATGGTTAAGAAAGTAACTATTAGTAAAATTATATATTTTTTAAATTTTTTCTTAATGATTAAGGATGTTAAAAAAATGATAAAAAAAAATTTTAAATACATGTAAGTGGTAAATGGGTAGTAATAGAGTAGTAACCCTATCACCACCCATTTAAATAACCATTTGTTGGGTCCCACCATGAATCTCTATTGTTCACCTAACATCGTTGTCTCCCTTTAAGCGTGCCGAACCTACAAAAGAAAAAAAAAGTTTCTACAAGCTTACACTTCATTCTAGGGCAAGGAACAAATGTAAGTTGTGGGCCCAGCCAGCACTTGTAAACTTGAACTGCACTCACTTGTGGGGCCTAGCAAATGTCAATTGTCAGTTCTGGCGCAAGGAATTTGGGTTTGAGTTGCCGGCGCTATTCATAATTCATGAGCTAAGAGAAGGAAAATGATTTATATATAATATTTTTTACAACACTTTATATAATTATGTTTTAAATGATAAATATTTTTATAAAATATCTAATAAAAATAACATTATTTTACAAAAATATTATCATTTATATAATATTATTGTATAATAAATTGTGTGTATATCATTACTTGAAAGTAAAAGTAGATTTGTCAGTTGTAGGGCTCAACCAATTGGTTCAAATTTGAACTGCACTCATTTGACGACCCACATGTGTTTGGATGTTCAAAGCAGCCTAAGGGTGAAGTGCACTCAATTACTCTGTGCATCCAAAGTGAAGTGCTCTCTTTATAGTAATGAAAGAGATGGTGACATGTTGAGTTCTACCTCCAGAAAAAACATGTGTCTTTTGTAAAAATAGAGAAAAGTGAAGAAGTGGTGGATAGCACATCTTTGAGTTTGAAATATTAGAAGAAGACATGGATCCAGTTTGGATTACAGAGCTCAGAGGCAATGAATGTACAGATTGCAATCTGTTGTGCCATCCACTAAACCTGACCTTTTATGGCTTTCATAAATGATAATGTCAAGCACACGGATAGTAAATATGGGACTAGGAACTAGGAAGGGGATCAGCTTCCCATTTAACTAGGCATAAAATTAAACATGCCAAAATATCCTTGTAATGCGAATGATGAAATATATAATTTGGGGCAAAGAACATATTCACAGTGCGCAGTTGAAATATGTGCTTATTGGATACTAACAGATATATATTCCACAAATTAAGACAAAGAAAACGATTATTCCCCATCAAAATTTGTTCAAATTATAGCACTTGATGTGAAGGGAGAGAAACTTCTTCTCCCATCATACGCATCACCTACCATTTTCATATAGGAGGAAATCATTTGCTCCGCATTTTGGACTAATGTTATCTGAGCGATCAAGATATCCATGCTGACAATGAAGGGAGAAATAGGGGCCGAACAAAGATAAAACAAGGGTTGGTGTGCAACGATGAGAGAATTGAATGCGAAGAAATATTCCGCAAAAGACAAAAAGAAAACGATTATTTCCCATAAAAAAAAACAGTGCAAATCATAGCAATTAGCACGACATGTAAGGGAGAGAGAGAGAGATAGAGGGGCTTTCTTAAGCATTTTAACATCAAAAGTTAATATTTAGATTTTCCATTTTTTATGATTCATGAAATTAAATAAGAATAATTAAAATACATATCTTTCTATTTACACTTGAATAAAGAATCTGACCTGATTATGAGAGAATGATCACCCTAACAACTTTGTCTCTAAGTGTATCCTGATAGTTAGAGGCATAATAATGTTGTAGATGAGAACCATTAACCCTCTTGGTGCTTAAATAGACGTTTGGTCATCATAAAATCTAGAGGTATTTGTGTCCCACTATTACTCATTAATTAAGAGATATATCTGAAGTAGCATAAATCTATAGAGATATGGGTATGTGGAATATTGAGTTTTAGTAAAACATTGATATTCTCCCACTTGATTCATATGCCCATAAAATAACATTTTTCGTTCATGGGTTTATTATAAGAAATTAATCATACTATGCAAGTTTATTTTTAGAAAACTTTCCTAACTTCAAATACATTACATGAGTTTCGTAGTATCAATGTTAGATCAGCTATCAATGCGAGTTATGATAGTCCTCTATTATATAACCAACAAAATTTCTCCCATGTACTATAACACTTGTAACTTAATTTAACATGATCTTTAATAGGGACAATTAAGGCTAATACTGTAATTCCAAAAAGGGGAAGGCTAGGACGGCCCAACGGGAACAATTTGTGTCCAACAAAGCAGACGCATCAGAGATTCTGATCAGCGTGGGAATTCGGGACAATGCACCAACAGACATGCCCCTGCTCAGAAAATCCATGGGGAATCATGTTGCATTAAATGATCAAGTTAGGGGTTAGTGCGGCAAGTACATGACTGATCGGGACAACAGTGAGGGCCCAGTCTTAACTTGATACAAGATCATGGACTTGGAAACCCAGGGACAGATCATATCCCTAACAGGGTGTCCAGAGAGAAGCCACAACTCACCACCTGCCCCAAGGGATATGACTCGAGGTACTATGGGAGAAGCCAAATTAAATGCGCCAACATGGCTCCACATATGGGTGGGGTGGGGGGGGGGGGGTGCACTCCTGGCACAGAAGAGCGATAGGGGCTCTATCGCAAGGGGAGTATATAAGGCTGAAATGCAGGTAAAACAACAAGCTCTAGCTCAAGAGTTTAGCTTTAACTTCCTAAAAAAATATACTAACTTAGGCATCAAAGATATTCTGGAGGACTCTCATCCCCCTTTTTCTTTTTGATTGCAGGCTGCAGGAGGACAATGATTTGCATTACGAAACACATCCCTAACAAGCACCACATTTGGTTGGAATGGAATGATCCTTCAAAGGATCACCGCAAAGAGTAACTTTGAACCAGGTATCTGAAGCAGTTCACTCATCAAGCTAAGATTTTGTTCGCTAGCATAATGGTATAAGCCTGCTTGACTGTGAGATCAACTGATCAAACATAGATGAAAGTTGGCCATAGTGATTCGAGAGTCCCGTGTGGAAGGGGCTCTTGCTCAACAAGAACAAATGTATGTCGAGGATAACAGGCTGATTACTCCCATGAGCTTTCTCAGATAAGAAGAAAGCTTGATACAAAAACAGGATGAAATGGATAATTCCATAAGGACTTAAAATGTTATGGGGCATATTTTTCTCTTGCTCGCCATAAACTATATGAGGAACAGGCGGGCCAGCTTCCCAAAACTGTCTATGGACCCGGGTGCCAAGGACCCAAACCATACTCTCACCAGCCCCTTCAAGGTTAGCGGAAAAGCCCTACAGGCCATTTCTTTTGGGAAGCCATACAGGGTCATGTGAGCTATGAAGGTTTCCAGGTGTTTGAGAGGGCTTTGGCCCCATCATACAAGTCCATGAGCAGAACCCAGAACTTCGATGGTAGGGGCACAACCATCACCTCCTTGTTGTAGGGTAGGCCCGTGTTGGTTAGCAGTTGGTCTACTAATGATGATGTGTAATACCCGAGTCTTACTATGTAGGTCCTTACGTCATTTTATCAATTATTTAAGTTAAATATTTTGAGATAAATATATTTTTATTACTTCCAATTATTTTATTTTAAGATGAGTATGTTTTATTTTAAAATATGGTTTATTAAAATAAATCAAGGGTGTTATTTTTAAGACTTTGAAATATTTTTCCTTAAATCCTTTAATTTTATTTATAGAAAATGACCCAATTAATCTCTACCATTGGATTGGTAGGTGAAAAACATTCTTGAGGTGGATAGATCTCCACCATCCATCTTTCAAGCTTATGTGATAAGATTTGACCAAGCAACTAAAGCCCTTTATCCCTTTCACCCATAGGATTCCCAAGACAAGCCATTAAGCTCTTTGCACCCATAGGCTTCCAAATCAAGCCATTGAGCTCCTTTGCCCATCAGCTTCCTAAGGAAGCCATTGACTTCACTTTTCATTTTACCCATCGTCCAAAGCAACACAAAAGGAGAAGAAGAAATATAAAAACTATTCTAAGGCATCCCATCTTTGCACCCGTCGGTCAAAGCTATACAAAAAGGCAAAATCAATTCCTTTTCTTCCCCTTTTCACCCGTAGCTTCCTCAATAAGCCAATTAAATTTATTTTTCTCCTTTATACATCGGCTTACAAGAGAAGGAATAAATTCTTTCTTCTCTTTAGCACCCACCAACGTCTAGAGCAAGGAAAGGAAGAAAACTCTTCCAGCTCTTACCATGCGACCAACCCACTACTCTCCCATTCCATTTCTCTTCCAATCTCAAGCCAAGCATCAATTTTCCTTCTCCTCAAGAGGAAAATAACAAGGTAAGAATACCCTCAATCTTCTCCCTTGTGTATTTCGAAATATTAGCCATGGTTTAATCAAGTGGGTTTTCTTTTGATGATTTTTTATGTTTCAGTTTTTGGGTTTAAAATAGTGATATCGTGTTGCTCTTCTTCCACACGACTATATCTCTATTTGGTCTTCCACTTGTGTTTTGAAAGGAGTTAAGAGTTTAAGGTAAAAATTCTAATTTGACTTATTTATTTTTTAATGTGATTTTGGAAGCCCATTAAGTTGTTTTAGCTCGTGCCTTGATGTGTTTAATTTTCTATATTGCAAAGAAATATGTATGCCCTATTTTTGGCCCAAATCGAATGGTATTATAGTTGTTTTACTATGTATTTTCCTATATTTTGAAAATACCATGTTGTTATTAAACTTGATTTAATCATAAGTGATGATTAAAATGATTTTAAATTATATATGTTGGTATCATGTGCCTTGTATTGAGATTTGGTTGGTAATCTATTTTTAGGATGCTAGAGGTTTGGTTTAGAGGTTTTGCTTGGTTCTATAATTTTATATCTTGCTTTTAAAATGTATTAAGTAAGTAAATCATAAGCTCAAGTGTTTAAATGTTTTCAAGTTTCTTAATGGGCAACTTTGCTATACTTTTTGCTACTTTAATTTTAATAAGAGGTTTTATCTAAACTAATTAATATATTGCTTATGTGAATAAGTTATAGCTTAGTTTAGATATAATAGATTAATTGTGCTTGATGTATTATGATATGTAAAGCTATCCAAGTACCTCTATGCCCATGTCATGCCATGTCTTGATGTAAAAGTAGCCCACTTATGTTGTCCCTCGTTGGTTAAATTCTACCTAACCCGAGAGTCCAAAATATTGATGACCTAACCCTTTTGTAATGAGGGACCACAAGTTGATTTAAAAGGCATGTTTCCTAAGCTTGTTTAGCCTACTTGAAATGCCTAAATCTATTTTAAAGCCCATTGTCGAGAATTCCAGATTTATCTCCAAATGTCTATAACCCAAAGTGAGCTTGAACCAAAAAAACCTTTGCTTAAAGCCTATGAATTCTTAACTACTTTTCATGTAAACTTTTAAAATAGCCTTTCCATAGACATCTAGCATGTCTTAATACTTAAGTTAATTCTCTTATAAGTTGAGGTGAGGAGTAGTCATTTGGGTTAATGCTAAGCATAGAAGGGACGTTAGATTGTAATATTGTGGCTTTCTCTTTTAAAGGGAGGGCTAAAGAATATTTTATGAGTATTAACACGCTTATGTTATTGATTGGAATAGGAATATTCATGATGGAAGTATCGAGGAGCATAGAGGTAAGTAGCTATGACCATGCTTCTTACACCAAGTTGTCTTTATGGAAGAGTGTCTCTCTCTCTCTCATTGCAAATGTTCTTCTAAAGAAAAGAGTAAATGTATATAGTATGTACAAGCTCTTTCTTGATAGCCCTTGTTAAGCACCCTATCGATTATAATTGTGTGTATGTGTATAAGGTAATGCATGCACTTTGGCTCTAAGTCATGAGGTTTCCATATATGCTCTCTCAATAAATTTATTGATTTTTCCTATATGTTGTATAGCATGAAAATGTATCTTTTTCATAAAAATGCATGTGCATCGAAGTAAGAAAGATGATGAAAATGTTTTGATTGCAAAGGAAAGAAAATGAATGTCTCATGCCTTATGCTTCAAGTGATGCTTTATATGAGTTTTAAAATGTCCATATGAACTGATACTTTAAATGACGCGAAGAAAGTGTTTTAAAATGCCCCTATGAACTGATGCTTTAAATGACGCGAATGAATGTTTTAAGATGTCCCCATGAACTGATGTTAAATTGTCCCTATGAACTAATGTTAAATTGTTTCTATGAATTGACGCTTTATTGATGCCATGAAAAATGATGTTTAAACTCATGCTTTTAAAATGATACTTTTTTCATGAATGCACAGTTAAATGAAGATATGTTGTTTAAGTTCATGCTTTTAAATTACATTTTCCATGAATGAACTGTTAAATGTTGAAAATGATTGAAAGGACTGAAATGAATGAATGAAAGAAATGAATGAATGAATGAATATGATTGAATGAATGAATGCTTTAATGTATGAAAATACGTAACGGCCATATGAATGAAAATGGTACTAAAGGAATGGGCAGATTGCAATGCTAGGTAAGTAGTACTGGTAGTGCACCCAGTGCTGCCCCCTGACTGAAAAGGGATTCTCAACCTGTGGCCACGGGCGGAATCCAGGTCCAAAGGAAGACCGCTAACCGCAACACCCGGGGCGTAATAGTGTGTACCGACCAAAGAAAGTGAAACATGAAAGTATGATTATTTCTTAAAATGTTTATGCATGAAAGCATAGTTATTTCTTAGAATGTTTATGCATGAAAGTATGACTTATTCTTAAACTGTTATGCATGAAAGCATTGTCAATAATTAGTTAAAATGTTTATATATGCATGTTTTCAAAAGAAAGAATAGATGCCTAGTATGTTCATTGCATGGTGTACTACTTACTGAGTATTCGACTCATTTTTGTTTTAAATGTTTTAAACGTCCAGGTAATGATGAAAAGGCTGGGGAGCAAGGCATTACTGCAGAGGGAAAGGCAGACGCTTAGGACCTTCCCTAACTAGAACAGTTATGTTATGGATGATGGGTTATGTTTTTATGAACGTATGGACTTTGAGAGTCTTTTATGGATGAATGTTTGAATAAAATGTTTATTAGGTGTTCCCTTTATTAAATTACAAATTTAGAGTGAACGTGTGTCATGAACATGCCGATCACATGTTACTATAGAGAGAAAAGAGAAAGAAAAAAAAATGAAAAGAGAAAAAGAAAGAAAAGGACAGGCACGTACTTCGCGATCCCGACCTTCCTGGGGTGGGGTTGTGACACGATGTGCCCATCTTCCTCACCATTTCTTTGTATTTCTCCTTGAAATTACGCAGATTGTCCTACATGTTTTTTCTTTCTTTCTTTGCGTAACCTCCCCTTCCTGCATTTCTGGACTTTACGTACTCATTGTTGTTTGGTCCTGCTTCATTTTCTGGTCCATTGGTGGCTACTCTAGGTGCCTCGTTCTCTTTTTGGAGGGTCTCCACTTTGGTCGTTAGCTTTCCTACCAGTTGTACCATCTTGGCGAGCCTTGCTTCCATGTTTATTGACGTTGCTTCTTCTTTTCCCTGGGTTGTCGCAGGCATATGAAGGACGCGTGAAGTCTATAGATATCTCACAGACGGTACCACTATTAACATTGTGTTTTGTATGCCTTTGGGCCGAGTTCTAGCAACTCGGGTCTTGAGTCTTTCACCTACATATTTAAGAAAACATGGAGTGTGGGGGGCCTTGGTGGAGGCTGGGGTTTTTCTGATGCTAAAGTTAGTGTATCTCCTTAGTAGTTTGTATGTGAATTTAGATGAATCAAAGAGAGAGTTTTTCGTACCTAGGGGTCGGCTTTTATACTAGGTTTCTGGGTGAGGACAACTCATACTTGACTTCGGGGAGCCCATGTCCCTTCAATTGTTGACTTAGTCATAATCATTTAATGCGGCGTGGCTTCTGGGACGACGTCATTAATGCGGCGTAGAGTCCGGGGAGTGGCGCCATTAATGCGGCGTGGCACCCTGACTCACTTTACCCTGCAGACGTTCCTTGTTAAGCATCTCCTTAACTGCTGTCAGAAGATCAAGGGTTCCCCATATTTCCTACCCACCTACCTGCGCAGGTTCTTGGGGTAGGGTGTCATCGGGGAGGTATCAGGGCGGCGAGTTTCATTTGCCCCTACCGTCTGCTTTCCCCACTCATGGGTTGCTTCGTGGATGAGTTTTGTTCATGGGCTGTGTACTCTACAAAGGTCCACTGACTCCTTTTGGGGGAGGGTCGTTGGGCTTGACTGGGATCTCTAGCTTACTTCCCCAGTGGTCTCTCGTGGGCTTGCTATACAAGGTGATGGGAAGTAAAACTCCCTTACACTTATTAGTTACTGTAAGGACTGGGCCAATTGTTAAATCTTCCAACTTCCTTCTCTCAGCAAGATCTTTTATCTTGGATACAAGTGAAGTTAGAGACCCAGCGCCGTTTGATCTTAATGTAACCTGCATCATGATAAAAGAAAGGGTTCCTCTAGTAACGCACACACCCACCCACAATAACTTTTGGGCAACTTGTGATTTAATTTGGACCATGATTAATTAATTGAACAACATTTTACTGATCAAGCATTTCTGTCGTTCTATAACATGATATATACAGTCAGAGGTTATTCCCATGAGGGAACAGGTCCAAGAAGTTCACAGCAATCTCTCAGAAGCAATGGGTGGATCTCTAGAGAACATCATTAGCAAGTCTTTCTTTGTCATCAGCGTGGGAAGCAATGACATCTTTGAATATTTTGTTCTCAACAGGACACAAGCCCTGGAAGGGTTTATCGCCACTTTAATGGATAATTACCGCTTGCTCCTGGTTCAATACAAAAAGAGAGAGATGCATATTAAATGTGATTCTATATGGGCGGCATTAAATGTTGCAACTGACATGATGCGTATATCTCTCTCTTATGGACGTGTTTTACCGCCATCGCCTTACGATCACCTGCAACCAAAGAGTAAGACGGCTTGGGAGGTTCGAGGGAACTCCTCCGATACCTAAGTCAGTGACCGAAAATAATTCTTTAATACCAATGAATTAGCTAATTTTTACATACCTGGATTCTTCTCTTATATAGAGCCTTTAAACCGTTCTGTTGTTAAATGATAATGGATATATCTGTTATTCAAATTCAAACACGGAGATGAAAGTTCATCTTTTAGTAAATTTAAATGATAACCGTTTTTATCTCATGCTACCGTTGGATAGTTATCTAGTCAGTTTTGGTTGTGGGCTGGATCCTCTTGATATCGAGCTGGGCTTTAGGTAGTGAGGTAGGCTTCAAGCTTAAGTAAGGGCCTAGGCCTATGTGGGACTAACCAATTGGAATATCCTCTCCACTCTCTAAAAAATTAGATCATCCAATTTAGTCAGACAAGAGAATATTCTCTATTCATTGTATCAAAGGTCACTAGCAGATATGTGACTCCTCATATATTTTCTCGAAAGAACACTGAATTATGGTACCTGCATATATGCCATAAGTTAAAGGGGGAGAGATTGCAATTGATTAATTGGAGCACTTCCTCTTTTTTTTTCTTTCCTTTTTGTTTTCTGTAGTTTTATTCATCATCCTGAAATTTTGCTTTGATTTACAGAGTCTTCTAGATCTTGGGGCAACAAAATTCGGCATAATTACCGTGCCAGCAATTGGGTGCTGCCCACACCAACATTCTTTTGATAAGACTGGTGGGAGACGTTGAATCCGTTTGCTCTAGTGTTCTCTGAGGAACTGCACGTCCTGCTGAATCTAACCTCAATGTAACCTGCGATGGCCTGCTCACTTGGAGACACCTATAAAATGACATGCTCTAATTCACATTTCCGATCTTCAGCACCAGCTACACTACTCCTAGAAGATAAAGTTTCGTTTCTCAAACAAATTACACACGCACACACATTTATAAATAAGTCAAGGAGAAAGAACACACTTTGACCCTCTAGTATAGAATCTCACATACGTATTAAGAGGAGAAAGAAACTTAAATGGGAAAAAAAAATCTATATATTGAAACTCAAATGCCTTACTTTTCAAACAATTGAATCAGGTTCGTAAATCGAATGGGAGGACTGATTTGGTTAGAGAGCGAGGGCCTTGATAAAGGGAGCACAGCTGCATTCATTGTAAAACTTGGGTGAACAGATTTCACACAGTTCCGGCTAGAGAGAGAGAGAGAGAGAGAGAGAGAAATAGTGAAAGAGAGGGATGGGTTTTGAAGCTTGCCTCTGCGTCTTCTTCTTGCTCACCTTTAGCTCATCTTCGCAGAATATTAGTTTTGGTGGGTGGTGGTATAGCAGGCTGTCAAAAAGTTCTTTGTGTATATTCAATCATTCTTACTCTGTTACAATCTCCTCTACGAGTACATATCAAAATATATTTTCTATTCTAAGCTATACAGATTTTGCTCCTATAATTAAGCTAATGTGTGAAGGAAAAAATTTATTTCCATCCCACTCTCTAAAATTACTCCACTTTCCTTTTAATATACAACTCACGCCAACACTCCCCCTCAAGTTGATGCATACGGATCCTTCATGCGCAACTTGATTAGTGAGTTGTGGAAGTCTTTGCTTGACACGGCTTTGGTAAGTATATCTGCAAGATGGTCCTCATATTTGACAAATGGGAACGAGATTGTATTAGTCTCTAGATTATGTTTGATGAAGTGTCGATCAACCTCTACGTGCTTGGTTCCTTCATGTTGGACCGGATTGGGTGAAATATCTATAGCCGCTTTATTGTCACATAAGAGGTTCATTTCAGACTCGGGAGCAAAACCGATCTCGACTAGTAGTCTTTTCAAGCAGAAAAACTCACACAACCCCTTGGCCATCCCACGAAATTCTGCCTCTGCACTAGAGAGTGCCACCACCTTTTGTTTCTTACTTCTCCATGTCACAAGGTTTCCACCTACAAATGTGAAATACCCTGACGTCGACTTCCTATCAGAGATGTTCCCAGCCCAATCTGTGTTTGTATAGCCATCAACCCTTACATGATCATTTTTAGAAATCATGAGCCCTTTTTCTGGAGAAGACTTAAAGTACTTTAGTATTCAAATTACAGCCTCCATGTGTTCTTCACTTGGACAATGCATAAATTGACTCACTACACTCACAACATACGCAATATCTGGATGAGTATGAGAGAGATAAATCAGTTTGCTAACTAACCGTTGATATCTGCACTTGTCAGTTGGTTTCTGGTTCGTATATACCCCAAGTTTGTGATTTTGGAAAATTGGGGTATCCACTGGTTTGCACTTCAACAGTCCAACTTCAGATAATAAATCTAGGACATATTTTCTTTGAGATAAAAATATGCCTTGGGTTGATCTGGCGACCTCTATCCCAAGGAAATACTTGAGCCCACCCTAGATTCTTCATTTCAAATTCACTAACCAACTGCCCTTGGAGTCGTGAGATCTCTTCAACTTCAACTCCTGTAATGATCATATCATCGACATAGACAATCAGAGCCGTGACTTTTCCTTGCTGTTTTTTTACAAACAAAGTGTGGTCTGCATTGCTCTGTTGGAAGCCATACTTCTTCATTGCCAAGCTGAATCACCCGAAGCATGCCCGCGGTGATTGTTTTAACCCATACAAGTCTCCTTGCAACTTACACACCTCATTAGTTCCCATGGTCACTAAGTAGCCTGGAGGGATGTCCATATAAACTTCTTCTTTAAGCTCGCCATGAAGAAAGACATTTTTCACGTCAAACTGATGTAGTGGCCAATTTAAATTTGCTATAAGAGATATCAACACTCTAACAGTATTTAATTTAGCTACTGGTGAGAAAGTATCTTGATAGTCTATACCATATGTTTGAGTATACCCTTTTGCCACTAGTCTTGCCTTGTATCTTTCTATAGATCCATCAGCTTTGTGTTTAATGGAAAACACCCATTTGCACCCCATTGTTCTTTTTTTCCCCTTCCGGTAACAACACTAGATTCCATGTCTTGTTCTTCATTAGTGCCTCCATTTCATCTTTGATTGCCTGAGTCCACTTCGGGTCTTCCAAGGCTTCCTCCACCCTTGTTGGAACATGACACACGGAAATGTTATGCACAAATGTCTTGAGAGGTTCATTAAGCTCCTTTGTAGACACATAATTAGCAATAGGATATCTTGATCTTCTTTCCTTAATGTCTGGTGAGTAGCGGCTTGGAGGCTTGCCACGATTGTGCCTGTTAGGTAACACATAACCAACAGGAGGTGCTAAGATGTTTGTGTTAAAGAAGCTTTGTAACACCCCCTTCTCAAAGGCTAGGAGTGTCACGTACTTTTCATAAAAATAAATCCGGCAAGCGACCTCAAATTTCATAAATGAATTTAGAAAATTTATTTTGTAGAAAATGTCTAATAAAATGTCTTCCAAAAATTTAAATGAAATAAACTGAACAAAACTCATGTCATAAAAGCATGTTTTATTTTAGAAAGTCTGAACAAAAATTTAATGCTCCTTCTACTCCTGGCCTGCCTGCTCGTATTCATCATCATCACCTGGGTGGTTAAAAAACATGAAAATAAACAAAAATGAGTCGAAGACTCAGTAAGGAATCCATCACAATGTAAACATACTAAACATAAGGTTTTCATAAAAACTTTCATGCTGAGAGTTTAAAATCATGACTATTCATACTGATGCTTGTGCTATGCATGACTGTTTTGACTGAATTAGCTAACTGATCTGACTGGCCAACACACTTAACCCTGTGTATGAGGTTGTGCACCGGCCCTACATCCTGCGGCCGCAAGGGGAGCCGCTGATAGTATTCTGGCATACTATGGTGGACCACGACTGAGTTCGTGGCTTGCACATCCACCCTGAAACTGAACTGCATTGGTACCATGTATCTGAATGACCATCTTAATAACTGATCTGATATTATCTTTCACTTGAATTTAAGATGGCTTACGTGTCTTATACACATGAGATGCATGACATACTACATACATAATCATAATTTCTGAATTTAAACATGATGCGGAATGAAAAAATAGTATGCTATGCCAGATGACATGTTTGCATATGACATGAGTGGTACATAAATAATTGAGTGGAAATGAACTATCTTGAATACCAATTATCTATAAACTGAACTGTGATAATCCTAAACTTGTGATCAAATTACTTACCTCTCTGCGTTTCTTCTTGAATAACACTTTGTAACTTGAGACCTATATGAAATAATAACTATCACTAAATCTGTTTGGGAACAATATGAACTAAATATCCTACTAAATTAAATTCACAATCTAAAAGATAGTCAAGTAAATCTTTTGTTTAACACCATAATCAATAAATCATGGCATTTAAATTACTTAAATACTAATTTATAATTTAGAAGAATACTCGAACTATTTTAAAATAATTCATAAAACTTAAATTCTTAGACTAAGTTTCAGTTCTTAACATAATTATTAAATCTTATAAGAAACCTAATAAACTTTATTAAATAATCATAACATCATAATTTTATTAAATTCTTAATATAATAATTTTATTAAATTCTACTAAATAGACAAAGGAATATTAACAAAATATTTGCAAAACATCCTTATAAAAATAGTCTTTGATTAATATATTTATTTAAGAAAAACTGACTTTTAAGATGTTAAGCCCAATAAGTTAGTAAACTGTTGTTGAAATAAAATAAAATCAAATACAAATTAAAGTACAAGTCCATTTAAAATAATTATAATAGTTTCTGTAAAATACTACAATCTGGCCCATAACATAATATTACTACATGAGCCGAACGACAGAAATAGTCCATCCCACGCATACAAGGGCCTAAGGCCCAAGGGCCCATCAAAATAAATTCACGGGTTTCTGCCAAAACCCGAAACACACGGGCTTAAGAGGGAAACAGAGAGTTTGAGAGAGAGAGAGAGAGAGAGAGAGAGTTCTACGCAAGGGGATCTCACCAAGAGAGGGCTGAGTGCGACGGCAGCTCTGGGTGGTTGGGAGTGACCGGCGACGCGACTCGGAGTTCCTATGGTGGTGCGGCACCGAGTGAGGGCGAGAGAGAGAGAGAGTTTAGAGAGAGAAACTGTAGGACCAAAACAAAAGAGAGGGAAAAAGAGGAGGTCGGCGGCGGTCGGCTTACCGAAAAAGAGTGGCTGAGCTGGGGCTGGGCTGGTCGGAACCTTTTGTGACGCCGGAGAGGGGGTTCGGCGCCTCTGAACAGCGTGGAGTTGTTGCGAAAAGAAGTTGGTGGCTCACGGTTTTTTTTTTCTCCGAGTTTCTCTTCTCGTATACGAGGTAAGCCAGCTTTATAATGGTAGATGATAGGGAAAAAATACAAGGAAAATCTAGAAGGGTAGAGACGTGCACGTGAATGAGAGTGTAGACGTGCGGAGTGGAAATCGTTACTCACTAACAGAGTCGGTTTCCACTAGAATTTGAATTTACTAAGCTAGGGATGAGGCTGAATATAAGGTTAGAATTTCAAATTCAACAGAAAGTGGGATGAAACTTACTGATTGGTGGTTTAAAGTGTGTAAAATAGAGGCTAAAAACAAGAGATAAGGTTCGGTGGAGGTAGAGAAAAATATAAACTTTAAATTTCAAACCAACTCTAGTGAACATAGTCTGATACAATTTAGTAATCATTATTAAAACAGACTCTAAAAATTTTCAAATAAAATTATAATAGTAATTCTTAAAATAAAATAAATATAAAATCTGATAAAACTATAATCATAATAATAATAGAAAAATTTTTACTAAGAAATTTACTCTTATACCCTAAATCCAGAACTAGTATGTTACAAGCTTACCTTAGGATCATTCTCAGGAGTTGGGTCTTCGGGTACTACAGAGGGGGAAGTAACATGCGCTTCGTGTTCATTTTCATGGTGTTCAGTTGCCAGAGAGACATGTTCTGGTGGCCTCGGTTCCACGTGTGTTTCAGATACATTCGGCCAATTTAATTCCATCCAATTCTGCTCTTCCTGTCTAGTCTCCCCCCGAGGAGGAGAAGTGGGTGAAAAATATGTTTCAGTTTCCATGAAGGTGACATCCATAGTAATATAGGTGCGGCCAGAAGTGGGATCATAGCATCTATATCATTTTCAATGAAAAACATAGCCCAAAAATAAGCACCGATGAGCACAGGGGTCTAGCTTAGTCCGCTGGTTTTTATGGAGATGGACATACGCAACGCACCCAAATACACGTGTGGGAAGCATCAAGACTGCAGGCACATGAGTATAGCCCGAGGGGGCTTGTAATGGGGTTCAGAAGTCCAACACCTTAGATGGCATTCGGTTGAGCAGATGAACTATAGTGGTAACGGCGTCAGCCCAAAATCGATTAGGAGCATAGGCACCAACTAAGAGAGCGCGAGCTGTTTCAAGAACATGTCAGTTTTTTCGCTCAACAATGCCGTTTTGTTGAGGCGTTTGGGGGCATGAAGTTTCATGAATAATGCCGTGTTGTTGAAAATACTCATGAAATTGGTGATTGACATATTCACCACCATTATCTGATCAAAGGACCTGAACCTTAGCGGAAAATTGTGTTTGCACCATTGCATGAAATGATTTAAATACGCCTAGTTCTTCGTCTTTATGTTTGAGCAAATAAAGCCAAGTCATGAGGGTACAATCATCAACAAACAACACAAACTATTTGAAGCTGGATACAGTAGTAATTGGGGAAGGTCCCCACACATCGAGTGGATCAAAGTAAATGGAGTATCCTTTTTATT
Organism: Juglans microcarpa x Juglans regia; assembly: GCF_004785595.1. Taxonomy (NCBI): domain Eukaryota; kingdom Viridiplantae; phylum Streptophyta; class Magnoliopsida; order Fagales; family Juglandaceae; genus Juglans; species Juglans microcarpa x Juglans regia. The sequence goes on from NC_054605.1 coordinate 8,400,497, forward strand.
CAAACTTAAAGGAAAAGAAGCGCCAAAATGCAAGTTTCACATTGAAAATCAAAAGTTTTCAATTGAGAAAATAAATCCGGAAGCAAATGTTTCATATAGGTGAAGGACGGATGTCCTAACCGATGGTGCTAAAGCCAGAGTTCCTTTCTTTGACACCAAGAGTATGTTGCGTATGATGTGCTCGACCCAAGCTCAAGTCATCCATATAGTAGAGTTCCCCCCTCTTAGTACCACGCCCAATGATCTCCTTCGTTAGAATGTCCTGGAGAAGACAGAAAGTAGGATACATTAGCACAATGCAATTAAGATCAAAGGTGACTTGGCTCATAGAGAGAAGCTTATGAGATAAGGATGGAACAAGCAAAGTATTATGCAGCTGTAATGTAAGGGATAAGGTCACAGTGCCCGCGCCAGTGACAAGGGAGGTAACGCCATTAGCATTGGCAATATTGGTACGTCGCGGTAGGGAAGTCGTGGTGAAATTCGTAGCAGCAAACGTCATGTGGTCAGTGGCGCTGGAGTCCAGTAGCCATGCACCATGGTTATCATCCTTAGTCGAAGTATAGCAAGCACAACCACAGCTACAAGAGTTTGGAACCAGTGCCATCAATGGTGTGAAGGAGAGTTGAGGTTCGGCAGTAGCCACAGCTACTTTACCAGAGCCTTCATCCTTAGTGCCCAAGTCACAACCCTTTTTAGCCTGGAGATCATTCCACCAATCAGGATACCCGTGCAGTTTAAAACAAGTGTCATGAGTGTGCTTCGATTTGCCGCAATGAGAGCACTTCAAGCCCTCTGAAGATGTTTGAGACTTATGCCTGCCATTGTGCACGGTAGGAGGTTGGGCAAAGGGAACCAAGTTTGAGCCCTTTGGTGGTGAGAACAGCGCTATAAATCATATCTGCACTGCTAGTGATCATAACAGATTGACGGAGGGCTTCGTGGCAGACTTGGGTGTACGCTTGCTCCACAGTACGAAACGGACGAAGCTGCAGCACGTCGCCCTAAGTCTTATCTAGGCGATCATCCAGCCCATCCAAGAAAACATACACTCTGTCTTCCTGAAGGAGAAGATTATAGTTGTGAATATCAACTACACACTCCATAGGATTAGGACGTCGGAAGTCAATCTCACGCCATAACCCTTGAAGGTCGTTGTAGTATTTCTCCAGGGAGTCTCCAACCTGTTTAAGTTGTGTCACGCGACGTCGAAGATCATAGACCTGAGACGTGTCACTACCATCGAAGTAAGTGGTAGCAATGGAATTCCACACCAACTTTGCTGTAGGAAACCGAATGAAATTCCCTATCAAGGATGGGTCCATGGAGTTGATCAACCAACCTTTGACAATGGCATTGTCGGTGCGCCATTTCCGAAAGGTTGGATCCATTGAAGGTGGTTGTGGTATATCACCATTGATATATCCCAGCTTGTCTTTGCCAGAGATATACATCTCGACAACTTGGGACCAGAGAGCATAGTTGATTCCATCCAACTTGATGCTAATCGGAGCAGCGGAGGGTTCAGTGGTCAGGGTCGGTGGTTGGACTTTGGTAAGAGCTTCGGTCATCTTAGCCATCGGAGTCCGATGACGTGGTGGGCGAGGTGAGGGACGCAATGTTTAGGGTGGGTGGGTACCAGGGTGAGGCTGTGATACCATGTCAAAAAGTTCTTTGTGTGTATTCAATCATTCTTACCTGTTACAATCTCCTCTACGAGTACATATCAAAATATATTTTCTATTCTAAGTTATACAGATTTTGCTCCTATAATTAAGCTAACATGTGAAGGAAAGAATTTCTTTCCATCCCACTCTCTAAAATTACTCCACTTTCATTTTAATATACAACTCACGCCAACATAGGCTAGCAGCGAAGAAGAAGAAAAGGAAGAACACACGTTTGACCCTCTTAGAATCTCACATACGTATTAAGAGGAGAAAGGTTGCAAGGGAAAGCAGATTACCATGTCCTTCTATGCAGCATAAGTATATGCACCCAATAATCCTTTGGTGGGGTCGAGACAAAGGAAACTTAAATGAAAAAAAAAAAACTATATATGTTTTAGAAGTTTTATCAATCTGCTATTTAGTTGGCATGAGAGCTACATTTTAGAGAGGGATATCATTAATTTGATAAAAATTGACTATTATCTCAAGGAAAGTGGGGATTACTTAGTAAGCAATAACGATATGAATAAATCTTCACAACCTCCTCATATTCTATACTCTATACTTTTTAATTTTTATTATTTTTTTCTTTTATCAAATATTTATTATATGAATAATAAATAGAAAATTTGAAATAATTTTAAAAAAATAAACTCAAAAAAATTAAAAAAAAAATATTAAAAAATTTTAAAATTTTAAAAAATGTGCAGTATAGAGTGTGGTGGAGGTTGTGTAGCAAAACTCCAGAAATTATATAGATAACAGATAGATTGTGGATACATTAAGCTTGGTAATCTTATTCATAAAGAGACCCTTTTGTTCCATTCACTTCTCCCCAACTTGAAGGCAAAGTAAGCTTCTTTCCCTCGAAATTTTTCAAGAGCTCTCTTGAATCTTTTTCTCCAATCCCATTTCATTGCTATTCTTGAGTCTAAAATGTTTGTAAATACCGTCATCCTCCTCTTGCGCACACAACGCTGGTCGGTGCAGAAATCAGGGAGCCCCTACGCTGCAGGAAGCTTTCCACATTTGGACACCCCCCTTTAGGATAGTTCGAGGGTGGGGCATCAATTTTAACTTGCCCCCATACCAAATCACATCGTATGCTTGGTAAGTTGGTGTGCTCTTTTGAACTGCGAGCTTTTGTTGCAACCTGATATTTAGTCGTGAGAAACGATTATCAATCAAAGATCAAGGGATCTTGTTCACATCACTTCTAATGAGACCATATGTAGGTCCATGCATTCTTCAATTCCATCCAAGATTTCTGGGGTTGGCAATTTTGAACTTCGGGGAGGTGGTTATTATTCGACATGTTCACGTGAAAAGACAATCCCTTCTTGGAATGAGAACAACTTTTGAGGATAGATTATTCAGATTTTGGAAATTCAGGGACAAAGCTGGAGTTTCCATTGGGATTTGATTCGTCTGAAAATGGGCATACCGGGGAGCTTTGATTGAGAAACCAGGTTCTTTGGTTTTGGAGACTTGGGAATTGTTGATGGGCTTGTTGAGCATCCTTTATCGGTTGCTAAAGAGATTATTGATTTGATGTATTTGGGAATTGAGAGGTTTCCTCAAACAGTTGTGTTCTTCCGCATCATCAAAGTTAGGTTTAAAGTCCTGCAGTTGGGAACTTCAGCTTGAAGGTATCATCAACTGTGTCAAGGATGAAAAGTTTTCTTTTTGATAAGTGAAAAAGAAAAGTTTTCTTAGCTGATATTTCATTCCGGAGTTTTGTAAAGAGCCGAAATCTATGGAGGGTGAAGACAGACTCGGGAATGCAAGAGGCAGCAGTATAAACCTGACAAGGAAAGCATCAAGCTACCACATTTTAAACCAGTTGAAATTATCACATAGCACTAGATTGGGACAACCATCTTGTAGCATACATAAATGTATTATAAAATACAAAGTAAGTGAACTTCACAATACCTGGATAATTGGTAAGGTTTGCCCAACTAAATAGGTTAGTTCTCTGATTCGTCCATCTATAACTCCATTAAGTCACTGCATTAGACATTGTGTTCAGAAAGCAGATCTTGCTATCAGATTTAACAACCTCCCCCAACACGCCCCCCCCCCCCCCCCCCCCGGCGCGAAAAAAAAAAAAAGCCCAAGAAACTATTGGAAATAAATCTCCTCTCGACGTCATCAGAATCCTTCTGTAAGTGCAAATACTCGACCTGCTAAAGGCAGAGGCAATGCAGAAACAGCTTGTTGAATTTCCTGATAAATCAAAGTAGAAATTAACATAGTACAAAAGGAGAAGACGGCATTAGACAATAAACCATTATATATAATTTGCCTCTCATCCTGCTCTTACAAAATTTTTAAATTTGTGATGAGTCAATAGCAGAATAAATAAGGATGACAATTCTTTTGAGCCAATTTGGTATGATATGCATAGCAGCAACCTACAAGTGAACTATCTATTCATTGTTTGGTAGTGGAGAATTTATCAGAGAGAAGGCATAATATCTTGGTAACAGAAATAATAAATCACGAGCAGTCATAATATCTTGCAAACAGCAATGATAAGTCACGATGGCAGTTTGTACAAAAATACCTCAAGTCTGTAGCGAGCTGAAAAGTGTATGAGAAGGATTGCCTTGTTCTCAAACCTCTCAGCATGACTTATTATCTGGTAGAAGCTCCCCCACAAAATTAAACAAAGAGTAAGAGACTCGGAAAGATGCATCATACAATCAAGAGGTCATTGAGACATGGAACATGGTAGTTTCAAACTACAAAAGTTTGGACACTCAACCTCAGATAGATGAGTGTGTCCATAGACTCTCGCATCCTCCACTGAAACAGAGTTATCAAGAAAGGTGCTCTGCAGTAAACAACGCGTGGCAAGTATAATATATTGATAATACATAAAATCCGAACCCACAGCACAAACCATCATAGATACTATGACGACTTTGAGCCATACAACCCATGTAGACAGTAAGGCAATTGTGGGTATGCGCACATGAATGCATGTCCAAGCGATATACAACAAATAGGAAAGTGTCTGAAGGAAAGCATAGCCATCTGAAGAACACATGTAGCCAAATTGCATGAACCGTCAACATTTAAGACCAAAGAAATGGGAGAAAAAAAGAGAGATGATTTTGAGTATGGAACTTCCTTGTACTTGATCCACATGATCTAACACAAGCATGCATAACAGAGAACAGTGATCAATTACAGTTTGACCACTCGTTAATGAACTATAATTGTACTGCAGTAGATTAAATTGCAAGCCACCACAAAACAATTATTGAAGGTTCCCTTAGTTTAACACACACACACACACAGAGACCACATTTCACATCACTCCACACTACATAAACAAATAGCAAGATTGTGACAGACTTCTCTCTGGTTTTTCCCTCCATGACAAGTGTTACTCGAATTACTTTTGAGTGTAAAGTTCAAGTGGAGCAATAAATGAAAAATATTCTGATTAAGCCAGCTTCATTTACTAAAATGTCAAAGAAAACCCATCTTCTGTATAACCATGAGGAGAAAGGCCAAAAAGCCAAATCACAAACAGTCTTCAATATTTACCATGTGTCCTTTGATTGCTGTAAGTTCATCTATATAATTACTCATTCATGCACATGTGTGCAGGAATGGCTGTGGGTGGGTGGTTGTTTGTGCGTGCATGTGATTGCTGTGTGGCATGCATGTGAGAGAGAGAGATAGGGAGAGAGAGTGAGAGAGAGAGTGCATTAGATACAAAATTCATCCAGCAAAATACGTCTTTGTTATGTTTCTTTTTTTTTGTTTTTGCTATGCAAGTTTTTGAGGGACATCAGCCATAATAGTTGCCCGCGGGGGGGGGGGGGGGGGGGGGGGGGGGGGGGGGGGGGGGGGGAGGGGGGGTTGGTGGTTGTGTTGAAACCCCAACTAGTGCCATTCTGCCAGAAGGCCATGGGCAAAAAATAAATAAATAAGTCACTAAAAATACAAGAGAATTTCAACAAACAAAGTGGTTCACCTCCATAACAAGAATCCTTGATCTCAGAACATCAGTGTTATTTTGGTCAATCATGAAGTCAGACGTGGTATCTCCAGTGAAAGCAATTTCTGGTGCTGTTATTGTGTATGTAATCTGAAAAAGCAATCCCAGGATTCATAAATATATATATATATATATATGTTACAAAAGTGGGAAGAAAGGGAGATTTAGATTTGAAATTCAAAGAAGGCTATGTTTCCAGAAAACCAAATGTAAAAACCTTCCGAGGATTAGAGAATTAAAGAGAACAACAGGCACCAAACAAGATCTTGGGTAAAAAGTAGAGCCTTCTAATGCAAGCATCTATCAGCCATGTCATAAAGTTTCAATATATTTGCAAGAACTTTGTCCCAACAATATTTCTCCTCAATGTCGCAAAAGCAAGCAACATATCTCCACCTACTCAAATTATGGCTCGTAAAACTCTGCGCTAATTGTACTTAACACAATAAATAAAATAAAATCTAAGCTTATTTTCATATCAAATAATTTTAACAAGAAAATTGTTCATCCATAACAGGGAAGATTTTCCTTGTAATGCCCCAATGGAAGGCCCAAACCACATGGCCTATACTCTAAAAGGACTAGTCAATGTGGGACTTGAGCCGTGCCACCTATAATAGACAGGCTCGACAAGGACGTCGGGAATTTAAGGGGGGTAGATTGTGATACCCCATATAATATGGATAATGGTAGGTGGTGTATGAGATTTCACATTGCTTGGGAAGGAGAAGTTCTTGCTCTTTATAAGGTCTCAATGGGGCTCCAATTGTATCATTGATTAGTCCTTTTAAAGTATAGGCCATGTGGTTTGGGCCTTCCATTGGGGCGTTACATTCCTGCCATGATCGGTTTCTCACATCCTGCTTCTAGTTCTCTCCTCATCGAACTAACAGCAGAAAAGAACAATATTGCAATAAAGAAGTGCTGGAAAAGGAATATAAAATTGCAATATAAAAATTATCAAAAAGTAAAGGCAGCAAATTACCAATCAGATATTATTGATAAGAGTTTATGAAGGCAACTGCCAAGACAGACCTCCACACCTGATGACTTCAAATTTTTAATCTCATTCCCAGAAAGGCCAACGTACTCCTGCTTAAGTTTCTGTTTTATAGAGTAAACTACATAACCCTACCATGAGCATTCAAAGTCATTAAATTAGGATAGCTCAAGTATATACCAACAAGTTAGCATCTACAGAAAAAAATTATAAGTAATTAGGATACCTGGCTAGGTATGGCATGGTAAGTCTGAAAAGCTCTTACTTTGAGGTCTTTTCTCAAGTAAAACTCTTCTCCTGCGAAATCATTATGAGCATGACTTACAATTATTCAAGGAGAAGAGAGCAGACGATTCCAAAATCTCAGTTGGAGAGATAATTTATTTGAAGATCAACTATTACCAACATCCAAGCCAATCAGATTATGGTTCAACTCTGATTGGTCCATTCTTCTGTGCACTTCAAAGAGTTGTTCGACATCTTTCTTTATACATTTTGGTACAATGATTGTAGGTGGCTTCATGCTGAATAAGCCACGAGTTGCAACATACATGGGAAGCCCTCCCTGTAAATTTATGAAATCATGAATAGAATTCTAAGTAATATCAATAAAGGCAATTATACAGATCAATAATATCAAAAAAATAAATAAAACTCCATGTGCGATCCAAACTAACCAAGAGAAATAAAAACTGCAATTTCTAACATGGAAAGTTCAATAAAATACCAAGAAGATAGGACAAACACCATTTTCCTGGATTTTCTTTCTGTCTGAATGGAAGAAAGGAGGTTTGCATCGTTTGATATTTTAGCTGTAACATCGAGAATTTGATAGTTGTACTAAAGAATTGATAATTGTTTGCATTGGTGGACACGTAAATACCATGCCCTAACATCAAATTATGCTTGAAAGGTTCATCAAAGATGCACTTCACCCAAAAAAAAAAAAAAAAAACTGACTTCTACAAACGTCTGAAAATTGATGCTTCAGTTGAATTCCAACTAAAACCATTTAGACACTAGCTGAGGATTGGAACAAAATATTAGATAGAGATAAATTTTACTGCAAATCTGACTTTAACAGAGTATCATTAGATTAAAGAACAAACTCTACAGAAGAAAGTTTTCAATATGTATGAAAACTTTAACATGATCTCTTCAACAGAGGTATATGGAGGGGAACGATCAGTCTACCACTTGTTTACTTTCGCCCTGTCTCAACCTCTAGGATGAAATAGAACATATGGCTGAATCACAGAGCGTGGAATGGAAAAAAAAAAAAAGCGTAGGCCTTATAATAAGATAAAAGATCCTCAGCTCTTAGAAATCTTGCAGTTAAACCTCAAATATAGAATAATCCTTAAAATCTTAATTCCCAATTCATTTAAAAGACAGTACCAAAACAATGCTTAAGCTCAACAATCCAACCCAACATTCCATACCATCACACTCTTTGGTTCGCTATTGCTTATTTACAATGGGGACTTAGAATAACCAAGATAAAAACACAAATAACGTCAATACGTACATAGTATTTACTATCTAACCACTCTAAATTATCAGAGGTCCATACCACAAAATAAAAAGCTCCAAAAACATCAAGATAAATAATAACATCAGGTAGATAGCAAACCCCGAATTAAAAGTATAGACAACAAACTAAAACGTAAACGATACGATTCCAATTTCAAGAGCAATTAAAAAAAAAAAAAAAAAAAACTAGAAACCGTAAAGAAAGCACAAAAGGGACTCACAATGTGGTCCATGTGGGCGTGGGAGATGCAGAGGAAGTCGTGGCTTATAGCTTGCTGGGGGAAACGGCCGATATCGAAGGCCAATTTGAGAGTGGGGAACATTACGCAGGTTTCGTGGCCTGCAATTGACAGACCCTTCACCGGGTACCCTTCGATGTTCATAGCACCCTTCGTCTTATCCGAGCCCGAGTCGGAGTCCTTGGTTCCCCTCTCCATAAAGCAAATTGGAGCCCCGAGGAGGGGATAGAATGTCGAGAGGATGCTACGGGGTTTTACAGCAACGGGGCAAGGGGTTGGAACTTGGCTTGCTCCAACTTGGCAGTGGGAAATCTGGGCACGGAGCTTTGGGCCGACAAAAAAAGCAATCACAGATAGAAGGGAAATGACTTACTACTAATTAACAACTCGTATACAATTATGTAATAAAATAATATTACTTTAAATTTTATTTTGATTTTTGTTTTTTATTTGATGTTTCTAAATATAATAAAAAGTAAATTTTATTTTGATTTTTGTTTTTTATTTGATGTTTCTAAATATAATAAAAAGTATTATCATATATATTTTTTTATTTGATAGAGAATACATAATTTTATTTCATCATAAACTAGAAAATTATATAGACTTTTCAATCCGAATGAGCTGCTGAATATAAGGGGGAACAAACTCCCCACCAAACCATTAAATCATCAACATTTCTTGCATATCTAGCAAGTGCGTGAGCCGCAACATTTGAAAATCTGTAAACATGTTCTATAGTGCAATTCTGAAATCTTTGCATCATCTATCGTACATCTAAAACCAGATTTCCCAACAATGTATCAGATTGTTGTAAGTCTTGAACTTCTTGCACCACTAAGAGAGAATCACTTTCAATGATCAAGTGTTGTATTCCAAATGGTAGACATAATTGTAAGCCTCTAAAGATAGCCAACAATTCTTATGTCAAAAGATCCTTGAACTACTACCTCTTTTTTTGTTGCTGTCATGATGACCTCCCCTGCACAGTCCCCAAGTATCACACCAATTCCAGCATATCCTTGTTCATGAAAAATGGCTCCATCAATATTAAGTTAAAAAACACCTTGTGGTGGAGGTTGGTATTCAAACTCCCCCAAGATCTGTCCTTTGCTACCTCAAAACTTTGCTGCAAACTCAAAGCTTGGTTGAATATTTCCTATGTAGAGAGCTTTTTGTCTTCAAATAGCCATTGATTTCTTCTATACCAGTTACCTCATGCTAACAAGAAAAATCTTTCTAATGCTCATTTTCTTGCTATCTTGCACCTGTTTTGCTCTGTCTTCAAAAGTTAGACCTATATCATTGAATTATAAATCTGGAAAGAACTTCATCCAATCTGTTAACAACTAGGGGCATTTATATAGAGCATGAATTGTGTCTTCAACTGAATTAGAACATAGTTGGCATATGTCATTCATCACAACCTTTTTCTTGCTCAGATTTAATTTTGTTGGCAGACTATCCCTGCAAGCCCTCCAAGCAAATATTTTAACTTTGTTAGGTACTTTCAAGCTCCATAGGCTCTTCCAGAACTGCCTTCGTCTGTTGGTATTTGAGGCCTCTCCCTATGTATGCTCTTCCATACTCTTAAACAGTTTATAAGCCCTTTGAACACTGAATTTTCCACTTTTCTCCCTGTCCCATATCGTTTTATCTCAATGACTTGAGGGGCTTATGATCAACTTTAAAATTGCATCTGCTGCTGTAGGAGGTAGCATTCTTCTTACGTTTTGAACATCCGAAACATCCCACCATCTGCTATGGGGATCAATCAACTCATTTACTCTTTCACACCCTTCTCTCTCACACCCTTCTCTCTCACACCCTTCTCTCCTATGTGTCTTTAAATCTTGAAAACCTAGAATCCAATAATCATTCCAAATATTAATTTCTTCCCCATTCCCAACTCTCCATCTGTAGCCTTGAGCCATTTTTTACTTCACAATCCATATGCCTTTCCATGCACAAGAGCTATTATAACCTATGTTAACTTCCAGGAAATTATTGTTTGGAAAATATTTAGCCTTAAACACCTTATACAATAGACTGTCTTCCATTTACATGAGTCTTCATCCTTGCTTAGCAAGAAGTGCATCATTAAAACAACTCAGCTTTTTAAACCCCATACCACCTGCACCTTTAGGCTTGAACATGTTTTGCCAACTAATCCAATGTATTTTCTTCTCCTCTCTTTTCTAACCCCACCAGAAGTTTGCCATCATTTGTTCCAGCTCATTACATAAAGAAATTGAAAGTTTAAAGCAACCCATAGAGTAAGTAGGGATGGATAGGGCAACTGCTTTAATAACCACTTCTTTTTCCACCTTGTGACAAGAGCTTCTCCTTCCAACATTGCAAATTCTTCCACACTCTATGCTTTATGTCTGAGAATGCTTGGGTTTTAGATATGCCAATCATTGGTAGGAGCCCCAAATACTTATCATATTGCTGATATTCTTGAATATTCCAATGGGACATTATCTCTGCTTGAGTAGATGGATTAACATTTTTGCTAAATACCATTGATGTCTTGTCTCTATTAATTTTCTGGCCTGATGCTTTCTCATAAGTCTCCAATATTCTCTGCATTGCTTCATTTTCATTGAGAGATGCCTCGCAGAATAGTATACTGTCATCTGCAAATAGCATATGACTCACTATAGGAGAACCTTGACATATTCTGATTCCTTTTATGTTGTTGGATTGCTTAGCTTGATGTAACAAGGAGACTAATTTTAAGTTGTTTATAAGTTGTAAATAGGTCATTACCGTATCATTACCCTATTAATATTTTTTTTAAAATGAGGCATACCTCGTGAGTTTATCTAATTTTACTAAAAAAAAAAAAAAAATAATTGAGTCAACTTTTGATACAATCCATGATTTAGATCTAGAAAGAATACCCAATCTATACCTTATATTCTAAAAATTTAAACATTTGAATTTATCCTATATTTCGTGTCATCGATGTAGGTAGATGAGTGACAATGTGAAGATAGTTAAGCGTTTTGTGACTGATTGTAACACTCAGGTCTAGCACCGAGCTGTTTTCTAAAACTTTTGGGTTTATACGGATGAAAATCCCACTTGAGATAAATGAGCATTTTTGGAATGGACTACGGGTGTAACGTCCGTCCTTGTGGTGTGACTTTTTATAAAATATTTTTATAAAGGACGACGAGAATTACCGTTCGATTTAAAACTTTTTACCTGCATACTCAGGGTGCAAGACTCTATGTTTATAACATAAAAATGTGCTTTTAGAATAAAAGAGATTTACAGTGGAAAACATTAATCTTACAATAAAAAGGGGCTCTCATACTATTAAAACCCGTGCCTAGACTTCCGTGCTCTTTCCATGGGTCGTGTCTGTCCTGATCATTCAGTTCCTATGAGGGGGAGGGATATGCATAAAAAATAAAATGAGTCGATAACTCGTAAGCATTACTTCATAGTTAAAATATAACAACATAGGTTTTCTTTCATGCATTCATCATTCATACATACTATACGTACATGCATGCGTGCATACGTGCGTTCTTTTGAAAACATCACTAGACGGGGTATTCTTTTGAAAGGGGCTTTCTTTTCGTAAAACATGTCCCCATCAATGCCTTCATTTCTTAAAAGTTCGTGCATTCGTGCGTTCATGCATACATGCGTTCATACATTCTTTCTTATCACTTTCATAGGCCAGTACACACTATTACGCCCCATGTGTTGGGGTTAGCGGTCTTCCTTTGGACCCGGACTCCCCCCGTGGCCACGGGTTGTGAATCGCTTTTTAGTCAGGTGGCAGCACTGGGTGCACTACTAGTACTACTTACCTGACATTGCAATCTGCCCATTCATTGGTACCATTTTCATTCATTCATGTGGCCGTTACGTATCTTCATACAATTCATGCTTTCATGTCTTTCTTTGCTTTTCATTCATTCATGTCAGCTTTAAAGAGCTGGAGCTTTCATTCTTTTCTTTTCTTTAATTTAACAGTCATTTTATGAGAAGACATTCCTTTTTATGAGAAAACATCATTTCATGAGAAAAACATCGTTTGGGGCGTAAGATCGAAAATCGTCTTTTCTTTTTCAGTTCATTTAACCTCTATCTTTCGTTTAATAGTTTGTTCATGGAAAACATCATTTTAAACATACGTGAACTTAAACGTCAGCTTTTATGGCATCCATAAGCGTCACCTTAAACTTCGTCTTTCACGGCATCCATGAGCATCACCTCATGGCACGCATAAAAGCGTCGGTTCGTAGGATCCATAAAAGCGTCCATTTTCATGCCTTTCATACAGTTAGTGGATTTTCGTAGAAAATACATACAATAGATACAACATATAGTCATCCATTCACATGTGTACAATTAATACTTTTGTTGCGTAAAAAGGGGCTGCCAAGGAGGGCTGTACATACGTATACCTTTGAACACTTAGCATTTTCTTTCGTAAAATGTTTTTCGTGTCTTTTCGTAAAGCATTGTGAGGAAAAGCATTTCGTTTTCATTTCTTTATATTTTAGAAGACTCTAGAAGAGTATGAAAGTAACACTTACCTGGACTCCATGCTACTTGCATATCATGTAGTCCATTAATGTGAGTGTCAGATGGCAACCTACATGTATACACATAACCTTAACGTCATTCTCTATCTAATGCATAAGCAATTGAAACTAGAAATAGAGCTACACATCACTTGGAATACTCTCCTTCTATCCCATGCTCTTACGTGCCATTTACTATGTTAACACCTTCAGGGACCGCTTACGGTCACCACATCTTCCAACTCAAGGTCTTGTCTCGAGTGCTCATCCACTAAAGTAAACCCATGATTCACCTTAGGATTAAAACACTAAGACTTTCGTTTTACTCTTCTTACTAACCACATTCGACGCATGATTCTGACCGATGGAATCACGCATCCCAATTCTAAATAATACACCCATCACTTCATGCACCTTAGCCCACACTAAATCCCCATTCCCATCCATACAAGCCACACGACTCTAAGCCAACTCTGAAGCTTAAGCATTGTGTAACTGTGCTCAGGACAGATTACCCATTACATATGGTGAATCCGTCCGGCACATGTGTCTAACCATATTACACATGTACCTTACTCTCTTATCACCTAAGATCAATATATGACACGTTGATCACCTACTCATAGGGACAAGGGTCATACTGCGATACTAACCTTCTCTTAACCCGGCTAGCATGACTCTTCATGCTATTTGTCCATTTTGACAGTTCATCCCAACACTTAATACGACAAGACTCCATTCACCACTACGTCTTATGTCAAGTCATATAGCTCGAGACTACACCCAAGCTACACCATGACCTTGTCACGTCACCTGACATCCCGCTACGTCATTCTTATATCAATCCTTAACTCATCACGAGTATGGTTCCTCACGTACTCCTATTACATCATGACATCTCGTCACGTTCCTGCTACATCATTTCTACACTAACTCCTCACTCATCATAAGCATGACTGTCAATAACCACATTACTTCGTGACGTTGCCAAGTCATGCATCCGCTGCGTACTCTTACACTTGTTCTGCTACTTCACGCATATTCCTAGCCATAAGTCCATGATGGTGACACTTGTCACCTCAAAATACAGGTTACGCCATAACTACTTCGGGACACTGTTCCACAGTTCCCGATACTACTCATCACATTCCACACCCATCAATTACACAACCATCCTTATCTCTACGACACACCATACAGAGTGTCACTGCCTTCTGGAGTACACTCCATGTATACTCCCTTTATACATACTACACCACATCATCACTACGGCATACCAGCAATATGGTGCATTGCTCTACTATATGGAGTACACTTGATGTATACTCCATTCATACACACTACACCACATCACCACTATGACATACCTGCCATACGGTGCATCACTCCACCACATGGAGTACACTCCTCGTGTATTCCCTTCATACACACTACGCCACATCACCATTATGGCATACCAGCCATATGGTGCATCACTCCCATTCACACACTCTACGCCGCATCATCATTATGGCATACCATCCATATGGTGCATCACTCCACCACATGGAGTACACTCCACGTGTATTCTTCACATTCCACATACGTCAGGAGGGTATATTTTACATATACTCTCCTTATCTCACATTACGCCACACACATAGTACACTCAGCTTGTACTATTCCCATTCCACATATGCCAAGAGGGTATATTTTACATATACTCTCCTTATCCCATACTACACCACACACAGAGTACACTCAGCGTGTACTGTTCCCATTCCACATACGTTAGGAAGATATATTTTATATATACTCTCCTTATCTAATACTACGCCACACAGAGTACACTCAACGTGTACTGTTCCCATTCCACATACGCCAGGAGGGTATTTTTTACATATACTCTCTTTATCCCACACTACGCTACACACAATACACTCAGCGTGTACTGTTCCCATTCCACATGCCGCATCACCAATATAGCACATACTCCACAACCACGCTATACAGCAGCACATTCCACAACACTTCTCAACTACGTTCCACACTTCACTACACAGAATGCCCAACACTTCACTACACAACACATCATAACACAACGAACTCCACAAATAGTAACAGCAAAGTCCACAACCTAATCAACTAATCAACATCTAACATAATTAACGAAGGATAGAGGGTTATACCATCGACGGGATAACCCGTGTGTTGTTCGCTGATCGTCACGGTCGATGATGTCGGAAGGGTAGTACGTGGCGGCCAACCCACGTACGGTGGCTGTTTGGGCGTTTGGATAGCTAAGTGTGGTCTTGGAAGGGCTCGTGGTGGCCATGTGATGGTGGCAAGGAGCGTAACACGGCGGATCTAGCCGTGTAAAGTGGCGGTTAGCCACGCGCAGTGGCTATCCATCACGTGTAGTGGCTACCCACCACATAAAGTGGTGGTTCGGGCTTAGGGTTAGACCAAGGGAGGCTAGGGCCTCGGGTCACGTGGAGGAGGAAGGGGGAGGGATGGAGAAGCACATGGAGGCGCTTGGTGGCCGTGGGTGGTCGCGCACGGCGGCGCAAGGATGGGAAATGGGTTAAAAACCCATTTCGGCTACTTACCTTTAAAAGAGAGGGAGGGCTGCACAGTGGAGGCTAGCTTCAGTCGAGGGTGATGGCCGGTGGGAGGAGAAGTTGCGGTGGAGGTGGTGGCGCCTTTGTGCGGCACACGGCGGTGTAGTGAGCACCAAGCCCATTCGGGCTGTGCACTGCCGAGAGAGAGGAAGAGAGAGCGTGAGAGAGGGAGACCGGCATGGGAAGACTCACCGGAGTGAGGTGGAGCTGGTGGTGGTGGCGGTGAGGCCAGGCAGCGCACAACGTCATCGGGTTGAGCAGTGGAGTAGTTTGGCTTGGAAGAGCTGTGTACGACATACGCTTGAGGGAGAGGGAGGAGAGAGAGAGGGCTGGGGAAAAGTGAGGGAGAAGGAAGAGGGGTCTGGGTATTTAACCTAGTCCCTTCGTCTTGGGATCCTCAAAACGATCTAACGGTGGAGTTTAAAACACTGATTTGAAAATGCCTAAACATTAACTTAATTAAAAGCACTTAGAGAAATTAAGGTAGAATATTATTTAAACTAACTTTAGTTTATAAAATAATATTCTTCATCATTAATAATTGATGAAATCTTATTTAATATATTTAAAAGGATAAAACCATTTAATTAATTAAAGCTTTCAATATAATTTAAATCCCATAATCTTTAAAAAACTAAAATCATTTTAATAATAATATTAAAATGATTCCCGATAATTATAATATTTTTGGAGCTCTTCAAGAATATTATAATTGTCGTATTTAAAATCAAACTTAGTTCAATAACACTGGAAATACTCCTTATAAATATTTCCAATACATTTAAAACACTGGGCGTGCCTTAGAAGTCACATAATATCTTTTGAAACATGCCATCGGGGTTTGGCACGCATGACGAGGCTCGCAGTCATTAGGGGCAAGGACATACTGTTGCATAATCCCATCCTTGAAATTTGCTTACGTCAGAAAGAAGGAATGTACGTCAGAGAGAAGAAACGTACGTAAGAAGGAATGAGCGAGGTATTACAATGGGCCCAAATTTTTATTTTGACGAATGCTGAATATATTTTTATTAGACTTGCTAATTAGGTTAGAATCATTAAATATTTTTTTGGATTAGGTGAAATCTTTTTATGGGCCAAGGGAAATAAGTTAGATTATTTTAGAGATTGAATCGGGAGCCCAAAACTTGGAAAAAAAGCCCAATCAACGCTCAAAACCCAAGGCCATGAAGCCAGGAACCAGTTTCCACACCAGGCACATTCCTTGTTTCATGCCATGCACGTCTCTCATGCACGGTTACCCTCCTTTTTATTCTCATCCAGGGTTTTTTCAATCAACTCTATAAATACATGCATTTCTCTCCTGCAAAAGAAGTTTCCGCAACCTATTTTTTTTTCAATAAATCACCTCCTTCACATCACTGCCATTTTCTTCCACTCAAAAACCACTATGTGATAGCCTCACCGCCCAGCTCGTTGGCAAACCGTCAACCTCAGTCCAGCTGTTGCCTCCACAAGGCTGTTACTCCAGGCCTTGGTCACGTAAACACACCTAGTCTCCATCACGCAACACAGCTTAAACCTCCGCCTAGACCACCCAACGCTGCCGAGTTCACTCCTACACAACGAAATCCACCAGCCCACTGCCCAGCCAACGAGTAAATGCAGCACCACCTCTGTTTTTACACACTCAAAACAAAGTTTTTATACCCCACTGTGAGCCGAAAACCACCGAACCTCGCCAGCCCCTCCACGTCGTCACCACCTGCATGGAAAGGGACGTCGGGCACCTCAAGCCACCCCAAACCGTTGCACGCCTCCTCCTTGTCTCACGGTGAGTTTCTGTTCTTTCTCACGCCGAGTTCTCGCTCTGTCCCTCTCTCTCTCGTTCATCACTCTCTCTTTCTCTCTCGTGCTCAGCATCTCAGCTCGACGACATCTTCGCCGCACCACCCTCAGCCAGCTTCCATTGCATCTCTCTGCTCCATGCCCATAGTCAACTTTGACGGAGTGCTCAGCTGCACAGAGCCTTGGTTTTGGTTTCTTACTTGGATAGGTACAACTGCACAGCACTGCTAGCTGAAGCTTTTGTTGCTTCGAATCATTTAGGTCCTCCTTTTTCAGAATACACATTCGTATCTTCAATATTTACAAGTCTACCATTAAAGCCCATAGGCTTAGCTCGTGTTGGGCATATTTTTGGTTAAGGCTTGGTTTATTTCAAAAGCTTGTTAATGTTTCAAGGTGTTTGGGGCTTAACTTTTAAGTTAGATTTGTTTTATCATGAGCTTAGTTTTATATTGAACATTGATGAATTTAGAAAGCGATGATATTTTAGGGTTAAGAGAATTTTTAGGTTTTTGAGGATTTAAAATAGGTGTTTCAGATGTAAATATGAGGTGACTGTTCAATTAGAGATTTACTCAAGCTACATGATTTTTTTTTTTTTTGTTATTAGGTAACGATTGATATTCCCTTAGCAATGTTGTGAGGAAATTCTGAGAAGGTAAGAAATTCAAGTAAACGGGATTCCTATGCTAGACTTTTCATAAAAATAAAATGGGCTGAGGTTGATTTTTTGAAAATATGCATATTTTGTTATGAAAATAAATTTGAAACGACCTCAGTTATTTGTTTTGCATTACTCATAAAATTTTGTATAAGAATAAAATATTTTTTGGTATGACTGGTGTAGACATGATCTTAATTTTGGCATTTTGTTATTGAACTGAGAAAAATGAGTGAATATGAAAATTTGATAATTTTTGCATGTGACATGAAGATGTTCTGAATCTGTTTTAGAAAATGTTAAACGATTTGAATTTCAGTAGTCTATTTTGATATGATGTGGCATTTGAAAAACCTTTGGCATGACTTTCTGATTCTATTCTGACTTGGATTTTGGTTCTGATATGGTGATTTTGATTCTGTTTTGCTCTGATATCTGACCCTGTTACGGGATACAATAGTAACCTCTGGCGCTGCCACGTGATATAATGGTGACCTCTGGCCCTATAACGGGATATAATAGTGACTTCTGACCTTATCACGAGATATAATAGTGACCTCTGGCCCTACCACGGGATATAATAGTGGTCTCTGCTCTAAGTGCAATTACTTTGATAACATGGTAATTTATGTTCTGCTTGACTTTTCGCATAATGCACAACCCTATCTCGGGGGTTAAACATAGCCTCTGTTATGATATGATGCTCGGATATGATATGATAAGATGAAGATGTTCAGTCATGTTATGCCAAATGGGTCTTTGAATATGAAAAGTTAGTTTTTGAATATGAACAGTTTGAAGGGTCGCTTTGATTTTATGATAATATGTATTTTTGAGATTTGCATTTTGAAATTGACATTTTTTGTTTCTACATTATGAACTCTGTGAAAATGCTCATGTTTACATAGCAGTGTATGTTGTCTACTTAGTAAGTTGTTGATAACTCATCCCTTATCTTCACAAATATTTTTCAGATGAAGTGAATGCTTAGATTGAGGATCGAGAATAGAAACGGGTACAAGATTGCTAAGTGTAGGGAATAGATACAGAGATTATTGAAAGGTTATTATTTTGTAAATTGATCGATTGTATTGACTAGATTTATTGGGATGTTGACAATTATATTAAGTCTTGAGTTGTCGTATTTATGGTTATGGAGTTTTTGAAAATGGATGAGGATATGTTTATGGAGCCTTTGGAATATTTATTTGCATTGTGAAAACAGATTTAGGTGATAGTAACACTCCGACTCCATTCGGGACCGGGGCGTCACACTGATCTCATAGTAATAATTACGTTGAATTCAAGATTTCAAGTACATATAATTATATATCTATATATGAAATTTGATGATAGTAAATAAGTTCAAGCATAAATGAGTCTCAAACTCAAGTTGTATACATAATGTAGTCAAGCACAACAATGTATTAAGCGAGCAAGAAATGGAACAAACTTACAAATAAAACCCTTAGAGTAAATCTTGTACATCTTTTTCAAAATTCAAAAAAGGATTAAGGCTAAAAAAGAATATTTTCTCATAATGTATCAAGTTACATTTTCCACATGTGCATGACATATTTAAAAAGTAAAAATTTGAAATTTGAATTTTTGAAAGATAATTGATTGTTATCTCTCACATATGCATGATAAGTTTGAAAATTTTGAAAAGTGATTGATACTCTTTTTGACATATGTAAAAGGTAGTTGCTTTTGTTTGAAATTTTTGAAAAGTGATTGATACTCTTTTTGACATATACAAAAAATAGAAGATTTGATTTGAAAATTTTGAAAAGTAAATGATGTTGTCTTTGAAAATTACAAAAAAAAAAAAAAAAAGCGAAACTTTTATTTGAAATTGAAAAATGAGTGTTACTCCTTTTTGACAGTTAAATATTTTGAAAATTGAAAAGGAAATCTCATATGTCTATAAATAGCTTATTTGAAATCTTCAAAATTACAACACAACACATCCAAGCTTAACAACATCCATTCATAAAAGGATTTCAATCTCTCTTCTCTAAGCATTGAGTCTTAATACTTATTCATTTTGAGAGAGATATAGTTTGCGCGGTATTATTTTCATTTCATTCAATAAAGAGTGTATTCTGATAACCTACCCATTGTCAGCTATTGTATAAACAGTAAGATTGTGTGTTTAACCCTTATGAGTGTAGGAGCAGCTCTAAGCGGGAAATAGTTAAATCATCACTCGTAAGGTGATTATAAGTGTAGAATGTGTTTTACATGGAATCTTTGAAGCGATATTGCTCAAATGTGTAATAGATTTCTATCTCCACCTGAAGGAGGTTGAATAACGAATTTGGGAATCTTAAAGGGGTAACTTGAGGTGAAGACGTAGGCAGTAGGGCTAAATCTTGGAAAAATAATGCGTTCGTTTCTCTTACCCTTACTTGTTTTATTTACTTATACTTGTTATTTTATTCACATTTTATATTGTGTAATTGATTCATAATTGTTAATATTTTAAAACAACCCAATTCACCCCCCCTCTTGGGTTAGTCATCTGGGCAACAATTGGTATTAGACTAAGGTCTCTTTTGTTAGATTAATTATGTTACATTTCATCTATTTTCAGTGAAGGTCAATCCAGTGGTTGGCCTCCACTATTTTGTGGAGATAATTACACGTTCTAAACAGCGAGAATGAGAATATTCCTTCAGGTACAAGGTCTAGGAATTTGAAAAAGTGTAGTAAAATGACCTTATATCTCAACAAAAATTGTTGATGGAGTAAATGTCATAAAAAAAAAAAAAGAAGATTTGGATCATGAAGTCGAGAAATCTCTAACCTTGACTGCACAACTAAGAATTTGTTATATTGTGCTCTCGATGGGAATTAATTCAATAGAATAATGACTTGCAAGTCAGTAAAAGAAATTTGGAATAAGTTGGAAGTAACTTATGAAGGAATTTTGCAAATCAATGAATAAAAAATTTACATTCTTGTTCATGAATATCAAATGTTTAGAATGAATGATGACAAATCTATTTCCACTATGTATGCTCATTTTACTAATATTATAAACAACTTAGCATATCTTAGAAATGTTTATTCTAACTTGGAGGACAGCAAGAAAAATTCTCAACTCTGCCAAAACAATGGGAACACAAAGTGACGGCAACTCTTGAAGCCAGAGACCTTACGAAACTCAAGATAATGAACTCATCGGGTCACTTATCACCCACGAGTATACATTAAAAATAGGAGGAGAAGAAGAAAAGGTAAAGAAGAACTTGACACTTAAAGTTGTTCCTCATGAAAACGAAAGTGATGAAGATGAAGAAACTGCTATATTAACAAGGACGTTTGAGAAACATAAGAAAAATAAAGCTCTTTCAGGAAAACCCTTCAAAAATATTTCTAAGAAATATACAGGTAAAAATGACTCTCTAACTTGTTACAAATGAAATAAGCCCGGACATATCAAGGCGGAATATCCTCTATTAAATAAAGATTGAAACAAGGAAAAGAAAACAATGAAAGCCACATGAGATGATGACTTAAGTAGCTTAGGAAGTGAAACAAGTAATGAAGAAATGACCTTGAGGTAACAACTCTTGATAACATTTCAATTGAAAATTCTTCATATGAGGAATTACAAAATTCTTTTGAAGAGTTATATGATAAACTTGAGAAATTGGGTATCAAATATATTTCTTTGAAAAAGAAAAATTCATCTTTAACAAATCTTTTACCATATATCACAAACCTGCCTTGTCAAAACACATTTTTGACTACCAAGAAGTTTTCAAAATTGCTTTTTTCCATTAGTAAAATTCTCAACAACCTTTTATCAACCTGTTACTTTCTTTTTTAACTCATGATTTTTCTTTTTTTGAAATGATGTTTTCTTTTCTTAAACTATCAATTTCGTTTGTTAAAGAAGAATTTTTATTTTTCAAATAAATATATTTGATATCCAATTTCTCAAATTCCTCATACAACTCTTCAAAAGAATTATGCAATTCCTCATATGAAGGATTTTCAATTGAAATGTTGTTGATAAGTGTTACCTCAAGGTCATCTTTAGCTAAAGGACAAAGATTTGTCATTTCTTCGTTATTTGTTTCGCTGTCTGAGCTACTTGAGTCATTATCCAATGTGACTTTCATTGTTCTTGTTTCAATCTTTCTTTAGTAGGGGACATTTTGCCTTGACCTATCCGGACTTAATGCATTTATAACAAGTTGGAGAATCATTTTTACTTCTATCTCTTTTCGAAAAACTTTTTGAGGGGTTTCCTTGAAAGAACATTATTTTTCTTTAAGAGTTTCTGAAATCTTCTTGTTAACATAGCAAGTTTTTCGTCTTTGTCATCAGTTTTCTCATCTTCATCATTTTATCTTTCACAAGAAATAACTTTATGTGCCAAGCTCTTATTTCGCTTTCCTTCTTCTTCTCACATTTTCAATATGTACTCGTGGGTGATAAGTGACCCGATCAGTTTATTTATCTCGAGTTTAGTAAGGTCTCTAGCTTTAAGAATTATCGTCTCTTTTAGTTCTTAGCGTTTAGCATAGAGATGATAATTTTTCTTACCATCTCCATGTTGGAATAGACCTTGCCGAAGGCTGCTAAACTGTTTATAATATTAAAAAAACGAGTGTACATAGTGGAACTTGATTCATTAATATCAGTCATTCTAAACATTTCATATTCATGAACAAGAATGTAAATTTTTTATTCTTTGATTTGCGAAGTTCTTCATAAGTTACTTCCAACCTATCCCAAGTTTCCTTTGCCGACTTGCAAGTCATTATTTTCTTAGACTATTCCCATCAAGAGCACAATATAACAAATTTGTAGCAATTGCATCTAATATTAGAGCACTGGATTGACCTTCAGCAAAGGTAGCTAAAATGTTGGCCATAAGATCTTTAACTCAAAATATAATTAATCTTAAAAAAAAAAAAACCCTTGCACTGATACCATATTTACCTAGATGACTAACCCAAGAGCCAGGGGGGTGAATTTAGTTGTTTTATAAATTAACAATTATAAATCAACTATACAATGTAAAATGTGAATAAAGTACTAAACAATAGTAAATAAAAGAAAAATGCTATAGACAACCGCCCTGGGGATCCATTGCCCACGTGGATATGAGAAGTTCCGTTTCATTTGATGACTCAAAACGCACGCACCATTGGGCTTCCCCAAGAGGCCAACCCCTCCCCTTCCCTTCGTCTTCTCCACTCATGCCAAGCAGATACCTTTGTCTTCTCCACTCCCGGTTGTCTCCACGAACCCATGAAACACCATTGAAGACCACTTCATCATCTACACTCAGAGCCACAACCACTCTCCCCTTTGTCTTCTCCACAAACCCAAGGAAGCCCCCTTCGTCTTCTCCACATTGAAGCCATCTGAACTCCACCATGTTATTTTCTCCAACGACCCATACTTAAACAGGTAACCACAAAGACAAACACGCTCAAAGACCAAAAAAAAGGACCCAGAAAAGTGAAGCAAGAGAAAAAGAAAAAAAAGAAGTCAGAAACTGGGATTGAAGCAGCAAATATAGACCCAAAAGCTAATAGGTATTCTTTCTCCCTGGTAAGTACCTCATATTAGCTTCTACGTAATGGGTTGGTGTTGAATATATTTCGTACCATTGTAAAGGTTTTAGTATAATAAGATATTTGGGATTCTGGCTCTTTGTTGCTGAGTCTTTCCATTAGGTTTTGTGATTATCAGATTTTGCAGGGAAAATAGCAGGTGGGTTTGTGGATAAAACCGCATTTTGCTTCTTAGGTGATTTTGTGGGTTTGGTTGCTTTGGTCTTTTTTCTCGGCTGCGGATTGTTTGGAGGAAGTCATTGTTGGTGGGTTTTAAGTTTCTGAATTTCAACAGTCTTTGGGCTCTCAGATTTGGGGAAGTGTCCCTAATTTCACAAGTCACACACCGAAGGATCCATCTTTTTTTTTTTTTAATATAGTGGCTGACATGGAGATAGAAACCTATTATACATTTGAGCAATACCGCTTCAAAGAATCCGTATAGAATACATTCTATGCTTACAATCACCTTACCAATAATGATTCAACTATTCCCCGTGTAGAACTCCTACTACACTCACGAGAGTTATACACACCCTTTTACTATTTATAGAAGAACTATAGTAGGTAGGTTATTAGAGTACACTCCTTAATGAGGAAAATGAAAACAATATAGTGCAAATATATCTCTCTCAATCACTTTCCAAAATTTTCAAATAAAAGCAATTAACTTTTACATATATCGAAAAGAGCATCATCACTCTTGCAAATATTTAAACATATCATTCACATGTGAGAGATGACAATCAATCATCTTTTAAAATTCAAAATTCAAAATTTTAATTTTCAAATATATCATGCACATGTAAAAATGCAAATTGGTGCTTTATGAGAAAAGATTCTTTTTGAACCTTAATCATTTTTTGAGTTCTGAAAGAGATGTACAAAATTACTCTAAGAGTTTTGTAAGCTTATTTCCTTTCTTGCTCATGCTTGATTTGCTGTAGTGCTTGGCTCCATTATGTGGATAACTTGAGTTTGAAACTCCTTTATACTTGGACTTCTTTGTTATCATCAAATTCATATGTAGATATATAAAATATATGATAGTTGAAACCTTGAGTTTAATAAGAAATGATATTTGGAGTCTTAGGGTGTGCAAGTCTCATGTATTATTTAAAAGAAATTGTGTATGTATGGGACCCACTTGAAAAAACTAATTTTTTAATTGTAACCATACTCTTTTTTAAAGTAAGTACATGAGTCTTGCACACCTTAAGATTGTATTTAGTATTAGTCAAAGTCAAATAATTCACCATAAATCTAAATGATCCGAACTCTACCGACACATTTAGGCCCCGTTTGGATGTTGAGATGGTCTCAACCCATCTCATCTCATTCCACTTCATCTCATCTTATCTCAACACCCAAACACTACTTAAATACAAACACTTTTAAATTTTTAATTTTTAATTTTTTCATCTAATTATTACAACTTTTCTAAACTTCCAAATAAAAAAAAAACAATTAAACATTTTCAAATCCCAAAACAAAAATAATATTAAAAAATAATATTCTAACAGCATTTTGACTTTATAATTTTTTATTTAACTTTTTCCTTTTAATTTTCCAAAACTCAAATATCTTAGTTTAAACTATTTCATTACTATTCACATACTATTTTACTATTATTTACGAATTTCTCATCTCATCTCAATATTTAAAATAATGCCTTAGTTATTTAGATATTTACATTAGGTTAGGGTTGATTGCTTGTGATCCACACCCGCTAAGAGCACTGGCATTGATTTATTTATATGCAAATGCAAAATTACATGTTTTGGAGATTGCCTCTGCCATTCAAGAAAAACTCACACATTAGATTATGCATCTTTGAGCTAAAATAATAATAAAATATTATTTTTTTATCATTATTAATTTTTTTCCTAAAATTAATTTTTCTTTTATATATATTTTGCAATTAGCACCCATCTTGCATGTGATCCACACCTGCTAAGAGCATTGACATTGATTTTTCTTTTAGATATTTTGCAAATTTTCTTTTATGACAGTCTTTCATAATATAAAAGCTGAAAAATAAAAGAAATGACATAAGCTAGTTCTGCGTGAAACCAACACTAATTAAATGTCTAATAAATCTCTGGAAATTCATCCTACTCCTGGCACTCCTACTCTGTATCCACAAAATCATCATCTAGGACATAAAAATATAAAAACAAAGAAACAAACAAATGAGTCGAAGACTCAATAATAGCACATCATACTATAAACTTAACTTAGTTTAACATTAGGCTTGATTTTGAAAACTTACATATATCATCACACATTGACATAACATATATATCATTCATTAGTAACATAAGCAGAATCATGACAATACATGTAACGTAGATGCATGAATGACTGACTTCATGCATTTCCTAACAATCATACATGACTTGTTCATCTTGTCTTTCACTTAATTAGTGGAAATGATTACATGTGTACATCGGTCTAATTGCCATTGACCATATATAACATATAATAACATGTGGTGAAACACGCTTAGGTCTGTGTTATCACTTAATATCTGGTGAACCACGCTTGAGTCTGTGGCACCGAATAACATATCATAATATATAGTGAAACACACTTGAGTCTGTGTTGTTACATGTCATATGGCGAACCACGCTTGAATCCGTGGCACCCCTCAACGTATAATAACATGTAGTGAAACACGCTTGGGTCTATGTTATCACTTAACATCTTGTGAACCACACTTGAGTCCATGGCACTGCATAACATAACCTATGGTGAAGCACGCTTGGGTCCTTGTCACCTCAAAATATCATATCTTTCATGTGGTGGACCACGCTTGAGTCCGTGGCTTGCACATCCACCCATAACGTAAGACTAATTTTAAAGTTCCCTCGTCATTCGTGTGCCCTTGTACTAACGTTCATAAGACATGAGAACATGGTTTGACTTTATGAATTTACTTTGCATGACATTATACATGGCATATTAATATGAGTTTTATACCACATAGTATAACATAGGCATGGCATAACGTGATCTAAACATTACATGAACATTACATGGCATACGTGTGATTTTCATAATATCTCATCCATCTAACAATCCATATCAACATAGCATCATAAGTATATCATCGAGATTCATGAAAAAGGGCCTAACCTTGACTTGGTTCGTAGCGTAGCGTAAACATCACATTTTCATGCAAAATCAGAATATTTATAGCACACATAAATGTATGATCATACTACTTACCTCTTAGCATTGCTTCCACAATCTCACTTCGTAGCTCGTAACCTATACAAGGTACTAGACATTACTAAACTTCAAGAAAATGTGTCGTAGCATTCTACCCCATTGAACACATATCATGAACTTCAATCTAATAAGATCTTCAGCTATATACTGAATTCAATAATTACTAATATCATATAATTAGTAAAATAATAATGTCATATCTAGTCCTTCAAATATAATTTAGTATAGAATATATTTTATCTATTCTATAAAATAACAGTGAAAATGTTCGAGTCATAAAATAGACTTAATAATACTTAATATTAAAATTTTTGTTGGCCATTACTATAATCAAATCTTAATTTAATACTTATAACATATATTCTGTAAAAATAGAGTTTCTAGGCTAATATCTTTATTTAATTTAAAAACTAAGTCCAGCTCAACATAAAAAATACCGACCAAGAGGTCAACCCAATTAAAAGTTAAATCCTACAAGAAACTCAGCCACTTAAACATTAAAGGGCATCAAGGTGATGGTCTGCTCATTAAGCCTCAAAGGGTAAAGGCTCAATGGCCCATCTCTAATTTAAAGATGTAAGAACAATCTGGAAATTAAAAGAATTTGAAAATAAAGGGTGCGTGCAACAGATTCAGAATTAAACAATTAAACGTGGGTTGCCACGTGCATGGTTGGAAGGGTATTTTTGTAATGCTGTAAACTTATGGGTAGATTATAGTAAGACCAAAAACAAGAAAAGAAATCTGCTTGTATTCACAGAACAATGGAAAAACTAGGAAATCAGGCGATAACAAGGGACTCACCAAGAGAAGAAGAACCAACTGCGACGTGGGTCTGGGTGGCTAGAAGTGATTGGTGGCACAAGCTGCTGAGAGAGGAAAAGTAAGTTTTGTGGTTTGTTAGACCGAGAACCACGACGTAAAGGAGAAAGAGGGGGAAGATTCTGGCGTGGGTTTCACAGGAAGGTGTGAGTTCAATGGGTAGCGAAGACAATTTCTGAGTTGCTTGAGAGGTGTCCTGACTTTTCTAGTGGTCGAGGAGGACTGAGCAAAAGCACACAGGGGCAGTTTGGTTATTGACAGTGGAGAGAGAGAGAGAGCAACAAGGGGGGTTTAAGGGGTTGATGCACGTCGTGGTGGAGGGGAGACTTACCGTTAGCGTCTTCTGTGGTAGTTCCCAACGAGGTGATGGTCTGGTATGGATGCTACAGTGGCTTCTGTTTTTGACGTGGGGCTTGTTGTGAGAACGAGTTTCGTTGTGAGTATGGGCAGTGGCTAATGGGAAGGTTTTGGCAGCAAGAGAGCTGCAAGTTTGATGGAGGAAAAAGCTTTAGGAAAAAGAGAGGATTTATGGGAGGGTTTTTGAGGTTAGAGTTGGTTTCAATTAGGAAACTATTCCAATTAGAAAATAGAGATAAAGGGCGTACAATCGAGGAATCGTATTCAAATCAAATTACTATCTCAAAACATATCTTAATAATAAAAATACTAATAATAATAATAATAATAATAGTGATATTACATAAAAGTAATAATTCTAATCCCTAATTTAGGACCTATATGTTACAATCTACTCCCCTTAAAAGAAATCTCGCCCTCGAGATGTAATGTGTATGCAAATCCCTTTCAACACGTCAGAAGGTCCTAAATATTATAGACTCTACTAGCCTTTCTTTCCGACCTCCTGATTCTCTTCACCGATGCCACCTTCAGGAATACTTTAGTAATTCTAGAGAAACTGGTGTGCTACTAACCTTAACCAAATTTCATCTCAAGTGAAATGCTAGATACAAAAGATTCCATAATTAACATCATTATTTATGAAAAAAAAAATACTAAGAAAATCCAAATGAGAGCCTACTACATAAGCACTTATTAAAATCAACCAAGTCTCACGTGCTTAATAAATAGCTTATAAAAATAAAATAGCTCATAAAACAAGCATGTCATAAATTGCCTAGGCCTCTGTCTTGTATCCTCGATTCGAGTCCTGTCCTGTAGCTCCATTCTCACAAATTTCATACCTGCAATCACATCATTAGTAGTAAGAGCAAACACTCTAGCTAGTGTTGTAGCCCTCTGATCAGTCCTTGTGACTGGAGCTGGGTGCATTCCTTTTTGGGAAGTCCCGAGCCATGTGGTTTGGCTGTCCACACTTGAAGCAAACATTCTGGCCCACAACAACCAACCACCAACAAAATCACCAGCAACTAGCAGTACAAAAAGAATACCTAATTGACATACAAGCACAACAAAATATATGTTACCACACAGTAGAAAACAATTACAAAATCACTCAAAACCAAGCATACAACTATGTACAAGATATGACCTTATTTGAAGATTATGGAAATACTCTTGCTGCATAGAATTCATGGAATCCATATCCAATTTCATAATTTCCATATCAGTTCTCCTATTCTTAAGAGTTATTAAGTCATATTTATCATTCTCAATCTTAATTTACATATCAAGTTTTCTCTTCCTAAGATGTAGTAACTCAAATCTATCATTGTTAGACTTCATTATTGCTTCTTTTCTCTTTATCATATAAGTCTTCCTATCATCATTCACGTGCCTTAAGACCTCATTAAACTCATAATTTGTCTTTCCTTACACTTTCTTTATTTCTCTCTTTCTTTTTTAGTCTTCTTGTCTGGAGGTCTCTCACAATCCACAAGCACATTTTTCATGTCTTCCCCTAATCATATTCAGTTTGGAGTAATACCTAAATATGACACATTGTCTTTTATTCTTATGAGTTCAATGTGTATTTGCCATTTCGGTTGGTGCCTCAAAAGATTCCAACAATGTTCCATGTTGAAGTTGGTCTTTTGGGTCTCTCGGTACAAAATTTGTATCTTATCAATCTACAAAATAGTTTCACAATCAATACGCTGTATCATTGTAAATACTTAACAATTACAACAATAAAACATTGAAAAAACCAGTATACCTTGTCTAGCTCAGTTGCACTGCTTGGATGCATTCTTTCAACTTGGGCTATGGAACCACAAAATTTATTGATGCATTTTTGCATGCTTGACCACCGATTGGTCAAAGAGGGTACAGACCATTCTGGACTGTTAGGTTTTTTATAGGTATTGTCGTAATCATAAATTCTACACCAGAATTGTGTGGAGGTTTGGTTAGTCCCCCGTATGGAGTCTATACTAATGTTAAGTCAAGCTGGAACGAGAAGAGTATCTTCCCCTGCAGTAAATGACACACCCCACTGGGATTTTTTATTTGGTGCCCTTATTTCCTGTTGGGATTGTCACTTGGACATCAACATTTGCACTATCTATAAGTGGGTTGTTAATACCACCATCACCACTTTTCAACAGTGTGGTGAAGAATGAATCCTCATCAATTAAAGTGTTCATCCTTCAACAAAATATTGATGGACAAAATGTTACTTAGACATCACATTAAACAGTACCATTTTATTAAAGTACACAGTGTTCATCCTTCAACAGTACCATTGTATTACTCATAGTCACATTGCCAATTAAAACAATACATTATAACAGAGGATTAGCAAAACAAACAGAAAATTACAGTCACACATCTTCAAAACAACAACTAAAAAACCTCAATTCAAAACAGAGGATCAATTAAAACAAAAGATTAAAACTAGTCTCCTAACAGCAAGTCCAAGCCAATTAAAACAAGCCAAACAATTTCCAAACAGTAGAGGACCCAAAAGATTTTAGCCCAAGCCAATTAAAATAGGCCAATTAACTAAACCTCAGAGCATAAAATATTATAGATAATACATTTAATTGCACATTATAAGCATTGTTTTTTATGAGTGATTAACGAAGGATTTAATAGAAAAGCCAAAGTAGCAATTGAACCAAATTAAAATATCACGAGTCATGATGGTTAAAGCTTAAAACTCAAAGTAAAAAAAAAAAAAAAAAATCATTTCAAAGAAGATATAAGTTTCATGCCCAAAAATGGAACAGAAATTTCTAGAAAAATGAAAACATCCCAAGGGTACACAACAAATATTTTGCAAGACTCATCTAATTATCTCAATCTACTATCAAATGGGTTTGTTATTAAGTCCAAGTCGAGTCTCACAGGACAAAGTTCTACATCCTTTCCATCCAAATTTTATCGATCCAGCTTACAAAAGAATTATGAAGCTAATAGAAAATCAAAATCCAAGTGTTCTTAACATCAAAAACTGATATTTAGACTCGAAACAATAAAACACTAGAAAAATCAATGGTTAATGGAGGTACGAGAAAGCAAAAATTGTAGAGAAACTTGAAGCAAAACCCTAGCATTAATGAAACAAAACATTGTTGATCTTTGAGTAAAAAGAGGGCCGATTAAATCACTTATGTAAAATCAGAAGCTCCACACTAGTAGAGATCTGGAAGAGGAAGAAGAGAGATATAGGAATGAAGCAGAATCTCTTGATGTGAAAGCTCAGAAGGAGATTCGTTCACAGCCATCGTAAGATCCATCAAGAGCTATCGTGAGAGAGAGCTGCTTGGGTTTTTCAGAGAGAAAGGCTTCTATTCGAGTCGAGGAAGGGAGAAGAGGAAAGTGAAGGAGAGCTCTCAGGAAAAATAATCCCGTTGATGGAGAGAGAGAGAGAGTGTGTGTGTGTGTGTGTGTGTGGGAATAGGGTGAAACAATTAATAAAATAGCATTTGTAGAGTGAACAATGCATCTGTAAAGATGTATTGGCATCGTTCATATCTATGAAAATATTTAAATATGCATAATCCAATGTAGTCAATTTATTGGTCTAGTTATGCAAATATGTGTTTGCATTTGTAAATGGATAAACCAATGACAATGCTCTAAGTTAACACTAACCATACTACCCATCATGTATTGTCATTTCTAGAAAAGATTATTGGAAAAATTAGGATTGACATTTGGTTTCGGCTCATTCAAGATTTCTTTGGGTTTGTCAACTACTTCATGCCCAGAATAAATTAACCCTAATCCTATTTGAGTAACTAAATATGTATTTATGTTCGAGTCATTTAGATTTAGTTCAGTTGGCCTTATATTTTTTTTACTATTTATAACTATATATCAATAATTTTTTAATGGATCTACTTCAAGTCTTCAATTTCGTAATTATTATTTGTTTCTTCATGAAATGTATCCTCGTTTGCTTCGTCACTCACCAAACATCAACACATTAGCAGCATTTATAAGATTAGGAGGATACTATAAATTCGTAAGGTTTAACTTTGAAGGAAGTGGAGTAGTATAGATTGTTGTACTCTATTATTTTAGCATGAGAAACGAGACAACTTGGTCAAATGGAGTAAATCTCTCCTTGCTGATCTCTTTTGCCAATCCTCTCAATGCTTACAGACCCAAAAAGAGAGTATTCAGATATGAGGCTAATTGGTCAAGGCAGGGAGAATGTTCACACATCATTAAGAAAGCTTAGACCTATCCCCCAACTATCCTAGTAGCACTGAGTTCATTAAAAAAGGTTTGGTAAAATGCCAGGAGCATTTGGTCAAATGGAGTAAATATCTCCTTAGCGACATAACAAAGGTTATTGCTGAGAAGAGGGTGAAGATTAAGGAGCTGCAAAGGTTGAATCAAAGGAAACTCTCAGAGTCAATTAAAGAGGTGCAAAAGGAAGTAGATAATTTTCTTGAAGCTGAGGATCTCAAATGGTGCCAAAGAGCAAATCAAAGGTGGTTGAAAGATGGAGACAGAAACACAAAATTCATTCACTCCTGTGCAAACCAAAGAAAGAAGTTCAATTCCATTCTCAATATCTCTAATGAGGGTGATGTGCATGCAAAACAACCAAAGGAAGTTAGTGACCTTTTTATGGCTTTCTACATGGACCTCTTCACCACCTCACAGCCTCAAGGGATCAAAGATAACATAGCTCACCAAGGGAAACAGTTACTGCTAAGATGAGCTCTCAACTGCTTAATGAATTCACCTCTAAAGAGATAAAAAAGGCAGTCTTTGAAATGATCCCCCTTAGTTCCCCAGGTCCTAATGGCTCCCCTAGAGCTTTCTACCAGGACCATTGGGACACTGTTGGATAAGACCTAGTTTCTGCAGTGAAGGATGTGTTGAATTCTAGGACTGGTCTTGCAGTGCTGAATGAAATATATATAACCCTCATTCCCAAGAAATAGAACCTTAAGCTGGTCATCGAATTTCGCGCCATAAGCCTTCGTAATGTGTCTTACAAACTCAATGCAAAAGTCCTTGCTAATAGATTGCAGCTGATCCTTCCTGCGATTATTTCCCCAACACAAAGTGCCTTCATACAAGGCAGACTTATCTCGGATAATATCATAGTGGCATATGAGGCTTTACACACCATGAAGACTAGAATGCAAGGTAGGAAGGAAGGCTATATGGCTTTGAAACTGGACATGAGCAAGGCATATGATCGAGTTGAGTGGAATGTTTTGGAAGCTGTCATGCAATAGATGGGATTTGACAGTAGATGGATTTCTTTAATTATGCAGTGTGTTTCCACAGTCAATTATGCCTTTCTCGTAAATGGAATCCCTCAAAAAAGGTTCAACCCCTCTAGAGGAATCAGACGAAGGGATCCCCTCTCCCCTTACCTCTTCATTCTTTGTGCAGAAGTCTATCCTTAATCATGCTGAATCCATTGGCCATATCTCAAGCATCCCAATGGCTCGTGGATCCCTTAGTATTAACCATTTATTTTTTACAGATCACAATCTCATTTTC
Source organism: Juglans microcarpa x Juglans regia (assembly GCF_004785595.1). Lineage (NCBI taxonomy): Eukaryota > Viridiplantae > Streptophyta > Magnoliopsida > Fagales > Juglandaceae > Juglans > Juglans microcarpa x Juglans regia. Next base: position 8,434,107 of record NC_054605.1, read on the forward strand.
TGCAAAGCCAACTCACTAGAATGGAGCAGGCTATACACGTTCCTTGACACCTATGAGCAAGCTTCAGGTCAGAGGCTAAATAGTGAGAAAACCTTTATTTTCTTTAGCAACAACACCAGACCAGAAGTGAAAGACATACTCTTGGCTACCACTGGAGTGAGGGCATCAAACTCTTATGAGAAATACCTGGGATTACCATCTTATGTTGGTAGACACAAGTCAAAGGCCTTTAACTCCATTCTTGACAAGATTATAGGCAAGGTCAGCAATTGGAAAATGAAGTTCCTGTCCCAAGTAGAAAAAGAGATTCTCCTAAAATCAGTCATCCAAGCAATCCCTACCTACAACATGGGCTTGTTTAAAGTCCAAAAACATTGGTAAAGGAGATCAACAGAGTCAATCGAAATTTCTGGTGAGGACTAACAGATGACAGATCCAAAATACACGGGCTTAGGTGGTAGTAGCTAGGAAAGCTAAGAGTGTAGGGGGTTTGGGCTTTAGGGAATTTGAGAATTTGAGAATTTCAATATGGCTTTACTAGCCAAACAAGGATGGAGATTAATTCAGCATCCCCAATCTCTAGTAGCAAGGATCTTGAGGGCCAAATATTTCCCTCAGTCTGATTTTCTAAATGCTAAAGCTGGGTATAATGACTCCTACTTATGGAAAAGTTTCTTGGCAGCAAAGCAACTCTTAAATGAAGGTTTGATCTAGAAAATAGGCAATTGTGAGTTAGTCAAGATCTGGAAACACAAGTGGATTCCTAAGGCTTCTTCTTTCAGAATCTAAACTCTAGTGAGTCTGCTGGACGAAGATGCCTTGGTTAAGGAACTAATCGTTCCCAACTCACAACATTGAAACCTCTCTATTGAACAACCTCTTTTCTGAATCTGAGTGTGAGCTTATCAGTAGAATGCCCCTTAGCCTAATCAAGAACTCAGATAAGCTAGCTTGGAGATGCACTGTTGATGGTAAATTCTCTATTAGAAGTGCCTATCACCTACAAGTGGATCTTATGGATAGCACTAAGGGTCAATACTCGAATAGCACTGCTCTTGGTGACCTCTGGTCCAAACTATGGAAGCTAAAGATTCCCAATGCAGTTAAGGTATTCCTATGGAAAGCTAGTCACGAGGCCCTCCCTACCAAACTGAACCTGTTCAAGTGGAAAGTAGTAGATCTTCCTAATTGCCCCATTTATTGTGTGGAGCCTGAATCAATTGCTCAAGGAAACTGCAAAAATGCTCTGTTGAGGAAATCTCCTTCTTGGGACTCCTAAGCCAATTTTCCTCATCCCTGCAATGGGAGGACCTAGAAGAGTTTGCTGTGATAGCCCACCATCTATGGAGAAGAAGGAACTTTTTTGTCTTTGAAGAGGTGTTTACCCCTCCTCTCACTCTGGTTTCACAAGCTCACCAATCAATTTATGAGTTCAAAGCCTCAAATCAGATAGCTCAAAGTCTGCCAAGGAATGGTATCCTCACTATTCAGCAGTGGACAACACCTCCACAGGGTACCTTTAAATCAATTGGGATGCTGCCATTGATAAAATCCATTGCAAGGTTGGAATTGGTGTTGTAGTTAGGAACTGGGAAGGCAAAGTAATGGTTACTCTTAGATCAGTCCGTGCCCTCTTCCCAAATCCTCAACTAGGTGAATCACATGCTATCCTTAAGGCTACACTACTATGTATTGAGATGTGGTTGTCTAATGTGCAACTTGAAGGGGATGCTCTAGCAGTGGTCAATGCTGTTAAAAGCAATCAAGAGAATTGGTCCTCACTGAAGAGGTCATTCAACTGGAGAGGTCATTCAACTGAAGAGGTCATTCTAGGGAAAGTGCTTCACTGGTCGATTATGTACGTACCTAGGAACTTAAAAATATTAGCTCATGTATTAGCTAAAAATGCTCTTCTCCTCACTGAAGAGGTCATTCAACTGGAGGTTGTCCCTCCATGTATTCTCCCTTTGTTTTCATGAAATTAATGAGATAAACCCTTTTTGTTTAAAAAAGAAAAAAAACTTATTTATAACTTATTTCTACAGTAGACTTATTTCTAGTCTCTAATTACATGTTATTATACTTTAGTAAATTATTATTATATATTATTAACTTATTATACTAGACTTATTAGTTATATCTTTAGTAGTATCTAATTTATTTCTATACAAGACTTATACTATAGTGTCTGATTACATGTTGTTATATATTAGTATTACATATTATTATACTGATGTCTAACTTAATCATATACTAGACTTTCTAGTGTCTAATAGCATGTTATTATATTTTAGTAAAATTTGTATGAAGTGTTATTAACTTATTACTCTAGGCTTATTTCAATAATAGTGTCTAACTTATTTCTATACTTGATTATATAAGGTAGTAATACTATGATGTTTACATATACTAAACAATTATTAGTCTATTTATATTACAGTCTAAGTATATTATTTTATAATAATTAGCTCAAACTAGTATATTATTGAATTTAACTATATAAGTTCTAGTTATATAACTATTTAATTATACTAGTATATATGATAAATATATAAATAAATACATATTTTTGTAACATAGGTACGATATTGGATTCGGAGTCAAAGTTGGATTTAGAGGGCAAAGTCAAAGTTGGAGTCGAAGCATAAAGCCAGAGTCGGAGTCGGTCCAATGATACCTCCGACTTTGACTGAAAAATTAATATACAAATCTAACTCTGACTCTGTTTTGTCGGATTCGAAGTGGAGCAAGAGTGGAGTCAAATTTGGAGTTGGGTTTTTGTATTTTGCTCAGCCCTAGAGGAAGAGGAGGAAAAGAGTCCTAGCCGTTTCCTAGCTTGTCCACTGAGTTTGCTCCACAAGCAGCGAAGAGCCAGGGCCATCGTGAACAAATTCCATTCATCGCCAAGAGCTCCTTCATGACCATCGGTGAAAGCCGCATCAGCCCCTATTTTAAACATTGAAATAGAGCAAGTCAAGACCATTGGAAAAGTAGTCTCGCATATCCTCCACCGTGGATGCGACCCAGTCCTCCACTGTGGATGTAGCTTGGTCCACACCAAGCACCTCCGCCCAGGAAGCTCCTTGCACTGCCACACTGAGCACTACAAACCTAGTCGCATAGCAACCCTATTTTACATAGCAAAAACTGATAAGTTTCACTATTTTTTCTCTTTATCTTTCATCTACGTTTCTGTTTATTCATTCATTGGGAGTCTTGTAGAATCGAGGGTCATTGCTTGGAACACCTATGTGTGTGCCTGGAAATCCCCATGTAAGCAAAGCAGCTCACCCAGGACAAGAGCCTAGCAAGCACTGACCATGATAGCACTCAAACATCATGTTCAAGCTCCATTGCTCACTCAGGAAACAAGCGAGCAACACATCTCGCCTAGGAAATGAACACTAACCTGCCTGTGCTCAGAAAGTCCCAGAGGAGCAATGTAGCTGGCCCAAAAGACAAGCAAGGAGGCCACTTAACCCACCTGCACATAGAGAGTCTCTCGAGCAATGAGCCCATTCGAGCAAAGCTCAAGGCGAGTAACCATCAATTCACTTGGGCTCTAAATGCTTAGCCCACCCTCGCAAGGATTAGTTTAGGCCAGTAAGGCGAGCAATCAACAAGACCCGCACATGGAGAGTTTCGTGCTAGCAATGAGCTTGCCCAAGCAACGATCAAGGTGACCAATGAAGTTTGCCCCAATCATACATGACTTACCTGAGCTACGAAAAAGGCTAGGATTGAAGCTCGCCCGAGGTTTTCTCCTGAGCCAAGAAGTCGGCCTTCATGTAGCCTGCCTGAGTATTGAACGGAAAAGTCAAGCAATCAAGCTCACCCAAGCAAGGAAAGCAATGAAACTCGCCCAACTAAAAAACACTCTAAGTAACTCAAGCAATGAAGCTCGTTTGAATTTGCTCGCCCCAAGAACAAGATTTAGCTTTCACTTTTCTAACAAGTTTGAATTTTGCATGTTCTCCCCATAAGGTGCTCTAGTTTCTATGAGGCTTTTAAAGGAACGTATGGATGGACATACAGGCACCTACCCTGAAGCAACAAAGAGACTTCGGGTGAGCAATAAACCTGGGTCACGAGCAAGCAGCCTGCGGACACCTTGCTTGCCTAATGGCAGAGCATTGTAGCTCACCTCAAGTCATAAATTCTGTATGTAACGCTCCGATCCCAGAGGTCTGGAGAGTTAACTCTTAATATCTAAAATCAACTTAAATAACACGACTAAAAATCCAAAAAATCCGAAACAATGCTAATTCATTTAATCAATCCAAATATCTAAATTCCTCCATGGGGACAATAAAGAGAATCTCAATAACATAACTTAAAAATTCTCCAAAACGCGAAATTATCCTTAACTCATCAAATCAAAATACCCGAAAAATAAAATCAGTTTACTAACTACGACTCTCAAATAAGCACTTGTACCCTCAGGTACTTATTCCACTTCGATCATCACAACTTGCTAAAACTTCTTACTCTTGTTCTCTAACTGAACCATCAAAATTATCTGAAAAATATATGGAGATAAGGGGTGAGTGATCAACAACTTAGTAAGCAGAGGATATATACTAGTGTGTAAACATGAGCATTTACAGAAATCAGAATGCATAACAAAACATTTTCATTCTCAGAGTGCGAAAACAAAACATGTTATCAAAATATTAGAGCGAAGATTTAGAAATAATTTCATTCAAAAATATCCTTTTGGCACAGCATAAATGATGATGATCATCATCAGAACATCATATCAGAACAGAAGCCCTGTATAACCCCCGTGGTAGGGTTGTGCAATCTGCGGATAACCAAGCAGAACATAAATCACTCTGTCACCAAGGTGTGCACTCAAAACAGAGACTACTACTATAACCCGTGGCAGGGCTGTATCCACTATTATAACCCGTGGTTGGGCCGTATCCACTATTGTAACCCGTGATTGGGCCGTTTACAATAATGGGCCGTATCCACTATTATTACCCGTGGTTGAGCCGTATCCACTATTATAACCCGTGGCAGGGCTGTACTGAACAGAACGGAAACAGAATCAAATTCAGAATCAAAGAGTCATGCCAAATGTTTTCAGAGATCACATCTTATCCAAACAGAGTATTGAACAAAATCATATTATCTTCGTAATCAAAACATATCCAAACCATATTTACAATATTTATGCACAAATTTCATATTCGCTCTCTTTTCAAAGTTCAGAAACAGAAAGTCAAAAATAAGCTCATGTCTATACCAGTCATGACAGAAAAAAATTTCTTCTTAAACAGAATCTCATGAGTAATGCAGAACAAATATCCGAGGTTGTTTTCAGATTTATTTTCATAACAAAACATGCACATTTTCCAAAAAGGACCTCAGCTCATTTTATTTTATGCAAAGTCTAGCATAGGAATCCCGCTTACCTGGACTTCTTAGCTTTTTTCGGTATTTTCCTCAAAAGGTCGAACAATAATTAATCGTCACCTATAAAATAATCACGTAATTCTCGTAAATTTCCAATTAATCACACATTTCGATATTTAATCATAAACTTCTAAAATAACCTATTTTAATCCTTCAATACCTAAAAATCTTCATAACCTTAAAATACCATCATTTTCTACGACCATCAATATCCACTTAATCGAATGCATACCGAATAAGAAAATTTATCGAATAAGTATTATGATAATTATATAACTCAATAAAAAATTAATATTCAAAATATCTAAAATACCAACAATATTTTATAAATAAAAAGAATACATTAGTTACTAAAATTTCCATAAAATAAGTCATGAAAAACTCCTCTCTTAAAAATAGGTTTACTTCCTTTAATTAACAATATTATTAAAATACAAATATAATATTTATTGACACTTGAAAGCAAAACTCATTTAAACATAAACCCCAAAAATAAAACATCTCACCCGAAAACATTAGGTTAAACCAACCTTCCATATATATATATATATATAAAGTACGGGATCAACATGCAAATAACGGGATTATGCAAATAACGTAAATCATGCAAATAACGGGATTAACACATGCGGCGGCAGGAACTTACCCAAGCGAAACCGAGGCACGCGTCGAGGGGTGAGGCGCGACGGGGCTGGCTGAAGGGTCCGTGGTGGCGCGGCTGAGGAGCAGGAATGCGGCGGAGATGCCGTCAAGTTGGGCTGAGCAAGAGAGAAAAAGAGAGGGAGAGGTAAGCGCGAGAGAGGGCGGAGAGAAAGGAGGGAGTAACTTTTCAATCAGGGGGCAGCACTGGGTGCACTACCAGTACTATTTACCCGGCATTGCAATCTGCCCATTTATTGGTACCCTTTCATTCATTCATGTGGTCGTTACGTATCTTCATACATTTCATGCTTTCATGCTTTTCGTTCATTCCTTCATGTCAGCTCTAAAGAACTGGAGCTTTCATTCAGTTCTTTCTTTCCTTTAACAGTCCTTTCATGAGAAAACATTCATTTTCATGAGAAAGCATTTCTTTTCATGAGAAAACATCGTTTGGGCGTAAGCCCGAAAATCGTCTTTCCTTTTTCAGTTTATTTCAGTTTAACAGTTCGTTCGTGGAAACTTCTTTTTAAAACATACATGAGCTTAGACGTCGGCTTTCGTGGCATCCATAAGCGTCACCTTGAACGTCGTCTCTCGCGGCATCTACGAGCATCACCTCATGGCGCGCATGAGAGCGTCGGTTCGTAGGAGCCGTAAAAGCATCCGTCTTCATGCCTTTCGTGGATTTTCTTAGAAAATACATACAATAGATACAGTGTATAGTCATCCATTCACATGCGTACAATTAATACTTTGGTTGCGTAAAAAGGGGCTGCCAAGGAGGGGTCGTACATACGTATACCTTTGAACAGTTAGCATTTTCTTTCCTAAAACATCTTTCGCTTATTTTCTTAAAGCATCGTGAGGAAAAGTGTTTCGTTTTCATTTCTTTATATTTTAGAAGACTCTAGAAGAGTATGAAAGTAACACTTACCTGGACTCCATGCTACTTGCATATCATGCAGTCCATTCATGTGCTTGTCAGATGGCAACCTACATGCATACACATACCTTAGCATCATTCTCTTATCTAATGCATAAGCAACTTAAACTATAAATAGAACTACGCTATACTTGGAATACTCTCCTTCTATCCCATGCACTTACGTGCCCTTTACTATGTTAAAACCTTCGGGGACCACTACGATCACCACATCTTCCAACTCAAGGTCTTGCCTCGAGTGCTCATCTACTAAAGTGAACTCATGATTCACCTTAGGATTAAGACACTAAGACCTTAATCTTACTCTTCTTACTAACCACATTCGACGCATGATTCCGACCAATGGAATCACGTATCTCAATCCTAACAATACACCCGTCACTACCTTCATGCACCTTAGCCCATACTAAATCCTCATTCCCAACCATACAAGCCACATAGCTCTAAGCCAACTCTGAGGCTTAAGCATTATGTAACTGTACTCAGGACAGACTACCCATTACATATGGCGAATCCGTCCGACACACGTGTCTAACCAGATTATACATGTACCTTACCCCTTTTATCACCTAAGATCAACATATAACATGTTGATCACCTGCTCAAAGGGACAAGGGTTATACTCCGATACCAACCTTCTCTTAACCCGGCTAGCATGACACTTCATGCTATCCGTCTCTTTTGACAGTTCATCCCAACACTTAACATGACAAGGCTCCATTCACCATTACGCCTTATGTCACGTCATATAGCTCGAGACTACACTCGAGCTATACCATGACCTTGTCACGTCACTTGACATCCCGCTACATCATTCTTACATCAACTCCTTAACTTATCACGAGTACAGTTCCTCATGTACTCCTGCCACATCATGACATCTCGTCACGATCCTGCTACACCATTTCTATACTAACTCCTCACCCATCTCAAGCACGACTGTCAGTAACCACGTCACTTCGTAACGTTGCCCAGTCATGCTTCCGCTGCGTACTCTTATACTTATTCTGCTACTTCCCGCATACTCCTAGCCATAAGTCCATCACGGTGACACTTGTCACTTCAGACTACAGGCTGGGCCATAACTACTTTAGGACACTGTTCCACAGTTTCCAACACTATTCACCACAGTCCACGCTCATCAATCACACAACCATCCTTATCTCTGCGACACGTCACACGGAGTGTTGCTGCCACGTGGAGTACACTACACATATACTCTATTTCCACATGCTACAACCTATCATCAATATGGCATACCCGCCATACGATGCATCACTCTACCACATGGAGTACACTCCGCGTGTAACGCCCCAAACCCGGGTGGCTTGGAGAATTACTACCTGTCACTCATAAACACGTCTCCCAACACATCCAAAGAAAAATCTCCAAAAAACTTCATAAATGAAATCAATCTCATATCTTCTCGATAATCTCACTACAAACTCCACACAATCTTAAATGCAATAATGAAAAAAAAACATATCAAAGGGGTCCACAATCACCCGGTAATAACAACATACCAAACTGATAAAACCATAGGTCCTACTAAACCTGAAAATATAATTAAAACTCAAAGACATTAAAAAATTAAGAATATCAGAAGTCCTTCTTCTAACCACATTTGCTCATCTTAAACACGTTCACCAATCTAATCCAGGCCCTCATTTGGATTCTCCATATCATCTGAAAAAAATGTTATCGTGATAGGGGGTGAGTTATCACAACTCAGTAAGCAGAAATCATATGCTAGCGTGCAAACATGAGCATTTACAAAGAATAGCATGCAGAACAAAATATTTTCCAGAGTTATCATGCAGAACAGAACATATTTTTCATGAGTAACAGAGCGATGATTTTAAGACAAGTAAAAACCCATAGTGCTTTGGCATAACATAAACTGAGTATCATCATCAGATCAAAACAGAGCATCAAACAAAGCAGAGACCATGTTTCACCCCGTGGTAGGGTTGTGCTAACCCGGTGGCCAAACCAGGCAGAGACAGAGGTGAATCTTTCCTTTATTCTTCTCGGAGCCCCGAGTGTGGACACAGGAAAGACCACAATAAAACCACTTTGTTTCCAAAGTGGGTGCACTCAGAGACAGAGAAGTTGGTACCAACCCAAACAGAGCAGAGCATAACAGAGCAGAGCAGAGCAAAGCAGAGACAGAGTCAGATACGAAAACCAGTACACCATGCCAAAGGTTTTCAGATGTTATATCAAAATAATACAGAGTATCAAAACAGAATCAGACAGTTTACACACTGAACACAAAAGCCAGAATATCTTTTCAAGTAAATGCACAACTTTTCATATTCTCAATATCGCTCATTTTTCAGATTTCAGAAATCACATGACAGAATTTAGCTCATGTCTACACAATGCATGTCAGAACATATTTTTCTCTTTTTCGTACAGATTTCATGAGTATGCAAATAAACGACCGAGGTTGATTTTTTTGTTTTGTTTTTCCAAGTTCTCATTTCACCACAAAAATATGCAAAGTTTTCAGAAAATCAACCTCAGTCTCAAATAATTCGTGTAAGGCTTAGCATAGGAACCCCGCTTACCTGACTCCTGCAGCGTATTATCTATACCTTGAAATTGACCTTTATCAATCTCGTCGCCTATTCATAAAAAAAATATATAAACTAAGTATTAAAAGAAAATAACACAACCTCCATCTAAATAATTAAAACCCACAATTCCAAACCATAATATAGCAAAAATAGCTTACTAAGTCAACCAAGTAGTAATCTGGACAGCCCTAAATTCAATCCAAAATATCATATACTAATCTTAATATTTACTAAAACATCCTCCAAAGTCAACGTCCAACACCAATAATCAAAAATTCTAAGACCATTCTAATACAAAGTGTTGGCTTACTCACTTAAATGACCAAGAACTAGGAATCACAAGCCACGGAAGCCCAAGAACTGACGAAATGCAAACTCAACTCACGGCAACAACAAGCTGCAGAAATGAGGACAAAATCAAAATAAATTCGAAGAAGAAACTGCATGAGTACGCTACAGCAATAAGAAATTCCAGCAAAGGCTTCAATCCCACGCACAGCAACCAGAAACTCACAAAATGCTACTCAAACTCACAGCAAGGACCAAACTGCAGAAACGAAATGGAGAGAGGATCGGCTGAGAGGATGCATTAAAATAGAGTCTTGTTGAAGAACAAAAAAAAATGGAAGGAGAAGTGGTTATACCTGAAGACGAAATCTTGAACAAGAGGAAGAGAACCAACGGAAAAGCTGGAGAGATGCGAGAGGGAACCCCGTGCTCTGCTGCATAGTGAGGGATTGATTTAAGTGAAAACTGAAATGGGGAGTTATGGGTATGAGTTTCGGAAGCCACAAAATAACGCCAACAACAAGGAATAAAAAAAAAATGAAACCGAAAAAAAAAGAGAATGGAGAGACGTGCGAGAGAGAGAGGTGCGGAAGAAACTGAAATTGAAGCAGGGAAATGCGGAAAGAAAGGAGAGAAAGAAACGGAAGTTGAAGAAGAAACACTCACCTCCAAAAACGACGTCGTTCGGGACTCATACTAAACACTAAAATGGCTGGGCCATTCACGCCATGATCTGGGCCTCGCAACGCCTGGGCTTTACATTCTCCCTCCCTTACAAAAACATTCCGTCCTCGGAATTTGCTATAAGCAATAATAATTTCCTTCGAACAAGTGAGGATAATTTACCCGCATCTCTTCCTCGAATTCCCAAGATGCTTCATTGATAGTATGATTATTCCACAATACTTTAACTAAAGAAATAGTTAGTATGATTATTCCACAATACTTTAACTAAAGAAATAGTTCGATTCCGCACACTTGCTCTTTCCTGTCCAAAATCTGCGATGGTTCCTCGGTGTAGGTCATGTCTTCTTGAATCTGCAAGGGTTCATGATCTATGATGTGAGTGGGGTCATGGATATACTTCCTCAACATGGACACATGGAACACATTATGCACTCCCGAGAACGCCGGTGATAGAGCCACCCTGTACGCCACTGGTCCAATCCGATCAAGAATCTCAAACGGTCCAATGTATCTAGGGCTCAACTTAGCTTTCTTTCCGAATCTCATAACTCCTTTCATTGGTGAAATTCTCAAGAATACCTTATCACCCATCGCAAACTCTAACTGGCGGCGGCGTTTATCTGCATAACTCTTCTGTCGGCTTTGAGCTGCTTTCATTCTAGCCCGAATGGTATCTATCTTTTCTGTGGTCTGCTGAATAATCTCTGGCCCTAGAAGTTTCCTTTCACCTACTTCATCCCAATACAATGGAGACCTACATCTCCTGCCATACAAAACCTCGTAAGGTGCCATCCCAATGCTAGCCTGGAAACTATTATTATATGCAAACTCAACCAATGGCAAATGTTGCATCCAAGATCCCTTGAAATCCATCAAGCATGCCCTCAACATATCTTCTAAAATCTGAATAGTTCTTTCTGATTGTCCATCTGTCTGAGGGTGAAAAGCAGTACTGAAACTTAACTGAGTACCCATTGCCTCTTGTAAGCTTCGCCAGAACTTAGAGGTAAAACGAGGATCTCTATCCGACACAATGGATACCGGTACTCCATGCAACCTCACTATCTCCCGTACATACAGTTCCACTAGTTTCTCTAGTTTATAAGAAACTTTAATGGGCACAAAACGGGCGGTCTTTGTTAAGCGATCCATGATCACCCATATAGCATCTTGCCCGCTTACGGTCCTTGGTAGACCTGTCACGAAATCCATGGAGATATGTTCCCATTTCTACTCTGGAATCTGAAGTGGCTGTAATAATCCTGCAGGTCTCTGATGTTCTGCCTTCACTTGTTGGCAAGTCAGGCATTGTTCTACAAATTTAGCAATTTCTCTTTTCATGCCATTCCACCAAAAGGACTCTCTCAAATCCCGATACATCTTGGTACTCCCTGGGTGAACAGTGTACAAAGAACGGTGTGCCTCTTCAAGAATTAATCTTTTTAGTTCATCATCAGCAGGTATGCATACTCTACCCCTAAACCTCAAAACTCCATCCTTGGAAATACAAAAATCAGGTTTGTCCCCGTTTCCGATCCCTTCTATTAACTTCACCAACCCTGAGTCCACTTTCTGAAAAGCTTTGATTCTATCTATCAAAGCAGGTTGAACCACTAAACTGGCCATGAAAGCATTTGTATCACTAGCAATGACTTCGATACCGGCTCTTTCTAAATCCATTAGCAACCTATGCTGAGTGGTAATAGCTGCAACTGTTGGTCCCACTGACTTCCTACTTAGAGCGTCGGCTACAACATTAGCTTTGCCTGGGTGATAATTAATGGTGCAATCATAATCCTTGATCAACTCAAGCCACCTCCTTTGTCTCATGTTTAATTCTTTTTGGGTAAAGAAATACTTCAAACTCTTGTGATCCGTATAAATTTCGCACTTTTCCCCATACAAGTAATGTCTCCAAAGCTTAAGTGCAAAAATAACTGCCGCGAATTCTAGATCATGAGTGGGATAATTCTGCTCATACACTTTCAATTGGCGTGAGGCATAAGCTATAACCTTCCCATGTTGCATCAGTACACACCCCAAACCAAGCCTAGAAGCACCGCTATAGACAACAAATCCGCCTCTAGCTGTGGGAACTGTTAACACCGGAGCTGACACTAATCTCTGTTTCAACTCTTGGAAGCTTTCTTCACACTGTGCTGTCCATTCAAACTTATTATTTTTCCTGGTGAGTGCAGTGAGAGGAACTGCTATCTTGGAAAACCCATCAATGAATCGACGGTAATACCTCGCCAATCCCAAGAAGCTTCTAACCTCATGAACATTCCTCAGTGCCGACCAATTAACCACTGCTTCCACTTTTCCTGGGTCTATTGAAATACCATCCTTCGAAACTACATGCCCCAGAAATGTGATTGAATCAAGCCAAAATTCACACTTCTTCAACTTAGCAAACAGCTGCTTGTCTCTGAGTGTCGCAAGTACCAACTTCAAATGTTCTTCATGCTCGGTCTCGCTTTTGGAGTATATCAGTATATCATCAATAAAGACAACCACAAACTTATCCAAAAACTCATGGAACACCCTGTTCATCAAGTCCATAAATACGGCTGGGGCGTTAGTCAGGCCAAAAGGCATGACCAAAAACTCATAATGGCCATAACAGGTCCTGAACGCCGTCTTAACCACGTCTTCAGCTTTGATCTTCAACTGGTGGTAACCTGATCGAAGATCAATCTTCGAAAATACTTGAGCACCCTGAAGCTGATCAAACAAATCTTCTATACAGGGTAGTGGGTACTTATTCTTTATGGTCACCCGATTAAGTTCCCTATAATCGATACACATTCTCATCGATCCATCCTTCTTCTTCACAAAAAGAATTGGACCTCCCCAAGGTGAAACATTGGGCCTGATGAAACCCTTGTCTAACAAATCTTGCAACTGCTCTTTGAGTTCCGCTAATTCAGACGGCGCCATGCGATAAGGTGCTTTCGAGAGGGGTGCCGTGCCTGGAATTAACTCAATAGCAAACTCTACCTCCCGCTCGGGTGGAAGTCCCGATAAATCTTCAGGGAAGACCTCTGGATAATCTCTCACAACAGGTATCTGTTCCAACTTCAACTCTTCCTTTGGTGCTTCAACCACACAGGCTAAGAATCCCTGACAACCATCACGCAACAGTTTTCCTACCTGAATGGCAGAAATGATGGGTGGAATTAACCTCACTTTCGACCCTATGAACCGAAATTCACCTTCATTGGGGGGCCTGAACACCACTTCCTTTTTAGCACAATCAATACTGGCGTGGTAGGAAGCCAGCCAATCCATACCCAAAATCACATCAAACCCAACCATGTGGAAAACTATTAAATCCGCTAGCATTAGTCTTCCCTCTATAGAAAGAGGGCATCCAGGTAACATCTCACTACAGACTACAGAATTCCCTGTTGGGGTCGCAACCACTAACCTGTTCCTCAACCTTTCAGCATCTAAAGTGCAAAATTTAGAGTACGTTGTGGAAACAAAAGAATGTGTCGCTCCCGAGTCAAATAACACAAAAGCATTATTAGAAAACAAAGAAAGAGTACCTGTGATCACAATCAAACTCATCCATGAACCAAGAATATTCAAAGTCTTAACCAGAACCAATCAAAGAAAAGAAAATAATAGAAACTATAAATCCTTAAAGTAAAACAAAAGAGTCATACCAGTGATCACGTCATTCCTACCCTCAACCTCTCCAGGTGTTAGTGCAAAGACTCGAGCAGGAGCAGTACGACGTTGATTGCTGCCCCGGGCTGATACTTCATTCCTCTGAGGTGGCGGTATGAATGTCTGGTTGCTCCTATTTTGCATTGGGCAATCCCTGATGTAGTGTCCTGTTTTGCCACAACGAAAACACAATCCCGCCCCTTTTCTGCACTCTCCGAAGTGCACTTGATTGCATGTCCTACACTGGTAGGGCTGTTGATTACTCTGAACCGGCCTTTTTCCCGAACTACTACCTTCATTCCTCTTTTTCCATGGTCCCTGGTCCATGCCAGAGTGGTACCGAGTAGGAGTAGTCCTTTTCCTCTGTTCATGCATTGCAGCGCTTCTTTGAAGGGTTCTTTCAAAAACTGTTGCTTTATCCACCAATTCTGAGAAGTTTCGAATCTGGAAACCCACCACACGCACATACAGTTTCTCATTCAGTCCTTGCTCAAATTTGCGTGCCTTCTTTTCCTCATCGGGAATCAAATAAGTAGCAAAACGGGATAACTCAGTAAACCTAGCAGCATATTGATGTACCGTCATTGTTCCCTGAACCAAGGTGGCAAATTCCATAGCCTTGTCCTCACGGAAAGAGCTAGGGAAGAAGCGCTTAAGGAAGATCTGCTTGAAGTGCAGCCAACCGATTATCTCTGTCCCCTCTGCTTCTCTAATGGTCCTTTCTGAGATCCACCACCTCTTCGCTTCCCCAGTAAGCTTGAATGTGGCGTATGCCACCTTTTGCTCCTCAGTACAGGTTAGAACTCGCAAAATCTCCTCAATGTCCTGAATCCAATCCTCCGCCAAAGTTGGATCGCCTCTCCCATCAAATAAAGGAGGGTGCATTCGATTGAATTGCTCAACAGTACAACCCCTTCATTGAAATTACGCTGGCGACCCGTGGGATTCTGCACAAGGTCATCAATTAATTGATGTGCAGCTGCTCGTAATACGTCGGAAGCACTCAGGTTTGCTTCCCTTTCGTTCTCGATCGCATTCAAATCCGACATGCTTCGTTCTCTACGACGAGGTGGCATCCTGACAAAAATAACTTGAATTTTTAATCAACGCTTTAAAAAAAATAGAGTTTAGAAGAACATAGAAAATTTAGTGGTATTTGTAAAAACAAAACGTATATTTTATAATTCAAAATTATAAGAATACTCATAACGGAGAATAGAAAAGTACACATAACCGTAGTAATAGTCAATTTCCAAAAACTAATACTTAAACCCATTTAACTACTTAAGAAGACTCCGCTATTAAACTAAACCTTAATCAACACGAACTTAGTTCATAGACCTGTGAAATACCACACCTCATGGCTATTCCTAAAGCCTGCGAATTCTAATACTTTCCACATCAACAATATTCAATCCTATAGTTCGCTTTACTATCATAATAAATCTGAAAATGACTTCTTAATCACTATCTATACTCTAAAATCTCTACATCCCATGGACCCACAGCAATCAAAACCTCCAAGGTTTATAGTATGCAGAATTCAAACGTGGCTCTGATACCAAATGTAACGCCCCAAACCCGGGTGGCTTGGAGAATTACTACCTGTCACTCATAAACACGTCTCCCAACACATCCAAAGAAAAATCTCCAAAAAACTTCATAAATGAAATCAATCTCATATCTTCTCGATAATCTCACTACAAACTCCACACAATCTTAAATGCAATAATAAAAAAAAAACATATCAAAGGGGTCCACAATCTCCCGGTAATAACGACATACCAAACTGATAAAACCATAGGTCCTACTAAACCTGAAAATATAATTAAAACTCAAAGACATTAAAAAATTAAGAATATCAGAAGTCCTTCTTCTAACCACATTTCCTCATCTTAAACACGTTCACCAATCTAATCCAGGCCCTCATTTGGATTCTCCATATCATCTGAAAAAAATGTTATCGTGATAGGGGGTGAGTTATCACAATTCAGTAAGCAGAAATCATATGCTAGCATGCAAACATGAGCATTTACAAAGAATAGCATGCAGAACAAAATATTTTCCAGAGTTATCATGCAGAACAGAACATATTTTTCAAGAGTAACAGAGCGTTGGTTTTAAGACAAGTAAAAACCCATAGTGCTTTGGCATAACATAAACTGAGTATCATCATCAGATCAAAACAGAGCATCAAACAAAGCAGAGACCATGTTTCACCCCCGTAGTAGGGTTGTGCTAATCCCGGTGGTCAAACCAGGCAGAGACAGAGGTGAATCTTTCCTTTATTCTTCTCGGAGCCCCGAGTGTGCACACAGGAAAGACCACAATAAAACTACTTTGTTTCCAAAGTGGGTGCACTCAGAGACAGAGAAGTTGGTACCAACCCAAACAGAGCAGAGCATAACAGAGCAGAGCAGAGCAAAGCAGAGACAGAGTCAGATACGAAAACCAGTACACCATGCCAAAGGTTTTCAGATGTTATATCAAAATAATACAGAGTATCAAAACAGAATCAGACAGTTTACACACTGAACACAAAAGCCAGAATATCTTTTCAAATAAATGCACAACTTTTCATATTCTCAATATCGCTCATTTTTCAGATTTTAGAAATCACATGACAGAATTTAGCTTATGTCTACACAATGCATGTCAGAACATATTTTTCTCTTTTTCGTACAGATTTCATGAGTATGCAAATAAACGACCGAGGTTGATTTTTTTGTTTTTTTTTTTTCAAGTTCTCATTTCACCACAAAAATATGCAAAGTTTTCAGAAAATCAACCTCAGTCTCAAATAATTCGTGTAAGACCTAGCATAGGAACCCCGCTTACCTGACTCCTGCAACGTATTATCTATACCTTGAAATTGACCTCTATCAATCTCGTCGCCTATTCATAAAAAAAATATATAAACTAAGTATTAAAAGAAAATAACACAACCTCCATCTAAATAATTAAAACCCACAATTCTAAACCATAATATAGCAAAAATAGCTTACTAAGTCAACCAAGTAGTAATCTGGACAACCCTAAATTCAATCCAAAATATCATATACTAATCTTAATATTTACTAAAACATCCTCCAAAGTCAACGTCCAACACCAATAATAAAAAATTCTAAGACCATTCTAATACAAAGTGTTGGCTTACTCACTTAAATGACCAAGAACTAGGAATCACAAGCCACGGAAGCCCAAGAACTGACGAAATGCAAACTCAACTCACGGCAACAACAAGCTGCAGAAATGAGGATAAAATCAAAATAAATTCGAAGAAGAAACTGCATGAGTACGCTACAGCAATAAGAAATTCCAGCAAAGGCTTCAATGCCTACCCGAAACACACCAACCTGAAATACTCCCACGCACAGCAACCAGAAACTCACAAAATGCTACTCAAACTCACGGCAAGGACCAACTGCAGAAACGAAATGGAGAGAGGATCGGCTGAGAGGATGCATTAAAATAGAGTCTTGTTGCAGAACAAAAAAAAATGGAAGGAGAAGAGGTTATACCTGAAGACGAAATCTTGAACAAGAGGAAGAGAACCAACAGAAAAGCTGGAGAGATGCGAGAGGGAACCCCGTGCTCTGCTGCAAAGTGAGGGATTGATTTAAGTGAAAACTGAAATGGGGAGTTATGGGTATGAGTTTCGGAAGCCACAAAATAACGCCAACAACAAGGAATAAAAAAAAATGAAACCGAAAAAAAAAAGAGAATGGAAAGACGTGCGAGAGAGAGAGGTGCGGAAGAAACTGAAATTGAAGCAGGGAAATGCGGAAAGAAAGGAGAGAAAGAAACGGAAGTTGAAGAAGAAACACTCACCTCCAAAAACGATGTCGTTCGGGACTCATACTAAACACTAAAATGGCTGGGCCATTCACGCCATGATCCGGGCCTCGCAACGCCTGGGCTTTACACTGCGTATACTCCCTTCATACACACTATGCCACATCACCACCATGGCATACCGGCCATACTGTGCATCATTCCACCACATAGAGTACACTCCACGTGTACTCTCTTCACACACGTTATGCCACACAGAGTACACTCTACGTATACTCCATTCACACACTACGCCATATCACCATTATGGCATACCCGCCATATGGTGCATCAATCCACCACAGGGAGTACACTTCACGTATACTCCCTTCATACACCCTACGACCTATCACCATTATGGCATACTTGCCATATGGTGCATCTCTCCACCACAGAGAGTACATTCCATGTATACTCCATTTTCACAAGCTACAACCTATCATCAATATGGCATACCCGCCATACGATGCATCACTCCGCCACATGGAGTACACTTCTCGTGTACTCCCTTCATACACGCTACAACCTTTCATCAATATGGCATACCCGCCATACGATGCATCACTCCACCACATGGAGTACACTCCGCGTGTACTCCCTTTTCACACGCTACAACCTATCATCAATATGGCATACCCGCCATACGATGCATCACTCCGCCACATGGAGTACACTTCTCGTGTACTCCATTCATACACGCTACAACCCATCATCAATATGGTATACCCGCCATACGATGCATCACTCCACCACATGGAGTACACTCTGCGTGTACTCCCCTCATACACACTACGCCATACAGAGTACACTCTACGTGTACTCTTTCCATTCCACAATACGCCAGGAGAGTATATTCTACATATACTCTCCGTATCACACACTACGCCACACACAAAGTACACTTAGGGTGTACTATTCCCACTCCACATGCCATGACACCAATACAACACATACTCTGCAGCCACACTACACCGCACAGTCCACAATACTGCACTGCACAATTCCTAACTAGGCCCCACACTTCACAGCGCACTACACAGATATGCCCAACACTTCACTACATAGAATGCCCAACACTTCACAACACAACACATCTCCGTACTACACAACAACTCCACTAATACTAACAGCACAGTCCACAACCTAGTCAACTAATTAACATTTAACATAAATAACGAGGGATAGAGAGTTATACCATCGACGGGATAACTCGTGTGTTGCCCGTTGATCATCATGGTCGATGACGTCAGAAAGGTCGTATGTGGCGGCTAACCCACGTACGGTGACTGTTTGGGCATTTAGATAGCTAAATGTGGTCTTGGGAAGGCTCGTGATGGTGGTGAGGGGCATAACATGGCGGCTCTAGCCGTGTGCAGTGGCGGTCAGCCACGCGCATTGACTGTCCATCACGTGCAGTGGTTACCCACCACATAAAGTGGTAGTTTGAACCTAGGGCTCGGCTAAGGGAGGTGCGGTGGAACTCGTGGTGGCGTCGAGGTGGCGCCATGGTGACTCACGGCGGCGGATTTGGCCGCACGGTGGAGGAGAAGTCATGGGAGAATGAGAGAGAGTATGCATGCATGGGTGACAGATCGGGGTCGTGGGTGGTTGGGTTGGCTTGGTGGTGGCCTGAAGAGGCTCATGAGGGTGGTTACCCACCGTGGGTGGCGGTGCAAGGCGGTGGAGGAAGGAGAACCCGTGCACTTGAGGGAGAGGGAGAAGTAGTGGGTGGAGGAGAGGTTATGGGCCTTGAGTCACATGGAGGAGGAAGGGGAGGAGCTATGGTGACCAGGGGAGGCACTTGGTGGCCGTGGGTACCGAGCACGGCGGCGCTAGAGGTCGCAGACGGTCAAGCTGTGCGTGGGTCTCTTGTGTGTGCGTGCTAGCTACAGGGAAGGTGGCTGCATGGGAGGGGCTGAGTTCGCTGGAGGGTGATGACTGGTGGCAGAGGAAGTTGCCTTGGAGGTGGTGGGACCGTTGGACGGTGCACGGCGGTGCAGTGGCCATCAAGCTCGTTCGGGTTTTGCACTTCCGAAAGGGAGAAAGGGAGAGCGTGAGGGAGAGAGATTGGGCTGGGGAGGCTTGCCGGCATGAGGCGGAGCTGGTGGTGCCGGCAGTGAGGTCTGGCGACGCATGGCGGTGTCGGGCTGAGCAGTGGAGGCTTCGGCGTGAAGGAGCTGCGTACAACGTACGCTGAAGGAGAGAGGGAGGAGAGAGAGAGGGCTGGGGAAAAGTGAGGAAGAAAGAGATAGGGTCTGGATTTATAATCCAGTCCCTTCGCCTGGGGATCCTCAAAACGATCTATCGTTGAGATATTAAAATACTGATTTGAAAATGCGTAAACATTAACTTAATTAAAAGCACTTAGAGGAATTAAGGTATATATTATTTTAAACTAACTTTAGTTTATAAAATAATATTTCTTCATCATTAATAAAATGATAAAGTCTTATTTAATATATTTAAAAGGATGAAACCATTTAATTTAATTAAAGCTTTCAACATAATTTAAATCTCATAATATTTTAAATAACTGAAATCATTTTAATAATTAATATTAAAATGATTTCTAACAATTATAATATTTTTGGAGCTCTTCAACAATATTATAATTATCGTATTAAAAATCAAATTTAGTTCAATAACACTAGAAATACTCCTTATAAATATTTCAGTACATTTAAAACACTGGACGTGCCTTAGAAGTCACCTAATATCTTGAGAGACACGCCATCAAGGTTCGGCACACATGACGAGGCTCGCAGTCGCTAGATAGAAGGGGCAGACAATTTACAAAATCTCTGCCCTCGGGATTTGCTTACATCATAAAGACGGAACGTACGTCAGAAAGAGAGAAACGTACGTAAGAAGGAAGGAGCAGGGTATTACAATCGTGCTGAACCGGATTATGAGAAATATCTATATCAGCTTTATTATCACAAAAAATACTCATTTCTGATATGGGAGCAAAACCAACCTCAGTTAGCAACCTTCTCAGCCAAAGAAGTTCACACAAACCCTTGGCCATCCCTCAGAACTCTACTTCTACACTAGAAAGTGCCACTACCTTTTGTTTCTTACTTCTCCATGTAACAAGGTTCCCTCCAACAAATGTGAAATACCCTGAGGTTGACTTCCTATCCGAGATGTTCCCGGCTCAATCTGCGTCTGTATAACCCTCGACTTCCAATTGATTATTCTTAGAAAACATTAGCTCTTTCCCTGGAGACGACTTCAAGTATTTCAGTATCCGAGTTACAGCCTCCATGTTTTCCTCACTTGGACAATGCATGAATTGACTCACCACCCTCACAGCATATGCAATATATGGACAAGTATGAGATAAATAAATTAGTTTGCCAACTAACCGTTGATATCTCCCCTTATTAGCTGGTTTCTGGTCTGGATAATTCCCAAGCTTGAGATTTTGGACAATCGGGGTATCTACCGGTTTGCACTCCAACAATCCAACCTTAAATAATAAATCTAGGATATATTTCCTTTGGGATAGAAAGATGCCATGGTTCGACCTAGCAACTTCGATCCCCAACAAATACTTGAGCCCACCTAGATTTTTCATTTCGAATTCACTAGCCAATTGCCCTTGGAGCCGTGATATTTCTTCTCTATCATCTCCTGTTATTATCATATCATCGACATAGACAATTATAGCAGTTACCTTGCCCTGTTGTCTTTTGAGAAATAAAGTATGATTTGAGTTGCATTGTTTGAAACCATATTTCTTCATTGCCAAGCTAAACCTCCCAAACCACGCCCGCGGCGATTGCTTTAATCCATACAAAGCTCGCTACAATTTGCACATCTCATTAGCCTGGAGGAATGTCCATAGACACCTCTTCTTCAAGATCACCATGAAGAAAGGCGTTCTTCACGTCAAACTGGTGTAGTGGCCAATTTAAGTTCACTGCAAGAGATAACAACACTCTAACAGTATTTAGTTTAGCTACTGGTGAGAAAGTTTCTTGATAGTCTACACTATATGTTTGTGTATACCCTTTTGCCAGGAGTCACGTCTTGTACCTCTCTATAGAACCATCAGCTTTGTGTTTGATAGAGAACACCCACTTGCACCCAACTGTTTTCTTTCCTTTCGGTAATGATACTAGGTTCCATGTCTTATTTTTCATTAAGGCTTTCATTTCTTCTTTGATGGCTTGAGTCCACTTCGGGTCTTCCATGGCCTCCTCCACCCTTGTTGGAACATGATGGGTAGAAACGTCATGCATGAAGGTTTTGAGGGGTTCGGTCAGCCCCTTTGTGGACACATAGTTGGCAATGGGATATAGTGATCTTCTTTCTTCAATATCTGGTAAGTAACAACTTGGTGGTTTGCCACGATTGTGCCTATGAGGTAATACATAACCAGCAAGAGATTCTATAATATTTTCGTTCAAAGAGCTTACCTCAGGGTCATTCTCAGGAGTTGGGTCTTCGGGTACTATAGAGGGGGAAGAAACTGCAGCTCCGTGATTGACTTCTTGATCATTAACTGCTGGATTTTCAAGAGTTTGAGAAACACCTACTGATTGCATCGGCTCCACGTGTGCTTTGGGCAAGCCAGGTCAGTCTAGTTCTACCCATTTCGGCAAGTATTAGGGTTTTCGGGAACAAGAAGGTCCAGGATTATTCTCTAATACCATGTCAAAATATTTATTCTTTCATTCATAATCAATTATAACCGGTTGTTACAAATATATACGACCAAATAAATCTTCTATTTTTGGCTATACAACTCAGTTTCCTAAAATCATGCTCTCGTGTGGATGGAAAGAATTATTCTTTCCCTCTTCCTATAATTCCTCCCATCTACCCATATATTACAATTCACGCCAATAGACCGTACCATGCACCACCCCCTGCACGCAACCAAGGAAGGTGGTCCATGCCACTACTTGGTCATTGATCAGGTGTGGCCATTCCACCGCCAAGCCACTGATCTACCATGGCCCATAGGGGTGACATGATGGACCTCGATCTAGCTGGATACGACTTGCAATTGGTAATTAGTTTATGAGAATTTTCTTTCCCAAGTGAGTTCTTTTTCTTTTTAGAACTTTTCTAAACAAGATGGTTCTTTTTTCTAGTTCTCATAATCAATTTATGGGAAATGCCAAGTGTCCCGATAGTTTTCACGACTCTTTTGATTAATTTATCTAATCATTACAATTTTATTAAATTTTTATATAAAATAAAATAAACAATTCAACTTTTTCAAATTTCAAAATAAGAATAATATTAAAAAAATATATTCTAACGACATTTTATTCAATTTTTAACCTTAATCTCAATTTATCTCATCTCATTTTATCTGCGAAAATAAACAACACCTAAGTGTCCCAATAGTGGGTCTCAATAATGAATTCAGACACATTTTTTTCTTTTTCCTTTTTACTTAGTGATTAAGGAATTATTTTTTTAATGATGTTGTCAAAGTTCTTTTAAATGTTTAAGTTGATTAAAAAAATATATGAAAAATAACGGAGAGAATTCCTAGGAAATTCTCGGTGCACCTTAATTTATACAATCTCTTCCATGCATAATTTATCAGGATCATGTTCTGTCGTGAAAAAAAAATTAGTTTCCGTCTTCAATGCTCACTTGTTTCCATCCTATATTTTTATATATATCCTTATTGGAAAAAGTAGTACTTTCTCTCTCTTTGCTCCTCACTAGGAATTAACGAATCTTAACAGTACAAGAGCTTATTAAATGGAGGATTTTGCTTGCTAGGGTATTTTGAAATTTGTGATCTTTGTTTTTTGCTTTTTTTGTTTTTGACGTATTAGGAATATATTTAACTAGTGTGAGAACACGTTTTTTCCCAATTTTTTAAGTGCCCTTGTATTAGTATTAATCCCACAATTTTGAGTGGCTACAACTATGTATAAGAAAATAGAAATGCTTTGGGTTTCGAATTTGGGATCGTAGTATATACAGTGAGATTCAGTTCATGAAAAAATGTGTATTAAATATATATGTAAAGAAATTCATAAATCTAACTCATCTCATAAACTGGTTCAATAAGAGAGGATTGTTCATACTTTATAAATATACCAAAAATCTTATCCACAGACAATGTGAGATTCTTTCTCAGCAATATGAAGTTAATTTTCTTTTGTTTCTTTTTTCTTATTTTCATGTACATATATAAGCTTTTGTTGGTAAAGAAGATATCTCTAGCTTTTTCTCTTGTTTTTTCTGTCATTTTTGTAAACAAATCGCCGCTTCCAGGAGTTTGATCCGTTCACTGGGGGGAGGGGGGTTGAAGCTTTGGCTTCACCCACCTCCCACCCTCGCCAACCTCAGTCTCTATTTAGGTTTTTTTTTTCCATAGTTTTTATGTTAGATTTTCACCGTTTGCACCAAAACTAGTCAATCTGCTACTTTCTCGTGAGCAAGGTCCAACATGCGCCCTGCCATCAACCTCCCCAAGCGCCGATTTCAAGACGGCAGAAGAAATCTATCCATTCAAGTTGCACATAAATCTCACGCGCAATCTATGTCTTGTGCGAGTTTCACGAGCCGTCGCGCCGGTGGAAGCTTCTTGCCGCCACGTGCGGCACCGCCAGGATTAGCAGCGTCGGATCTTCTCGTTCCATCCTTTTAACCCTCTCCAGGTGTGGCACGTGTACTGCACACACCTCCACAGCCAGTGGTGGCTCCTTTCCAGTGATTCATCTCAGTTTTTGGTTGTTACACTATGTTCTCGCTTTCCCTAACCAATGATCGAGTGAAAGTAAATGTGACAATTCCTTCCAGCCAGTCCAGACCAACATGTTGCAGCACACTCCTTTATACTGTGGATTCTAGCTATAGTCTAATAGTCTGTTTATCAGATTATTTAAAAATCATCACCAAGCGGTCTCTCTTTATAGAAATTAGGTTAGAGTCAATCTTTGAACTCCAATCACTCTCTTTATTTTTTTATTTGTGTTGTAATGTGTGTTAGTTTTGATAAGACTGTAAGAGACTCACATCCCACCAAACTTATATCTTGTATTTGTTAATTTTATCTATAAATACTTATTTACGGAGGAAGAAAAAAAGAAGAAGCTTTTGTTGGTGTCAGAAATTTGAGTGAAATAGTGATCATTGCTAATGGCTGCCACCATTTTAAGAATCACAAATTAACTATTAACAAATGCCACAAACGTTAACTGTATTATATATTTATAAAAATATGTTGATTTTTGGTTCATCTAGTTGTACAAGCCAACCAATTAATCTCCCTTGTTTGGTTCGTGATCACGTGCACCTACTAAAGTTGTCTCCCTCGGATCCGACAACACTCACCACTACCTCCAGAGGAGAGAAAAGTGTTAGGTTTATAAAAATAAGGTTAAGAAATTAATTAGTTAAATGCGATATAATCTTAGATTTTTATTTTTAATTAAAGTATTTTTGACACAATCATGATATCAATCATTTATGTACCTTACAAGAAAATGACAAGAGCATGTATGCTTAAATAGTTTCGTTCAACCAGACCATTATATATATATATATATATATATATATATATATATATGTTTTACGAGTGATATATAGACATGAGTGTCAGCATCTCAACAAGAATTAAGCCTGAGCAGCTCATAATGGTGAGTTGCAAATAATATCTTGGATATATTGAAACAAAACAAAACCTAATCCCCCATAAGATATGAAGAATGGAACTAATTTAGAAGATATCTTCCTTCAAATATTTGAAGAACCAGATTTCTAAACTGCTATATATATTGGAGGGGACATTTGGATCCCTCTGGCTGTCTATGCCCATGATTGGGAAGCAAGCCTAGAGCCTTTAGCCTAAGGATTAAGGGGGCCGCATTTGGAAAGCCCAATGAGCATAACTGCATGGCAGATGACCACTGTAAAGTTGGAATATTAATCCACAAGTGGAGATCATTATCCTGAGGGAGATAGCCCCTACAAAACGGGAGTTATCTTCCCTCTCGATTAGGAAGGGATCAGAGTGAGTGATCATCCTAATACATCCAAGTCCTTCTATAAATAACTTATGAGAGGTAACAAACAGAATCATCTTCATTTTTATATACACTTATCTTTATATTGTTACTGACTTAAGCATAGGAGTCTACCCAGGGCAACAATGTCACTCCTTCATTACTACAGGTCATCCATATGGTTAGTGGTGTGAAGCACGTTCTTTACAGTGGCACCGTATGTAGGATTCTGACAGACAAAAAATGTGATTTTTACATGCCAACCGTCATGCGATCACACATCAACCGAGATCCACAAACAAGCATGTGGAGGCAAATGTGAGGTTAGCGGAAACGGAAGAAAGATTGAAGCAAGTAATGGCGGTTGTTGAACAATTACAAAAAGAGAATGAGGAGCTAAAGCGGCAAAGAGATAATCCCCAAGCCCAGAACGGGCAAGCTGGAGGGCAAGCTGAAGGACATACACATAGTGCAAAGGTTAACAGCAAAGAGATGGAAAAGGAAAAGATGCACGATGAGTTGCGCAGTTTGGTGGACAAATACGACGAGATGACGAAGAGGATGGGTGGTTCCTCTTCCGTAGAATAGCTCCTCACACGAACGGACGTACTTTATAATGAGGAGGTCATGGCAGTTTTGCTACCGTCTAAATTTAAGGTACACCAGATCGACTTATACAATGGGTCGAAGGATCCTGTTGATCATCTTGAGAACTTTAAAGCGCACATGACCCACCACGGCTTTCTTGGAGAGGTGGCTTGTCGCGCTTTTCCTTTAACATTGAAAGGAACAACATGAGGATGGTTTGGGACCCTATAACCCGGATCCATTGGCAGTTTTATGGAGTTAGCTCAACAGTTTCTCACACAGTTTATGGCAAGTAGAAGGCGCCGTAAACCAGCCACTTATCTACTAACCATAAAATAGAAGGAGGGGTAGAACCTGAAGACTTACCTGACGCGCTTTAATAAAGAAAGGCTCACCACAGACGACCAAGATGAAAATATCACCTTGGCTGCCCTTTGGGGATGAATCTAGCCTCGAAGCCCGTTTATGGTTGAGCTGGCTAGACGGACTCCATACACATTGAGGGAGTTCATGGACTGAGCAGACGATTTCGTTAATGCGGAAGAAACACTGCAGGCTCTCCTAAAGCCGTGGAAACAGGAGGCAAAAAAACCGAAGAACAAGAACCAGAATAGTTCTAAAGTAAAGGACAAAAGAGCAAATGGCCAAGGCCACCAAGATGATAGACGTGACCAATATTCCAATCACCAGGACCAAGGGTGCTGACTAATTCATAACAACCACAACATACAAGAGAATAGTAAGGCGGCAACAAAGGGAGAACACTCGCCAAGTAGAGGCCAGCGCCACTGCACGAATCACCAAAGCAACTCCCACTAGACTGAAGACTGCATTACTTTAAAGAAGCGAGTCGAAGAGATGTCCAAAATCGGGGAACTGGAAAGGATGTTGGCTGATTACATCAGGCCATAGAAGGAAGAGAACCGCGAACAAGAGCACAGACGAGGCAAGAGCCTAAGCACCAAAGGGAGGAGGGGTAGAGGAGGAATAACTCTCCACGACTCAGGAGAGACCAAGAATAAGCTGCCCTAGGAGAAATCTGCACAATAGCAAGCGGCTCCACTGGAGGCGGCACCACAGCATCTGGCAAGAAAGCCCACGCACGCAAGGCAAGGTATCACGAAGTACACATGGCTGACAGGCCATATAAATACCCCAAGATGGAGGTGACCCTGACCATCTCGTTTGGGGACAAGGATTGTAAGGGGGTTATGCACCCCCATGAAGACGCCTTGGTTGTTACACTGCTGATAGCCAACTACACGACCAGACGGGTTTTAGTCGACAATGGGAGCTCTGCCGACATTTTGTTTTGGGATGCATTCACTAGAATGGATATCAGTACCAACAATTTGCAACCATCTCCCTCTCCACTTAAAGGGTTCTTGGGAGAGGTTGTTCAACCTATAGGTGCCATTACGCTTTTGGTGATAGCAGGGCAAGGCACCCACACAGTCACTAGCATGACAAATTTCCTAGTGGTCAACGCCCTGTCATCCTACAACAACATATTAGGGTGCCCGACCCTCAGTAACTTAAAGGTGGTGACCTCCATGTACCACCTTAAAACGAAGTCCGAGGTGAGCAATATTGGCTCGGGAGTGTTATGTCCAAGAGTAGGGGTGTAACCGGTCCGGTCCGGTCCGGTTTTGGACAAAATCTAGGATCGAACCGGTATGTACCGGTTTTGTATTTTCCAAAACCGATTACGCACCGGTTACCCTCTTAAACCGGTATCTCCGGTTTTACCGGTTTCCGGTCCGGTTTTCCGATTTTTTAAAATGTAAGTTTATCATTAAAAAATAAAAATCTGTTAATAAAATTAAAAAAAAAACTGCTTCAAAAATCTGTTCTAAAAATTTGTTCCTATTACAAAATCTACACTACTAAAAAAATATGTTTTAGTAAAAAATTAGTATTAGTTATAAACTTATATATTAGTATAGCTATATAATATATTAGTATAGCTATATAATATATTAGACTATATAATAGTATTAATATTATACTATTAGTATACTTATATATTAGTATTAGTCATAAACTTACATATTAGTATAGCTATATAATATATTAGACTATATATAATATAATTTAACATATATATTTTATGTTTAAAGCATATGATCAATTAAATTTTCTTCTTCAAGATTAAACTCTTATTTTATAAATTATAATAACATCATCTTATATATAATTATATTAATAACATATAATCAAATAAATTACAAATGTTCATATTTAAAATTAACATTTTATGTTATAATTTATAAATTATAATATGAAATTATTTCATATATGATATATAATTATATATATTTTATATATATAATTTACATATAATTATATATTATATATAAAACTTCTATATAAAATATTAATTTTTATATTTTTTTTTCCAAACCTGTCCAGTCCGGTCCAATCTGGTTTCGGAAATCGTAGAACCGGTTTGCATAATTCAAAAACCGGTTCCGGACCCGACCGGTTCAAAACTGGTCCAATCGGTCCGATTCGGTGCGGTCCGGACCGGTTTTCTGGTTTTCCGGTTTAAATTTATACCCCTATGCAAGAGTTGAAGATAGGAGCGTCGACGGTATGTTCAGTAGGTAACTCAGGTGAACAGCTGCCGCCACCGCCTCAGTTAGAAAAGGGATACGACATAGAGGTCAAGGATGAAAGCAATTTGCTAAAGGTCGAGGCCAACGAGCCCTTACATATAGTGAGGCTACACCCAGAATAACCAACCGCCACCACAAGGTTTGGTTCGAAGCTCCCACCAGAGTACCAAAAGGCCCTTATATAGCTACTAATCGAACACAAAGATGTATTTGCATAGAACCATGAAGGCATGCAGGGGATCAATAATACGGTCATAGAGCACAACCTTTGCGTCGACCTAGAAGCCAGTAAAGTGCGGCAGAAAATGAGGTCATTCAGCACAGAGAAGTGCAAAGCTATAGCTGAGGAGATCGATAGGCTCTTAGCAGCGGGTTTCATACGAGAAATGCACAACCTTGAATAGCTCTCCAACGTAGTGCTTGTCAAAAAAGCCAATGGTAAATGGAGGATGTGCATGGATTTCACCAACCTCAACAAAGATTGTCCCAACAATAGCTTTCCACTTCCCCAGATTGACATCATCGTGGACGCCACAGTAGGGTATAAATTTTTGAGCATTTGGAGTGAACTCTGGCAAATTCTTGGGGTTCATAGTTTCGGAGAGAGGAATGGAAGCCAACATCGAGAAGATAGAGACACTTTTGAATATGGCGCCACCCCGGACCATCAATGACACCAAACGCCTAACAGAAAAAGTAGCAGCCTTGAACATGTTTGTGTCGAGGTCCAAGGACAAGTGTCTCCCCTTTTTTAGTGTTCTAAAGAAGGTACACCCTTGAAACAAAGAGTGTGACCAAGCCTTCGAGGAATTAAAGAAGTACTTGACCAATCCACCCCTTTTGAAGCAACCTAATCAAGGGGACATTTTGTATGTGTACTTAGCAGTATCTCCCCAAGCCGTATCTGCCGTCCTAGTAAAAGAAGAAGATGGAAATCAAGCGCCAGTTTACTACACAAGTCGCGCCCTAAGGGGCACCAAAGTTAGATATCCACGAATCGAAATGCTGACGTTTGCACTAGTGGTAGCCACCAGAAAAATGCGGTTATACTTCTAAGCCCACCCAATAAAGGTATTAACAGAAAACCCTCTTAGGAGAGTACCACAAAAGTCGGACTCCTTAGGGTGTTTGGTCGTGTGGTCAATAGAGCTCAATGAGTTCAAAATCACTTATGCACCCAAAAATGCAATTAAGGGCCAGGCCCTTGCAAATTTTGTTGCCAAGTTCAAGGAGTTCCCATCAGAGATCGCAGCGCTCCCCTCAGGCTGACCCTAGACAGTCTTTGTCAATGGGTCAACATGCGGAATCGGGGGCGGCATAGGGGTCCATATCGTCACAGAAGCAAGTCAAGAACACTACTACATGGTGACGCTCACTTTCAAGACCACCAATAATGAGGCAGAGTATAAGGCCATGATAGTAAGATTGTCCGCCGCCAAGGCATAGGTGCCAAACAAGTAGAAGTAAAAATTGATTCCCAAATAGTAGTAAACCAGGTAACAGGGGCCTACGCCACCAAATGGGAAATGCTGAAGAAGTACCTCGAGCAGGTACTGGCACTCCACGACCAGTTCAAATACTTCTTTATAATGCAAATTCTAAGGGCAGACAACTCAGTAGTGGAAATGTTACCATAGGTGCCATCGACAAAGGACGACACATAATTTCCATGGGAGGTACAGAGGAGGGTGATCGAAGTACCAGCCGTTGGGATCCCAATAGCACAGATGGGACTTGGGACACCAGAATGGGCCATCAAAATAGAAAACTATTTAGAGACAAGGAAGCTCCATGAAGGGAAGGAAGCAGGAAGGAAGATTAAGAGGAAGGCACGGTTTGTCAAAATTAGCGGCATCTTGTACAAAAAGGGTTTTTCAACACCCTTACTAAGGTGCATCTCACCCGAGGAAGCATAGTATGTCCTCACAGATACACATGAGGGCATCTGTAGTAACCATTCGGGCGGGAAAGCGTTAGCAAGAAAAGCCCTAAGAACAGGGTACTATTGGCCTAACGCCCTTAGGGACTCTAAACAATTCGCCAAGTGATGCACTCAATGCCAGACACATGCCTTAGTCCCACATTGCTTAGCAGAAAAACTAACTTCCATTACCTCCCCATGGCCCTTTGCCCGGTGGGGGTTGACATAGTTGGACCATTTCCACCGAGAAAGGGAGGAGTAAAACACATGATAATGGCAGTAGACTACTTTACAAAGTGGGCAAAGCAGAAGCCCAAACCACCATAACGGCCAAAACTGTAACCAAGTTTTTATGGAAGAACATTGTGTGCAGATTTGGGTTCCCCAATGCCATAATCTCAGATTATGGGAATCAATTCGATTATGAGAATTGCAGAGCATGGTGCAAGGAACTCGGGATAAACGTAAAATACTCATCGTCGGGGCACCCTCAGACAATCGAACAAGCTGAGTCAACAAACACATCTCTACTTGGGATCTTGAAGAAGAAACTAGGCGATCATAAAGGTGAGTGGGTAAAGGAACTGTCAGGAGGCTTGTGGGCCTACAGAACCTCGGTGAAGACCCAACAAGGGAGACCCCTTTCACTTCGGCATTTGGGAGTGAAGCAATCGCCCCCATAGAAATCGGTTTGCCCACATATCGGACTAGCCACGTTAATCAAGCAGAGAACAACCAGACTCTTGGTGAAAAACTAGACCTTCTTGAATAGGTAAGAGAGGAAGTAGAGGTCTAGAACATCCTCAGCAAGAGAAAGGTTGTGCGAAACTTTAACAAACAGGTCAAACCAAGGTCATTCAAGGTCGGTGACCTAGTCTTAAGGGAAACAGGGGTCACCACCCAGGATGAAGGGAAGCTCGGCCCACATTGGGAAGGGCCCTACGTAGTGACCACTACCAACTACCCAGGATCATACCGGCTTAAAGACAATGAGAGAAGAGAGTAACAGCACCCGTGGAACGCCGATCACTTAAAAAGGTTCTATCCTTAGAAAGTTTCTTTCTTTATGCATTTATTTCAAAGACAATCTTTGTTTTTTGCTTTTTGGAATTTATGTTTTTTTTTTTCGAAACTCAAGGCAATAAAAGCAAGGAAGTATTTTGTCCATTGCCAACCAAAACAGACGTGGAGGCCAAAAGACCCCATAACCCACTCTCCAAGTTAGCCACCAAAGGTTGAGTTACATACTCGCGGTCTAACCAAAATGGACGTCGAGGCCAAAAGACCCCATGACACCCTCTCCAAGTTAGCCACTGCAAGTCGACTTACATACTCGCGATGCAACCAAAACGGGAGTGGAGGTCAAAAGACTCCACAACCCCCTTTCCAAGTTAGCCACCAAAGGTCTAGTCACATACTCACAGTGCAACCAAAATGGGCATGGTGATAAAAAAAAAAAAAAAAAAAAAAAACTCATGATCCCCTCTCCAAGTTAGCCACTGAAAGTTGAGTTATATACTCGCGGTGAAAACAAAATGGGTGCCGAGGTCAAAAGACCCCATGACCCACTCTCCAAGTTAGCCACCAAAGGTTGAGTTACATACTCGCGGTCTAACCAAAATGGACGTCGAGGCCAAAAGACCCCATGACACCCTCTCCAAGTTAGCCACTGCAAGTCGACTTACATACTCGCGATGCAACCAAAACGGGAGTGGAGGTCAAAAGACTCCACAACCCCCTTTCCAAGTTAGCCACCAAAGGTCTAGTCACATACTCACAGTGCAACCAAAATGGGCATGGAGATAAAAAAAAAAAAAAAAAACTCTCACGATCCCCTCTCCAAGTTAGCCACTGAAAGTTGAGTTATATACTCGCGGTGAAAACAAAATGGGTGCGGAGGTCAAAAGACCCCATGACCCCCTGTCCAATTTAGCCACTGAAAGTCCAGTTACATACTCGCGGTACAACCAAAACAGGAGTAGAGGTCAAAAGACTCCACAACCCCCCTCTCCAAGTTAGCCACCAAAGGTCGAGTCACATACTCACGGTGCAACCAAAACGGGCATGGTGGTCAAAAAACCCCGCGACCCCCTCTCCAAATTAGCCACTGAAAATCGAGTTACATACTCGCGGTGCAACCAAAATGGGCATGGAGGTCAAAAGACCGCACAACCCCCTCTCCAAGTTAGGCACTAAAGGTTGAGTCACATACTAGCAGTGCAACCAAAACGAACGTGGAGGTCAAAAGACCCCATGACCCCCTCTTCAAGTTAGCCACTAAAAGTCAAGTTACATACTTATGGTGCAACCAAAATGGGCGTGGTGGTCAAAAAACCCCACGACCCCCTCTCCATAGTTAGCCACCAAAAGCGTTGCACTTGAAACGGGCGTAGAGGCCAGAAGGCCCCACGACCATCTCAACAACTACCCACCAAAGAACAAGTGGCACACTCCTAGTGCAATCAACGAAGGCATGGAGGTCAGAAGACCCCACGGCTTCCAAACAAACATCCACCAAACTCAAGTACAAAGGCGAGCCCAAGGGCATGAGAGCCAAAAGACCCCACAGCCGTCTATAGTCTAGCCCCCTCAACAAGAGATCATCTACAACAGATATCTGCATAAATGAACCAGACTACCAAGAGGCAAAAATAGAAGTACAAGAAGTAACAAAGCAATATAACTATACAGAATGAACCCAAAAATGACATACAAAAGGCAAGGCCAATTTGTGGTCCTTAAAGGAAAACAAAAAGTGTTTAAGAACAACATCCAAAAGTCATAAAAGCCCAAAACAGGGGTCCAACGATCCTCAGAAATAACAAATAATTCACTCTGGAGGTGGGGGGATGGGGGAAGGCATTAGGCATCACGTCCCGACCCATAGAATCTGCATATTGGTAAGTAGCAGCATCCGGCTTGAAGTCCTTCAAGTTTAAGCTCCTTAAGGTAGTTCGAGGGTTGGCCAGCAAGTGCATTTTCAGGCTCGCCAATCCCTCCCCGTACCCATGTCCGAAGGCCCAGTCTCGGACGGCCCTGGAGGCAGATAACTGTGGGTGGAGCTGATGAATCTCATTATTCGCAGCTATCAACTGGGATTCCACCTTCCCCTATGCCTCCTGCAACTCTTTCACCTATGTGTTCAGTCTGGTCACATTCTTCAGTGTCTGGTCTTGGAGGGCATTTACTTTCTCATGCTCCTTACTATACTTATCATATCGAGCCTGCGCCTAAACTAGGTCCCTTTGCAATTGGGATATCTTCGTGTCCTTCTCATGGTGCTCCTTCTACAATGCCTCATTCCTTTGGACTAACTCCTTGGCCACTTTTTCACGCTTTTCTTCGGAAGAAGCCAAAGCTGCAACTGCCTCCTTACATTTTATGTCAACATCAGCTCGTGATCACTCGAAGGAGTCCAATGCCCCTTGAGGCATAGCACCTCTGCCCTGGTTGTGGCTTTTTTCCATTTCCGCCATATGCAAGGCAAAGTTGTCACGGGCATGGAGACACTCGACACAAAGGAGCTCGGAACATAGGCTACACGACTCCTTACAAAGAGAGTCGAGATCAACCTCCAAGGATTGAACATAACCATCACTGCTCTAGGCAGCATTGTAAATAGTCTATCTTAGCTTTACAATGATCATTCTCTTGCTTGGCCAAATAGGAGAACTTTAGCCGCTAACGAACCTCCTCCTCCAAGCAGGCCCTTTCATCCACGATACAAGAGGACAGAGCCTCCACATTCTGCACAAACACAAAGGGTTAGTTAACCCCTGGACCAGCACAAAAGAAATTGATGCCCACATACAAAAAGCAATGAAAAAGGCATTTCCAGAGATAACATTCTCTTCAAGCGCTGAGCCATC
This sequence comes from Juglans microcarpa x Juglans regia, assembly GCF_004785595.1. NCBI lineage: Eukaryota > Viridiplantae > Streptophyta > Magnoliopsida > Fagales > Juglandaceae > Juglans > Juglans microcarpa x Juglans regia. The sequence continues at coordinate 8,469,160 of NC_054605.1, forward strand.
TCCACAACTGCCTCCAACGAGGGCCAACATCCTCCACCCAATTGGTGTCTCCCATCTTAGTAGCTTCGGCCCAAGTCGGTCGCCCCAAACTCAGGTCTAAGGTTATTGCAGCCCTAGGGTTGGGCGCAAATAGGGCATCCTCAACTTGGGTGCCAACCCACTCATTCGCCTGATCTTCACATTGGGTGCCTATCTCTACCCATATATGTTCTTCAAGAGCACTGCTACCAAGAGCGTCTCAATCGTCGAACAAGACCCCACCCTTAAGAAGGGTGGTACTCCCATCCCCATCAAATGAAGAAGGGTTTGGTGAGGGAATGGACACCCACTCTTGGTCTGTAGGGGAGGTCTCACAACAAGAACTAGTAGTATGGAGAGAGTGCAGAGAAGAATCCTGCCCCCCACGAGAGACTGCCGCCATCTTCAGCTCCAGTCACAGCATCACTAGCAGTATGGGCAGAAACCTTAGACACCTTTTCCCTAGACACGCCCAAGGCAAAGGCAGTGTATATGTCAATCAAATCACCCTCGCCGCAAGGTGCGGGGTCAGCAACAGGAATGGCAGGAAATTCAAAAGAAGTATCCATGGAATCACCACCCAAAGAGAGTCCAAAATCATAAGCCAATGAGAGGTCCTCGATAGCCTGCTTCATCATGGCACCCAAGTCATCAACACATGGGCTCGCCGATGGGGTGGCCCTAATAGGGGACGCTGCCGGCGTAGCCTCCCCAAGAATAGCTGCATCTACATCCACCCCCTGAGCAACCTTGGCAGGGGAACCCAAAACACCACGAGGGCGCATCATTCTTGTCCCCCCAGTTTGGGGAGCGCTCCTTTTCGTTCAGGGTGGTACTAATTTAAGCTTGGCCCCCAGTTTGGGGAGCGCTCCCACTACACCACTCACCAGAGTTACATCATCGTGGCTCTCTCTTGCTACACTCTTATCGCCAAGATTACACGATCGAGGCATCCTCTTGCTACACCACTCGCCAGAGTTACACAATCGAGGCTCTCTCCCACTACACTCTTATCATCAAGGTTACGCAGTCGAGGCATTCTACTGCTACACTCTTATCACCATGGTTAGGCAATCAAGATATCCTCCCTCTACACCACTCGCCAAAGTTACACTATCAAGGATCTCTCCCACTACACTCTTATCATCAAGGTTACGATGTTGAGGCATCCTCCCACTACACTACTCGCTAGAGTTACACGGTCAAGGCTCTCTCCCACTACACTCTTATCACTGAGGTTATGCGGTCGAGGTATCCTCCCTCTACACCACTGGCCAGAGTTACACAGTTGAGGCTCTCTCCCTCTAAACACTTATCGCCAAGGTTACCCCATCGGTTAACCATACTCTAAAAAGACACCTATAAGGATAGACAAGCCTTGCCTAGTGGCCAGACGCCTCCCTTGCGATGGGGAAGTCTTTGGATAGAAATGCACATATTTAGCAATTCATTTGAATTCATTAAGAAAAACAATACCACAGTGTGCAATACAACAAGACGCAATACAATAACATAACATCTATTAAAGGTACATCCATTTAAACAATATTCATATAATTAAAATCCTAACATTCATATAATTTATATCACTTACAGATCTTGTTCCTACTACAAGCACTAAACAAAAAACTTCAGGATTTATGAGGGAAAGAGTCCGGCATGGTGTCCCTCCCAAGAGAATAAAAAACATGATAAGCGAAAGAACTAGCTTGGATTGACTTCCTGTCCAAAGTGTGAAGATCTGTTTCAGGGGGATTGAGCAGGAATTCACACAACTGTTTGATTTCGAGCTTAAATCCAAGACCCCAAGCTCACCTTCGAATGAAGTAGACAACTGTTAATTGAGGGAGAATGCAAGCAACATCATCCCTAGAGAAACCCAACTCGACATTCAACTCAGTCACCCTTGATGAGTCTAACAATTGCTTTTTGACAGTTTTCAAGACCTGATTTAGCTGCAAATAATGGCGATCATGCTCCTTAAGTTCCTTTTTGGCCACCTTCAGATTTTGTTCCACCCTGAGTTTCTCACCCTCAGCTATGCTTAGTCAAGTATTGGCTTCTCAATGCCTTTCTTCAAAGTTCAACAGACAAGTAACGTAGTCAGTCTTTACCTTCTTCAGCTCCTCAATCTCTGTCTCTAATTGGTTAAGCGAGCAGCTAGGTTGTCCCATTTTGTTCCATTATCTTCTGCTTCGCGACAATAGCAGCTAGCTTCCTCTAAAGAACTCACCAACTCCGATTTAAGCGAATCGACTTGGGCATGCAAGGAGGCCACCTCGCCCTCGAGTTTACAAGAACGGGACTCAAAGCAGGATAACTCACTCTTTCTTGGCACGAGCGGCACGGACATCGCTATGAGCCCTACCGATAAAAGATCTCATGGATTGATTCTCTTCTTCCAACTCCAAGCAATACTTGACCAAAATGGCCACCAGGCGATCAACTCCCTGAAAAACTTAACCAAGTCAAAAATAGTAGGAAAAGAAAAATAAAGCCCGACCAAGTTAAAAGAAAAAACCTTAGCTCAAGGGAACTTATTGGCAAAAGGATATTTCGAAGGTTATGAATGACGGAATGAAAGACCTCTTCTCGGCAAGGGCACAAAGGCCGTGAGGAACTAGCTGCGCGAGAACCTGATGAACCCTAGGGATCAGGGACTCTGAAGAAAATGCCAATAAAACCCACCGGGGCAAGAGTATCTTGAACAGGTGTAGGGGAAACGGTGAGACGATTAGAGAAAACGGGAGCTAGAGTGCTTGTGTTCATTCCCGCCTATTAATTAGGAGGTAACTTTGTGTCGATTCACCGCTGGGAAAGTCGAAGAGGGCTCACCACCCTCGGCAAGGGAAATGTTGAAAGGCGAGGAGGGGATCGATACCATACTTCCACTGGCGAGAGATATAGTTGGAAAGATGAAGGGCATCTCGGGGATGACCCCACTCGAGATAGTAGAGGTGAGTGGTGAGCCAGAAGCAATGTTTGCTGCCTCAACCAATAGATCTTCAACATCCTCGACTCAAAGGGATTCTCCAGAAGCATCAAAAGGAGAAAGTCCACTCAGCCTAGTTGGAGGAACGTTGAAGAACTCTGGGTTCAAGGTCACAATGTCGTCACCTTCATCCAAGTTATCGTGGCTGCCTGTCTACTAAGTGACTTTAAGGGGAACATTGGTCAACGAAGCAGCCTCAGCCTCTATCACCAACTCAAGATCAACCTCAGCTTGAGCTATAAACGCTTAGAGGGAGTCAGTCAAAGGCACTAGGGGACGATTTGGTTTTCCTCCGCCACTCACCAAAGGTGGTGGCGAGGGCCTACCCCTGGTAGAACTAGTCTCGTCCAAGGGCACCACAACCAAATAGGCCCTCTTCTTTTTCTTTCCCCTTACCATGGGCAGTGAACCACTTTTCAAACCAGTTGCCGACAATGGAGCACCCAAAACTTCGCTACGAGAAAAGTGGGCCCTACTGGGCACCATAAAAAACCTATCAATGTTAGAAGGGGTTAAGATGACGTATGACTAGGTGGAGTTGGCATTCTTTTCTACACAAGCATGTGGCAATTGAATACGAGCCTCCTCTCGGATGGAGAGGAGAATCTCAAACTCTAGTTCATTGAGAATGGAGCCCATGAAGCCCTAATAGGGAATTCTTGATTCGTGGCCTCATCTATAGGAAACTCCCAACCATCGCTCTATACGAAGAAACATTTTCTCTGCAAATCCTTGGCATGAGAATACTTGCGTTCTAACTGGACCAATTTATTGTGAGACCTAAAACTACAGAGGTTCCCATCCTATCGTCTGAACCCATGCAAGGAAAGGAATTTGCGAGCCATGCGGTCAAGATATTCATCACCTGCGGGATCCAACACTCACCACCAAAGAATGTAGCAAGCCATCAAAATCCGCCAAGCGTTAGGTAAAAGTTGGGCCGGAGCAAGCCCCAAAATGTCTAACAAGTCATGAACAGGTCTTACAAAGGGCAAACGGAGCCCATCACAAACATGGTCATATATAAAGTGACAGAAACAACCATACCTCTTGTGTCGACAGCTTCGCGGCGTTCGTTAGGTAGGCCCAGAATCACAAAAATTGGGATGTTAAAGCTATCCCTCGCGATGCAAAACAATGGAGGACCATCGATGGCCTCAAATATCGAATGAAAACCAGATTCCCCTTCCATAGTGGGATTAGGAGTTGCCCTCAGGGCGAGTAAGAGAATTGTGGGGTTGCGAAAAACCAGCGCCACGAGATGAGGAATGGGTTTGCTTTAGAGGAGGTCATGGGTTCACAAGGAAGAACGAGAGAAATAACAAAGTAGCAGAATGCTCGAAACAGGAGTGAAGGAAGCCAAAAGCAGGGAAGTAAAAAAAATAAAGTACTTGAAGATAATAAATACCCACGACAGTTAAGGGAAGTACGCGAAAGGGCATGAAGATGAAACAACATTCTGGCAAGGATGCACGAAAGGTCTGAAAGCCCAGACAAAGAAGCGAAACTATAATTACAAGTCCCATCACGCTACATGTAATGGGACTTCGCGGGATAACTGAAAGGGGATTAATGTCCCCAGGACCCGTTGGGCCATACCACAAGCCTGAATTACAGCTTAGTCCAATAACCTAGTCAATGAAGAGCCCTGTCCATCTCAAATATTGAAAGAATAACAGTCTGGGCGTTTGGGTGAAAATAGCCATTAGTGTATTCGGGATAGGCTAAACCCCTAACATCCTAGGTTTAAATTTCAAATAACAGATGAGATAGTCATATGTTATCAACAGAAACATCGTGAGCTCTATTTAAATCATCTAGGTATGACAATGGGTCCCATCTGATTCTTTAGCTAGATAGAGATCCTTTGTTATTATTTCTAACATATGCATTGGAGGCATTCCCACCAACCTCCAAATCACAACTATTTTGTTGTAAGTGATCGTGTCTGAAAAGCTGTGAAACATGTTCTGAACAGTAGGAATGAATATTTTATTAGTGTGAAAAAATCATTAATAATAAGAGAAGTATTACAGCTATATAGAGATTATACAAAAATAAATTTACCCACTGATATAGTTTCATATGATAAATTATATCCACTTTAAAATAGTTTTATAATTTAACGTATTACAATAAATCACTTTAATTTATAAGTTTATTGTTTTGAAACATTTTTGTGATTATTAAAATATTTTCGTAGTAATAATAATAATAACAAGAAGAAAAATGCTTCTTGCAACCGGTGGAGAATCTCCACGTCATTAATGAAATGCAGTGTTTTATTTTTATATATTGCAGTAGATAGGAAGAAGAAAATCTAGTTAACACTTGACGGTCACTCCCCCCCCCCCCCCCCCGGGTCTTCTTCTCCACGATGTAACGAAGCCACAACCACTCCACAAGAGGCACTTCCACTGGTCGACTAAAGTTGGCAACGAAGACGATGATGAAGTTCCACCTTACTCCGATCGGCTCCATAGCCTTCAAGACCTGCAACGTTGCAAATCCGCACTTCTTCCCATTGCAATCAGTCCTCCATACCGCCAAACTTCCCCAATGGATTGCAGACGACGTCAATGGCACCTTTCCTTTAACCTAAAGCAATAAATAAATAGGCATAGTGACAGGCGGGCTCAGAGATGAACTTCAGCAAAATTGATGTTGAAATAAAGTGCTATGGTGAGTAATCAAATATTTAAAGTAAAAGGATATGTACGTCTGCATTATCAGAGTTTTGTAAATAAATTTCTTAAGTTTGAATCTCTTCAATTTTAGGCCATAAAAATTTGTAGAATTTTTCCTTTTTCTTATTCATGGATGTAAGTTACTAGCACAAATTTAACTTCCAGATTAATTTTTTTAGCATCGTTAAAACCAGTCTTGGTCAATAATAAGAACTCTAAATAGCAGAAAAAGTGTTTTAACTTTGGTTTCTTCAGCCAATAGAAAATTATTGTTCAATGGGTGCTGATGTTTTGGCTGAAAATGAAGTCGAAGCAAGGTCCGATGGAGAGCTCATGTACATGAGGGCCAGCACTTGTCTCGTTGTACGCATACAAAAAGAAAGGGAGGTGAAGAGTGGGGGGTCTCCTCTCTTTTTGGTGGGTCCCTCCTTTTTATAATTCAAAGAGATAAAATAAACAACTGCGGTTGTACTAAGGTTTCGCAGGCCCGTTGTATCTGGCAGAGCTGTAATAATAATGATGAGATTTTAATGACAAGTAGATCACGTGGGAGCGGCAAGAAAAAAATAAAATAGATTGTTACGGGTCAACAAAATCAAGCCGCACACAATTCCAGCAAATGTACTTAATTAATATATAATCGTTAATCAAATTGGAGAGCCTGGAAAAAGGCCACCTACCCACACGCACATGCAATAAGGCGTTTGACTAATCCACGTTATACGTATGTAAACGGTAAATAATCGGGCTACTCCGCCGCCCTGGCCCGCTCATTTTGACCAATATATATTTTTTTTAATTTATATTTTTTAATATATTTAAATATTTTAAAAATTTTAAAAAATAAATCAATACTCTTAAAATCAATTCTTTAATCATTAAATAAAAAAATATTTATTTAATTATTTTTATCACGATATTTTAATTATTCTTCTATATTTTTCATGATACATTATATGATTTAAAATATAATAAATAATTTTTAATTATTTAATATTATTATATTCTGAAATAATGAGATGATATATAACAATCAAAAAAATAATGAGTAGCATTAATTAATCATATATATTTGATAGTCATGCAACATCAAAATATTATTTACTTCTATTTAAATATTAAAGATTTAAATATTGAAGAGTACTCCACGTCCTGTTGTACGTAATTTTTGTTTAGTTAATTACCTAACTCTCACTATCAAATTATGTTTTCCTTATATTCCACATGACTGGCGGCCACAACCTCCGGCCCTCGATCGACCTAACTCGGCGAACAATCCACAAAATTACAAATGATGTCTTCGTCGATCGTTAAAGTATCAAATTTTATTCGGTGGGAGAAAGGCAGCTAACGCGGGACAATTCCCTTAAAAAAATAGTAAAAACTATATATGCTAACAGAAGCAATCGAAAATAATACTATTGGTTGAACTTTGGCCAAAAGCATTGCTACATGGGACATCGTCAGTTATTACCGGCAAACCACGTATGATGGAAAAAAAAAATCCTATTCAATGGTAATGAAGATCACCGCATGCAGCCAAGTGTATTATCATGGTCGAATATTGTAAGTCAACTAACTCTTATTGAGCATGTGGAATTTGGCAAATGCCATAAGAAGAGAAAACACATTGCTCAAAAGTTGAACTGGACGAAGAGAAGTATATTCTTCAACTTACCGTATTGGTCAATACTGTAACTTCAACATAATTTTGACATTATGCATATTGAAAAAAACATATGTGACAACATACTTGACACATTAATGAACATTCCTGAAAAAAGTAAAGATAATATTAATGCACGCCGTGACCTAGGTATAAGAAATGAATTACATCTGACGCATCAAGGTGACCTCTATTCAAAGCCACATGCATTATTTACGCTAAGGATGACAATATGTGACATGACACTTTAACCTAACATGGCACGATAAAAGCAGGTTTGAGTTTGATCTTAACGAGTTCACGTCAAAACGGGTTAACCTATTAAAACACGATTACTTAACGAGTCATTAATGGGTCAACCTGTTATGACTCATTAATAAAGTTGAATTTATATTTATACCCTTATACTTAAAATTGAAAAAATTTAAAAAACCCTAACCCAGTAACCCTACAGCCCTTGAGTCCCCCAATTTTCTCAAATCTCAACTTCTCAATTACTCAAGTGACCAAGTCTAACGCCACCCCTTCAACCAGTAACCCTTGTAACATTAATATTTTACAATGTGTGTTTATCATATTTGGTACTGTTAGGATTTTAATATCGGTATTTTTATTGTTTGGATTCTAATTTTGGACTTGTAGTTTGTTTTTTATTTTTTGTAGATATTGTTTATATTTTAATATTTATATAAAATCAACTAGGTCAAACGGGTTGAAATGGATCTGTTCAACCCATTAATGTAAACGAATTGAACGGATTCGGTCGTGTCGTGTCATATCATGTCAATCTATTTTTTATTCAGTAACGGGTCGAAACAAGTCGTGTCGTGTAAACCTATTATCTTAATGGATCGTGTTAGGGTTTGAGATTTTGACACGAAATCCTTAACTAGTCATATTTGGGTTAAAGTATAATGTACATATCTTGATACGACACGAACACGACCTGTTAATACAATTTGACAAACCTATTTTACTCTTAGTTGAGATGAAAGGAAAAAAATCTTTGTGAGTGCTTGGCCGATGTGAAATTTCCAGATGGTTTTGCAACCAGTATTTCACGATGTGTTTCTGCTTGTGATTGCAAAATCTGTAGGTTGAAAAGCCATAACTATTATGTTTTTTTGCAAAGACTACTCCCTCTTGCAGTTAGGGGTGCTTAAGAAACAATATTTCTTTGCCTTTGACAAAACTTAGCAAATTCTTCAAAGAGATTTGTGCACGAACGCTAAATGTAGATTGCTTAGCACAGCTAGAATGTGATATCGTCCTCATTCTATGCAAGTTGGAGATGATTTTTTCTCCTTTGTTTTTCGATGTGATGGTCCACCTAGACCTCCATTTGCCCCATGAGGCGTTGCTTGCAGGTCTAGTTCAATATAGATGGATGTACCCATTTGAGAGGTATCTTGAGAAATTCAAATGGTATGTTACGAATAAAACTCGTTCAGAATGGTCAATAGCAGAAGCCTACATTCATGTAGAATGCATGACATTTTGCTCTATGTATCTCGAAGATGTTGAGACAAGATTCAACCGAGCTAACCGCAACATTGATAGTGGCGAAGAGGATGGGAGAGATAGGTTTAAGATTTTTACCCAGAAAGTTCATCCATTGGGTATGGGATCATCTGTGCAATTAGAACCAATACTATTCACCTCAGCTCGGTAAACAACTGCATAGAGATTTCTGCCTACATAGAGTATGCATCTTTCTATAGTTTGAAAATTTTCATCTATAAGCTTCTCTTACCAACTTAGTATGTCATTATGCTCACTGCACATATTTGGTGGTTATTTACACGAAGGAAATCTAATGTAAATTGTTTTAATGTGTGCAACGAGCACTATCAAATATATAAGGAAAAGAACCTAACGCATGTCGATCGAACTCATGAAATAGAGTTGCCTTCATGGTTCAAGAAACAAGTAGGTTACCCGACTTGTGTTATCATCAATGTATATTGTTCCATGTTGCACAACTAAAAGTTATTGAGAAATAACATTCAAGACATTTTTGAATAATTTGGCAGGTTCAAACTTGTGACAACCAAGATTTTCTAGGCTTTTAAAATATATTTTTTTCGTAAGCCCAAGAGAGTTTCGGCCTTCATAAGAAATTTAGGGTTTAAAGCCCAATAGAACTAGGGCTCACGCCTAACTCAAATTCTAGCATGCCACCCGTCATCTAATAGAGCTTGTGTTTAGGACTTGATGAATCTAGATGGAAATAAGGAAAAGAAGCAAGAAGGATCTAGGGTTTGGCTTACACGCCTAATATAGGAGATCAATCATTTTTCTTGCCATGTGTCACGCATGCATGGAGGTTTTGCTTGTAGGAAGAAACTTTGTGACACTTGTCACTATGGGAAATAGATTTAGAAGAGAATGATTAGGTTATGGGAAAAGTGGAGCCTAGGGAAGGCCAAAAAGCCATGAATGGCAACCATGGAGAAAGAAGGTTTACTTTTTGCCATGAGTCATACATGCAAAAAGGTAGGTAAAAAGTTTTTCTTAGGAAAGGGCAAAATCAAGATGGGAAAGAAAGGCTTACATGCCTAGGCCTTCAAGAAGGAAAATCTTGTGTAAGAACACCTTGAGGTAGACAGCTAGGGCAAGGATCTTTGTGCAAAATTGGATCAATCACATGCTTGTCCAAAAGTATGGTGAAAGAAGATCTTCTTGGGAGAACAAAGGGGATTTTGGCAGTCCATGCACACACACACACACACACACACACACTCCTCACATGCCACTTGGCACTCATGCACACGTGTAAGAGATTGAGGAAGATTTGAGCTTGATAAAAGTCCTTTTAGCCCTGAGGTTCATTGACCAGGTAGGGGTGTAAATTTTAATGGAAAACTGAAAAACCAGACCAGTCCAAACAGGTGGAACCGGTTTGGTTTTGGACTGGTCCGATCCAGAACTGGTTTCTAAAATGCCAAAATTAGCCGGAACTGAACCCAGTTCCGATTCTATGATTTTTAAGACCATACCAACTCACTATATAAATATTTAAATCAATTTTTTTAATATTATATATAATATTTTTATATTATATATATTTTTATTTATAATATATAATAATATAAATTATAATTATATATAAGACATTATATAATTATCACTATGACCATATATTATTATATAGTATTCATATCACTATTAGTATAATATATAGTTCACTATTGTTCAGGTGTTCATCAAATACTTAAATGGTGTCACTTGATATTGTCATATTGTTTGTTAATTGATTATAATTAATGACATGTAGTAGTTATACGTAGTACTTTAATTTTGTTTTTTTTTTAATTAAAGAGAAGGTGGTTACATGTCCAATAGTGACCCCTGCCCAAGTTTATTAATGAGCCTTCACTTGTGGCAGAGGAAAACCGTGATAACAATCACAGTACTTGGCATATACAAAAATTGAAAATAAAGAAAATAAATCCCCAAGTACTCAAAGAAAAACAAAAACACCAAAAAAACCTATCAAGCGTACCTTCTCATCAAAATCAAATTACACTACCGAATATTACATCCTAAGTTTATATTTTGCACTTTCGAATCTAAGGTAGACCACATGCATCTGTTGTGATGATCCCTTTCAGCAAATGTGGAAGCTCCGTTTGACCTACCCACACTTGGGAAACACCACTACTTCCTAGCCATGCTAAAAAATCGGCAGCCTTATTTCCTTCCCGATAAATATGACTCGCATAAAAATTTATCTCTCCCAATATTTCAACTATTTCTTCCCAAAAGTCCTCTAGATACCAAAGATTACATCTTCCATTCTTAATCCAATTCACTACTAATAAAGAATCCATCTCAATGACAAGATTATTGAACCCCCATTGCTTGTAATGTTTAAAACCTGCCCATAGAGCCATAACTTCCACAAGATTATTACTCCCATGCCCATATGACTCGGAGAAAGCATATAACACATTCCCGAATTCATTCCTGACTACTCCCGCACCCAACATTCCCGGATTATTTCGGCTACTTCCATCCACATTCATTTTAAGCCACCCTCTGTTTGGCTTTGTCCATCTAACTATCTTCAAAACTTCCTTCTTTCTTGCAATAACTGGTAAATTCAAAGAATTTAACACCTTAAAACCATTATCCACTAACCGAGAAGCCTTACTGATTTTAATACCAACCCAATGAATCCAATACTTAACCCATCTCCATAAAACATGAACATTTTCTTTCTTACCTTCCATCCTGACCTTACATCTCCACCTCCATAAGTTCCAGGAAATTATCACCGAAACAATAACATATTTTAATTTTGTTTATTGAAAATATGTTCTAAAGTTTAGGGGCTGACCATGAAGTCATGATCGAATATATCCGAACGTGAAACATGAGGTAGATTGAAACCTGTAAAAATGTGTACGGTATGGAGTCGTATAATTTATAATATATGTATCCTCCATATATTTGTTATTAGAAGCAGTAGTAATTATAATTTTTTTTATTGTATTAAATCATGCTCATATACACATTAATTTGCACCATATATATATATATATATATATATATATATACACACATATATAAAAGAAGTAAGTCATGCAAAAAGCATAGTTGATTTTGTTGTGAAGCTCTTACTCTCTAATACAAATAATCTCTGTTATTGCAAAGCTGTTTGATTTTTAGGACATATAAGAAGATCAATAGTCTATTGCATTTTATTAAAATCGAAAAGCCAGACTGAAAATCAGTAAAACTAGAGGAACTGGTTTGGAAAGGTAACTTGTGCATACTCGGTTTTAAAAAATGCAAAACCGGTGCATACCAGTTCGGTCCTAAATTTTGTCCAAAACCAAATCGAACTGGACCGGTTACACCCCTAGAACCAAGACTTGAAATTGAGGGCAAAAGAGGAAGGGGCTTTGGTTTTGAGGATAGAGGCACCAATTGTGTAAAAAGGTGTATTGTGTTTCCAACACAATCAAATGATGATAGAGGAAGAGGTCATAGGATGACATGTCACTTGGCATTCATGCATGAGCTTGGCTCATGCAAGAAGCTTTTGGTGTCTATAAAAAGGAGAGGAGATGAAAACCCTAGGACCTTTAGTCAATTTGTGCATTGCTCTTGAGGTATTTGGCCATCACCATTCTCTCCAACTTTCTATCACTTTCTCACCATCTAAACACTCTCCACAATACTTTCTTCTCACCCAAACATTCTTTCAAGAATAAGCAAAGTAAGAAGATACTTCCAAGATGAGAGTCTAGAAGGTATGAAGCCAACTTTTCTTTTGTCATACACACGCACGACTTCAAGGGAATGGAGTTTCGGTTTCTAGCAAGTTTATCTAGAACTCATGCACACACACACACATTTGAGCTAGAAAGAGTTAGCTCATGTTTTGAAGGGTTTTCCATACGAACCTACGTTTTTAAGCACATGATTAGATTAGGGTTTTTCTTCAAGAAAGATAGTAGCAACAAGCATGGTGTTTTTGCGGTTAAAGGCAACGGCTATAGTGTTTCTACGAGGTAGGGTTTTTGTTGTAGTTAACTTTTGGATTCAAGGAAGAAGGGTCCAAATATTTGGAGTATTTTTCTTGGAAAAAGATGTTTAGAGCACAACACTTAAACACATGGGTTAGGGTTTTCTTGAATGATGAACCTAACTAGTATTATATGCAATTTTCAGCTTGCTTGCAATATAGATACTTCGAATTTTTTGTAAGTACACTTCTAACTTGTACTTGGATATTTTATGTATTTGTCTTGTGAACTTCTTGGTTGCTTAGTTTCCGTGATTGTTCATGATATTGATGTCTCTTCCATGTGATATAATCTTTTCTTAAGTTGATTATCTAATGTATGAATAGAATGGCCTATTGAAGGTATGCATGTTATAAAAATGGAATAAGAAACCATATTAGGGTTAGGATTACACTATCCTTGTTTTGTATGTTAATGTTTTTACTTGACCGAATTCTTGTATTGGACTAAGCTCATGAAAATGTTGTCTATGAACACTAGATGTTTCGGCCACCTATGAGTATTCTTGGTAAAAGTTTTTGCTTAACACATTAGAAGATTTCAAGGTCATGAAAATTGATTGAAATGCATGTTTTCAAGAATAAGAGGTTTCGGCCAACACTATGGATGAAGTATGATTATTGGTGTTTTAAGTTTAGGAAGCTAAAAATGATTCTTGCATATGCTAGGGTTTGTATATTTTAGCCCTTACATGGAAAGTATTGAATGTTTGTCTTTTGGTTGATGTTCAATGCACTAGAATTGTAATAAAATAACATGTTCTAATATTTTCAAGCCGTAACGCAAAATGTATTAGGATTGCATGTTTGAATGTGATATAATCATGATGAGGCATTTGGCATTTGCATGTGTCTCAAGAAGGTTCTAAGTTTCACTGTCATATCACATGTATTGGGAATGTGAATATCTTTAGGGAAAAAAAAAGGTCTTTTTTATTAAAAGGTTTTTATCACGAACCCAAAAGCTGGGATGGGGGAATGTCCTAGTGGAACTCCTCTGTCCTCTCAGGAGTGTTTGAAATGGAGGGATACCCTCTGGGTTGGTGAGGTACTGTCGGCAGATCTCGAATGGTTCCTAAAAGAAAATGACACTGGAGCGGGATCGCACCTAAAGCTAGTGGGTGCACCTACGGTGAAGGCGAAAAGCGAACTGTTGTAATATGAAAGATAAGACATAGTCACCTTGGTCAAAGTGGTTAATGCTCGATGCAGTAACTAGCGGGGAACACACGGTGCATAAGAGAGCCGGGAGGTATTCAATTATATGGTATAAGTTAAGAAAGGCCTTGAGCTCATAAGTATATGTGAACAAGTATGAAATGAAAAAAGAATGTTTATGAAAGAAAAGGTTATGAAAGTCATGTTTTATACCATGTCTTTTTGAAAGGCCAATGCATAAGTAAAGTCTCATGTCCATTTATTTGTTATATAAGAAATATTTGTTATATGGTAGCCATAAAGAAGCATTGACTAGTGGGATTGGGTTTGTCGGCCCCTTAGTTTGGGTGAAGTTATGTGGCAAATGGGGAAGCGACGCATTCAAGGTATAAGTTGCTGCATATTCCGGTATGTTTTTAGGATAGTTGTCGTCTGGAAAAAGCTAGATTCAATTACAAAGAATAATCTTAAATTTATACTATTTTGTTGTATTGATAGAAAATGACAAAGCAAAACAAAGAGAACCGTAACATGCTGAAAACCAATCACATCGTCGGTAGGAAATCATTTGTGAGAGTCTTAGAGGAGAAGGTATGCATGTTTAATAACTACAAATTTAAGAAAGAGGAGTATTTTGAATCATGTTTTCAACATTGCACAATAATAAAAAAATGCCACATGCAAAATTCTGCTTACTTGCTGTAAAAGATGGTTACATTTAGGAATAACTAAATACATATGTAAGGTGGAATATTGCTTCATTAGCATTTGGCTACAACAAATTTGGTGGAGTTCTACATGGAAGTTTGTTGGTCTAGGAAGAATGATAAATTCATGACATCCACGACAAAAGAGCTTTATGTGAAAATTTTATTAAAAACAGCCCCCCTTTATGGTCTATCATATACATATTTTTCTGTAGCAGAAATACACCCTCATTCTACTAAAGAACAAGTTTTGGTTTAATTTACACTAACTCTATATTTTATGCAGCGCAAATGGTTGGCAAGATGGATGATCTAGAACTTGAGTAGCGTACTGAAGGGGCAACAACTTCTATATTTAGAGAGGTACTAGGGCATAGACCAAGGTATGCTAGAGGTCTAAGCGAGATGGTAATACCAGAGTCTATGCGACAACATGATCGTGAACAGGACAAACGTTATGCTGAAGAAGTGGAAAGACACAAAAAAGAAGCTGAGTATTACAAGAGTTAGTTTGAGGAATTGAGGGGAGATGTTAGAGTACTTCTGGAGAGGCAGCATGAGTATGACAAGATATTGTGCAACCTAATGCTAGGAATGTAGTCACAAGGAGAATCTCATAGAGAGACTCAAGGAGCTACTTAGGATGTGCCCTGAAGGTCTTTTTGGGCCTGGTTAATTTTTTGGGCAATGAAACAGGATGTTCAAAGCAGTGCATGAAGTATTTAGAAGATATAGTATGTAGTTGTAAGTAGTGTTAACTTTGATACCCTATATGATATGGATAATTGTAGGTACTGTATGAGATCTCACATTGCTTGGGAATGAGAAGTTCTTACTCTTTATAAGGTTCCAATAGGGCTCCAATTGTATCATTGACTAGTCCTTTTGGAGTACAGGCAATGTGGTTTGGGTCTTCCATTGGGACGTTACAAATGGTACTAGAGACTGTTTCAACCAGAAATGTGGGACTTGAGTCGTGCCACCTACAATGGACAGGCCCGATGAGGACGTCGGGAATTTAAGGGGGATAGATTGTGATACCCCATATGATATGGATAAGTGTAGGTGGTGTATGAGATCCCACATTGCTTGGGAAGGAAAAGTTCTTGCTCTTTATCAAGTTCCAATGGGGCTCCAATTGTATCATTGACTAGTCCTTTTAGAGTATAGGCCATGTGGTTTAGGTCTTCCATTGGGGCGTTACAAATGGTATCAAAGACTGTTCTAACCAGAAATGTGAGACTTGAGCCGTGACACCTACAATGGACAGCCCCGACGAGGATGTCAAGAATTTAAGGGGGGTAGATTGTGATACCCCATATGATATGGATAAGTGTAGGTGGTGTATGAGATCTCACATTGCTGGGGAAGGAAAAGTTTTTGCTCTTTATAAGATTCCAATGTGGCTCCAATTGTATTATTAACTAGTCCTTTTGGAGTATAAGCCATGTAGTTTGGGTTTTCTATTAGGGCGTTACATTAACAGTTAGGTTGCATCACCTGATCAAGTTTGGTGGTGATTTGGAGTTGTCTGGTATGGGGCATGATCTTAGTACAAGCTACACATATTTTGCACATATGGTACGTGCCCTAAAGGTAATGAAATAAAATGTTTACATTTTATGGAATAGTTTATAAATAAAAATGAATCTTGGCATACTAACAGTACTCACTTCAAATGTTATCTTACAGTTACAGGTACAAGCAGTTAATTAATGTTTTTCATACAACTCTGAAACTAGGCTCTTGGTGGACTCTACATGCAGCTATGATGTTGTGAAGACAAGGTTCTGGTTTTAATTTAGTAATGTGGAAAGCATTATAGTAGTTACTCAATGCCTAGCTCACTTTCAGTTTTTCCTTGTCATCCTTGTAAAACATATTGCACTTGAGATCATTTTTAACTACTCTGAAGAGCAAAATTGTTGCCACTACTTACAACATTGATCTCCAATCAAATGTATGGGAATCAATACTATAACAAAGCATGGAATGGGGATAGGGAAGGTAAGGGTGGAAGAGAACGAGGTCAGATTTTTGTTTAGTGTAGACTAATGAATAACGAAAAATCTAATGATGAAGGTTGTTTAAGTGGGTTATATACAATATGGGTTGATGGAAACATTTGAGCCAGATTGTATGGCAGTGTGTTTCTTCCATAAAGCAGGTATATAGTTGATTCACAAAGTAAATAGATTGGGAATTTGAATGTTGGCAGGTTTATTGCACTAACTAGTAAAATTATCACTACCCATAAGGTTTATATATGTAACTTTGCATTCAATGGCAACTTAATATTGTATTGTATTTGGTCTTTGCTAGTACAAATGGCTTAAGTTTGTATATCAGGAAAAGTGATCGATCAAGAATTTTAACAGTTAATGAATGAATGCGTGGTTTAGTACAACAAATTTTTATTATGGATCCAATCAATTTGGGCAAATCAAACCCTTTGGTTTTTCATTTCATTCATATATATTCTGAGTAGATCTATAGGAGTTATTAAAAATGGTGTTAGGTTTATTGAGTAATGGATTTATGCAATTGTGAGAATGTTAATTCTTAGGTTGTTCCATGTCGAGCAGTGTCCCAGTAAGGTTCCTAACAAAAGTAATTTTAATAATAATTAGAAATAATGACAACTAAAGGGAATATTTGCGTTGGATTACATGATCGTCGCCAGCCCATTACACTACAAAAGAAACGGTCTTTATGGATGAAATTTTTTGTTCCAAATTATAGTCATTTCGTCCCAAAATATATTTTGGAACAAAAAAACTTGATCTCGAACTCGTTCCAACAACACTGTCCTAAAAGATATTTTGGGACAAAAATTACCATTTCGTCCCAAAAATATCTTTTGGGATGAATTTGGAGGAAATCGTTCGAAAGGAGAATTTCTTTTGTCATCGTTGAAATTCGCCCTTGAATATCGTTCGAACGGTTACAATTTTATGTTCGAACTAGATTAATTTGTTTGAACGATTGCAAAATACATTCGAACAAAAATAAATTATACACCCGTTCGAATGGTATAAATTTAGCTTTCCATTTGAACATTAAAGGAACAGATCGAACGATATAAGCATTCGAACAGGAAAAGTTATGTTCGAACGCTACGAAAATAAATGGCGTTCGAATGTTATGTGATCGTTCGAACAATTTAATAAATTGTGTTCAAACGATAACTATTTTATTTAATATTTGAAAAAATACATTTGAAATTGTTTAATACTCACAAAAGTTTTATAATAAGTGCGAACTAAATAAATAATCATGAGACTGACATTGTTCGTACATAAATAGATAAACCCAAAATCTTTACGTAAATAACCACCAGTTGCTTGGAGGCCTGTACTGTTGTATAAGCTGCTGCATTTGGAGTTGCATTTGTCTTTTGAACTCTTCTTATTGTTCTTCACGTTGTTTGATGCGCATCTTCATGTTTACTTGTTTCACCAATTGAGTCTCTAACTTAAGCTGTCTTGCAGTCAATTCTTCGATTCTGAAATTCGCATTCTCTAGCACTATAGAAGTCATAGAGGCAAACCCGGAAGAAGAGGAATTGGAAGAGCGAGAAGGCTTTACACAGTGACCCAAACCCCTCAAATATCCTGAACATTGACCCAAGACTTGTGTAAAAATATCAATATCACTTATTGAGGAATTTTGATTTGACGCAGATTCAGCACGTAAGACAACCATTTTATCCTATACATATATAAGATAAAGAATTAATATCGTCATAAATATTCTAATATATTTAATTAAAACAGGTTATAATACTTACATAATTTTCACGGTCATCAGGATGAGTCCACTCCCCATTACAATCAGTGTGCAATGCAGCATATAATTTTGTCAGATCATAATTGGTATCTGAATCTTGCTACAATAAATATGTATTCAGATATAAAGTCATTATGATTTCTCCAAATAATTAACTATATCCAATAAAAGAAAAATAGCAATACCAATTTCTTAGAGAGGAGATGGAAAGATCTTGAGCCTGCATGATGATTAATTTCAATTTTGATCTATTTGTTTTGTTTATAGAACTTCACTCCTGCAAAGAAATTGAAAATATTATGAAGTGAAATGATAAATATGACAAGTAAAATAATTAAATTTAATTATACCTGATATGATGGATCCTCAAACATGTCACAAAGTTTTTTCCACTCAGAAGGTCGAACATCCTGAAAAGGACTTTGGCGTGCATCTTCTTTGTTCTAAAATTTATTATAATGCTCATGATACATTGCCTTATATTTGCAGAATGCATTACCAATAAACTCTTCCACAGTCTTACGCTCATCTCTCCGACCAAAATTTAATTCGAAATCATCCTTAAAAAAAATGGTCACAAACATATTATCATTTATAATATTCTAAACTTAAGTAAAATATAGAAATTTATTCTACTAAATCAATATTTTAAACATTACCAAACAACACTTATTGATAAGCTCTTTAACATATTGAGGAACTTTATTCCATGAAATCGTTGCCAAAGGTGCATAAGTTCGTGTAAGAGCACCCACATGCGATGTAAGCCAAGCTATTGGTTGTCCTTCGCTTCTGGTATGTTCATCAGGAATGTTAACCTTGATCTTATTCACCTTACGATATTTTTCCAATGTCACGCATCTAGTAGTGCCTTGACCTTGATGAGATTATACTGTAGACTCTATAAAATATAACATTGTAATCAATCTCTATTATATATCTATTATATGATCTTAATTAATAACTTTTATGAGTATTAGATTTTTACCTTGTTCCGTAGAGTCAATCTCTAATGGTAAGTCCGAAGGAGAGCTAGGAACAAGTGAAGATGAGTTGCGAACTTCCTTCCTCTTTGGTGGCATAATTTCAAACTACCAATATATTCAATAAGTAAAATATTTGTCATCAAGTGTAATGTTAACACATAATTAGTCAATCATAATCTGTATCAATTTCATTTGACAATTCGCTCTCATCATCTGTAAATACTTCGGATGATTCAATATTTTATTAATTTAGAATTAACTATTTAAGTATTATTAAATCTTAACTATTTGTATTTTAATTTAAAGATTTAGATGTATTTTAATTAAAATACTTCATTATATTAATTTATAATTAACTATTTAAGTATTATTAAATCTTATCTATTTGTATCTTAATTATTTGTATCCTTATATATTCTAATTTCTAATTGTAAATACATTAATATATAGTTTCCGTTTGAACGGTACTAAACTATGTTCGAACATAACATACCCATTCGAATGGTAAGCCTAAACCGTTCGAATGGGTTCATTCCAGATTTCAATCCTCTTCAACAACTAAAACCCCCATTAATCACGAACTCACAGTAATACAAACAACAATATCAAAAGCAAACAAATTTCCAACATTGCAAAATATCATATTCAAACCAAAATGAGAATATAAAAAACAGACTTGGATTTTGGGAGATGAAAAGGTAAGGAGATTAGACTATATGTCATGTAACCAATGCGAAGGAGCTCCCCAAAGAGCAGTAAAAATAATGAGGTAATCCGAGAATAATTGAGTGAGATGAAAACTCTTAAGAGTTTGGGGGCTGGATTGAGGGAGAATGGCGCTAGTTCGCGAAGGAGCTCTAGTTCATGAGAGACTGGGAGCGGTGTGAGGAGAGCGAGTTTGTAAGGTTTTTCGTGTATTTGCAGAACATTTCTTGTTCTAACGCTGGGTAGGGCGTTCAAACGGCATGAACCAAACAGGTTTATTAATTAACTATTCGAATGTTGTTTTAAACGTTCGAACGGTACCTTGTTCGATCGTTGTTTTATATGTTCAAACTATACGAGCCAAACAGGTTTGCATACCATTCGAACACTATTTTAGGCATTCGAACGGTATAATTAAATTTAATAATATTAGTGAATCATTGTTTTTATTCCATATTGTAGGTATATTAAATCTTAACGATAATATATATTATATTATAATTAAATTAATATAGAAATTTACCACATTTTGTTAAATATTTAATTTCTATTAATATTAATCTAATTAATATTAAATAATGTGATATTATTTTTATAAAATTTTGTTGTTCACAATGTCTTACTTTATTAAATTACTATTCATATGTAATTTAGTGAAGATTTCTGACTTCAAGAGTCTTGTCTGGGAGGATCATTCCCTGCTATCAGTCTTCAGCGATTGTGGTTGGGGACCAACCTTAGATGAGTGGGAGGAATCATGGGAGACCGTCTCCTCTATTGATATTGTTGTTGAGTTCTATAGAGAGCTCGGTGGTGCCAGCCCAGATGACGGAGGGGCATACAAAATCTTTATCCGAGGAGTTCCAATTGTATTTTCACGAAACAGACTCGCTGAGCATCTCAGTATTTCTAGGCTGTCAGATGCATATCCGAACATGATGCCTAGAGAGTCTAATCATTCAGCTGAGGTGGAGACAGTTGAGGAGGAGGCACCGGTTTATACAATGAGGTCGATGCCCTTGCTGATCATGAGGTGAGGGATTTGGTATTTGATCCAGATGATCCCCCGTATGACGGGACGAAGAGCATCAAACAGGCAGATCTATCTTCTTTCTTCAAGATCCTGAATTTGATAATCGCCAACAATATTGACCTTCAGTAGCACAAGACAGAGGTCGACATTGATCGGACAAAATTTATGGTACGGGTAGTTTGTGGCATTCCTATTAACCTGGTGGAGTATATATTTGATATAATTCAATCAAAATCCTGGTACATTTCGACCGATATACTGCCATTCGGGATCTTGGTCACTCGATTTCTGCTATTTGCCAGTGTCGTGCCTAATGTTGCCGAGCGTAAATGGGAGCCGATGGGACCAATCAACAGCACCACCCTCTCACGCAGCACAGGACACTCGAGATTGCGTCTTCGTGGACATGTTCTAGACCCGGTTGATCCTCAAAGAGATACACAGCCAGGAGATCATGGAGTATCAGCCACTGAGACATCCAGGCAGGCAAGGCATCAGTACACAGCGCTACTTGTGAGGACATGGCCGAGATCGTATGTGCAGCAATCAACAGACAGACATGAGCGGTGATCAATGCAGTGTGTATGGAGGTCCGTTCTGTTATGTCTGAGTTTTGTACAGAGATTACTGCTAGCATCTCTGAGTTACGTATGAAGCTTGATGCCATGTCTGCGACTCAGGTCACCATCAATACTTGACTGACACAGATAGAGGAATGATTAGCTGCAGTCCAGGAAGTGTGCAAAGAGTTAGGGTCAGTACTTTCTATCTTTTATTTATTTGTTTTTTGTTTTTAGAATGAACAATATTTAGTGTTTTGTAAATTCAGTATTTAATTATGAATTAGTATTACTATATATTTTTTGAACTAATTATTGATTTATATTATTCATATTATTTAATTGAAAAATGTCTTATAATTACTAGTTAATATAAATACAATTTTCTAAAAAAAAACATATGATCACCGTTCGAACCCTACAAATAATGTTCGAACAGTGTTGATCCATCATTCGAACGGTGAAATTTGTACATTCGAACGGTAGAGCAATTTTCTGTTATAATAATTTTACTTAACGCGCCAAAATGTACGTTCATAAGGTTAAATTTGTACGTTTGAACAATAGAGCAATTTTTCGCTATAATAATTTTACTTAACGTGCCAAAATGTACGTTCGAATGATTAAATTTAACCGTCCGAACGTTAAAGAATTACATTCAAACGGTTTCGCTATTAGGGACCAAATATTCCGTCCTTGACTATACCGTTTGAACAGTATAGTTCTTCCGTCGTTTTTTTGGCACGAAATATGAAATTCATCCCAAAATTTCACTTTTTGGAACGCTTTTCATTTCGTTCCAAAACAAAATCGTCTCAAAAAGTCTTTTTTATTGTAGTGTTATTCACACCGTATTACAAAAAAAATTCTTATTTACGACCAGTTAATTATAACGAAATAACTATTTACAATCAAAATTGATTGCAATCACAAAAACTTGTTTTTCTTGTAACGCGTGTGTTTTAGCCGCTACTGCATGCCAGTGGACGAGAACCTTGTTAATATATGTGGGTAGTGGACATTTGTAGCGATTAGTGAATTTCTTTAGGAAAAACCGTCGCTGCATGTGCCCATTGGTATTGACGAGTAGTACTTAAAATCGTCAGAAATATACACTAGTTGCATCGACTTCACGAAAGTGTTGGAAAAGAGCCCACCCTAATTGCGGCGATGAAGACGACATATACAGCTAGCGACAATAAATCCGACAAAATTGATTTTGATTCCCATCGATTAATTGGAAGGACCCAAAAATCCAAGTTAATATATACCGACGATGTCCATACTTTTTTCAGTGATTTTGAGACGACGTGAACAAACATTTGCAACACCATACGAACACAGTCGTGGGCATTGTTTCCAGTGTGCAATTACAAATTTGCGGCTGAATTAGAAACGTCGGGAATACCCATATTTGTGACGTTTATAGGAAGTCAATGGTAACAAATTGTTGTATCTATTTTTTCTTTCGCAACAAACACGCAGCGCGCGAGGCGTAATGCGTTGGTATAAACTATTTGCAACGATTTCAGGAGTTGTAGCAGCGACATTATTGTGCTTGGAAAGGCAGTATTCCTTGCATTGGATGCAATCAATTTCGAGGCCGAGTCAGGGGACTTCCCATTGAATTACTTAGATGCATTTACAGGAAATTAACTCCTTGCCGAGAGTCTGTACATCAACCAATTTAGTCGGAAATTTATTGCTGAACACACAGTACCAATAAAAAAAAATTAATGTCATTGATATAGCTGTAAGTGGACCAGAGTTGGCCGTTCACCAATCGTGACAACGAAAATTGCTTTCTATCATTTTCTGGGCTACCAAATACATTCATCAAACATATATTCCAGCAATGTAGGAATTACTGGCATGTACTTTCTAAAGAGAGAATCTCTCATCCATCTTCTCGTCCCCGCCCTCCACTCTTATTCTGACCTCTCCCAACAACCATTCTCCTGATCCTCCTACCACTCTCGGTCTGCATGCATGCTGATCTCTTGAGAAGCTTGTCCGTGGAGGAATAACTTCTTCTTCTGCTAGTTGTTCTCCTTGTCTCTCTCTCCAGCTGCCCCTATCCATCGATCATTCCTTATCTTCCTTTCTTATATCTACCTCCCCAATGTGTCTCATGCAAGATGCATTCTCCATCTTTCCTTCTTTCTCTACCTATCTTCTATCATTAATATTTAATCAGCTATAAGTATCTACCTACTATCCTCTACCGACGTTGTTATTGCCTCCAATAGATCCATTCAAAAAACACAAAAAACAAAAGAAGAAGAAATTAAAAAAAGAAAAAATAGCTTCAAGCTGATGTTGGCAGATCCGATCTGTTGCATGATTGCCAAGTCGAATCCACTGTCCAACTCTGTGGACAGCTTGTATATATTGACAAGAAAGAATATAAAAAGAGAAATAATAGACATAAGTTGTTAGGTGTGCATGTAGCCCACAGCTAGTCAATGATCAATCGGTTTGTCATTACATAAGGTAATTTGTTAAGAATAATGATAGAGTTATTAGTCTATTATTACTATTTATTTATTACTCTTTTATATTTAATTTTTTTTAATTTTTTATTTTACTTAACGATTAAAAAAGTAAGTATTAATAAAGTAATATATTTTTTTAATTTTTTTTTAATGATTAAAAATGTTAAAAATCACTTAAAAAATGATAAAAAAATAAAAGAAATTTGTAATACACTTGAGTGGTAGATAGGTAGAAATAAGGTAGTAAACCTACCACTACCCATTTGTTAATTAATTATTCATTCATGATTGCGTACTTACCTACTGCATTGCATATATGACTTCACAGTCCGTAGTTTATATCAGACTGCGCCTAACGCCGTGGTCGCTTTTTTTTTTTTTTTTTTTTTTTTTTTTTTTTTTTTTTTTTTTTTTCACTCAAGGCTTGGCGCCTTGGCGGCGATCAGAGAGATCAAGTAGATCGCTAGATCATCAGGATCCCGAAATTATTAAAAGGAAAATTATACTAAAAATTTAAATAACCCGTATATATAACTCCCAATAATTTTATATATAACTACAAGAAAACTGCTTATTTGTGGTCAGTTAATTCAAGCGAAATGACTATTTACAACCAAAATGAGTCTGTTTTGGTCACAAATAATCTTTTCGCCGCAATTAAATAGTCACAAAAATCCGTTTTTCTTGTAGTATATAAACCATTAATTTTTTATTCTTTGAAACTTATAAATTCTGCTAAGATTTGGATTCACAACTCATCTTACTACTATTTATTATTATTTATCAACTTTAACTCACAAATCTCATTACTATTTACAACCCATCTCACTACTATTTACAACTCATCTCAACTCATCTTCGAATTCAAACGAAGCCTTAATGATTAAATATTAAATTAATATTTGTTGAATTGGCAAAAAATAAAACTACGAGGATGATCTCCTCCGTCTCTGTTGCCATGACTCATGTAGACGTTGTACGTTGTTCCTCATGATCGATGAAGTACGTAGTGGTACCGCAAAACCCTTGCTTTATATTTTGTAGCACTAGCTAGCAATTTGTTTCTTTCAAAGTGATCAGGACGCGTGCATCATATAATATCGTGAAGAACAACCTCCAGCATTCGGACCACCTTGCGTGGCAGTGCCGGAACACACCGGCCACTTTCATTGGGTGGCCATGCAGGAGGGTCACATGACGATATATGCCAGCAGCTTGTAATGCCCTATTACAGTACATATCCCAAAGCTATTGATTCTGTGTAAACAATGATTTCCAAATAAAGGATCATGACGACATTGGAAATGCTTTGAAAAAAATATAAATTTTAAAACCCAAGGACCAATATATCGGCCTTTCAAGCGAATCATCATGTTCACGTGGATGATTAGTTGAATTGGTACTAATCTAGACAAAAATTAAATACTAGTTAATTAACCCCAGATCATCATGATCTTATAAAATAATTGATCATGATGCTTATTTTGTCATTCAGTTAATTTCCTTCAACCTTTTTACTTACTTTTAATTTCTTTTTTTTATTATATATCCAACTTCATAACTTATAACAGAAATATTAAATATATAAAGTTTTTTGTTATCTTATGTACTGTACGAGATCTTTAGCTCATGTCATAGGTTTATTAATTGCAGTACCATATATATAATATCCTTATGTTGATAAATATATCAATAGTGCTAATTATAGTATTTGATAAATATATCAATAGTACTAATTATAGCACCCACATTCCAGATGTTTATAATATCTTTTTGCTATAAATACATTGTAAAACCTGCATTATTTTAAAATACAGTTGAATTTTAAGGGAAAACTCCTCTATAGCTTTTTGGGGTTTGGCCAAAGTACTACAATGAGAAAAATATTCTGATCAAACTATATGGGGATCAATTTAGGAGTAATATTACAAACAGTCATGGAGTGTGCAAGTGATGTGCAGTCACTTTAAAAAATAGTAGAGTCCACTATTAAAAAATTTATTTCTTTTCACTTGGGTCCTGTATTTATTTACTTTTTTCAAAATAATTATATAGTACTTGCATACTCACGACTACAACTAATACCATTTCTCTTTTATAAATACAAAATGGATCAATTCATATCAACTCATCATTACAATTTTTTCAAATTTCAACACAAAATGTAATAAACAATTTAACTTTTTCAAATTTCAAAATAATAATAATATTAAAAAATAATATCTAACAATATTTTATCATCTCAACTCAACTCAACTTATTTCAACATCCAAATTCAACCTAATATTATTGGATACTCCTGTAATATAAATGACGTGGTACGTACTGCTCCTACCTTATCACTTTTTGTCGTACAATTAAAACTGCTTACAGAAATATCGATTTTAAATAACTTGGCACTTTATATACGGATAAGAATACGTACCGCGTGTACGTCCCATATTATTAAGTAATTCTTCATCTGGAAGATCATTTGTAACATTATTTATTATTTAATTTGTTTCTGCACGAAAATCACACAAATCTCATGATCGAGCAGTGCTTTCTTATGTACGTACATGCATGGAACCCTAATGTAAACAATATCAATATATATATATATATATATTCACATAACAGTAAATATACAGTTCGCAACGCCATGTATATATCAACCATTTCGTATCGGAGCAACTAGTCAAAAACGACAGCCTGCATGCATGGCCTACTTAATTTCTCCCTTCCCCTCCTGCTCCGGCTAGCCCATCCTTCCCATGCACCTACCTAGCAAGCCCATACGTGACAGGAAATTCTACTTTACGTCGCCTCTTCATCTGTGAGTCATGACCCGAACTAACACTTTTTCCACCCTAATCGACCTAACAGTTTTCTTACTTACAATGGCAGAAGAAGAAAGAAAGCCTGCAGAAGAGCAGATGGGGGTCAGATAGTGCCATATATGGAATTTCGGTCTTGATCATGTGAAGATCATCATCTGAAATTGAATGAATGCATCAGGGATGTGTACTGGTACTACTACTACTACCACTGAGTGCGTGCATGGGTCACCTTCATCATCTTGATGATTTTCTCAAGAATATATATTGTAATAAATAAACTGAGCAGGTGACTCTCTCTCTCTCTCTGTGGGGCGTCATGATATTTACCAGCTACCATATTTTTTGGCACCATGCATGCAGCAATGCTGCCCGGCAGCTAGGTAGGTACGTATATATATATCAACTACCTCTCTTTGTCAGGGAGCATGATGTCATGTTCATCTTGCTTCCGAAATTGCAAATTGGAGTATTAATAATTTTACAACCTCTTTTTCCCATAAAAATATCTTTCATTTAAAACAAAATTATCATCATTATTAAAAGAGAGTTATGAAACCAAGAACTGTATTTTTACCATTTTGGTTACACATGCACTAAAAATATTACACCTGTGAGATTTATTATTCTTGGACAAAAGAGAGTCGAGAGACTTTAATGATGTCATATTGTTCGAAGTATATTAATTTGTCACGCTACTCAACTGGTCATTGAGCTGGAAATAATCATACTACAAGAAATTTTATTTTTAGAGATGAAATTTCTTAGGGACAAATTAAATTTCTTCTCTAAAAATTTTCGTCCCAAAACATGAAAGCAGTTTTAGCTTTGTTCGAAAAACAAATATCTGTTCAAACTACACTTTTTAGGATGAAATATAACATCTAAAAAAAAGCGTTCAAACAGTATTATAATTCACGTTCGAATGGTTACAGAACTGTTCGAATAATAGTCGTGGTGGAAAAGTATAGACAATTGTGCCGGGGAAAGGTCGAAACCGTTTGAACGAGATATTATTTGAATGAAATTTTTGGTGGGAAGTTATAAATAAATCTGGCGATAATGGTTGCTATATTGTTCGAACATTCCCATACACGTTCATACAGTAATTTAATTCATGTTCAAATGCCTACATAACTGTTCGAATAACAGCTGTGGCAAGAACGTATACACAATTTTGTCCGAGAAAGTTAGAACCCGTTCGAACACTAAAATTAATCATTCGAACAAGTTCTTGGTGGAAAGTTATAAATAAATTTGGCAGGGATGGTTGCTATATCATTCTAACAGTACTTTTATGTTCAAATGGAATTGTAACCCATTCAAATTGTCATAAAAGGCGTTTGAACGGTAGTGTAGACAATTGAAATAAGTTTAATTGTAGAAATTTATTAAAAGACATTCAAATATTTTAAAAATAAATATTATTTGAGTCTATTAATTATCATTTTCTAAAGATGAAAAATCTACCTATGCGGATTTATTATTATTTATTGTAAATTAAAATATATCATATATGTCGTCCTAAGAATTTTATATAATTAATTTAAAAATTAACTAATGACTTTTGTTATGGTAAATTAGAATTTGAAATTAAAAAAATATTACTTTCTAGGGAATGTCATTTTTTATATTATCATAAACTGGTAAGGAAAATAAGGAAAATGATTTTTTATAAGAAAAAAGCTAGCTATATGTAACAAATAAAAATGATATAGTAATTAAATCGATAATGTTCGATACAAAACAAAAGGTCAAATAAAAAATAAAACTACTAAGTAAGATTATCCAGGTCCTCTTGGATGATAGTAATGCGTCCCTCAACCTCTTGCAGTCGAACCATAATGGGCGCAGTGACCCTCTCCAGGATCCTCTCCATATCCTGGATAAAAAATGTGCAATGCTCCTCGAGCAGGGATTGCATCTCTATGGTAGTAGCCCTCGCAACCTGTCTATCAACACTGGCATCAGTGGAAGCTGGATCTCACTCCGTGCCACTATCTTGTGCCATTGGAACATTAATGCAAGCCTTCCGCAAGTAACCCTCACTCTTGCTAAATGTGATATTGTTAAGGGGCCCAATCTGTGGTTGCCTTCACTTTGTCATTAGCACATCGACCCCCGATTGGAGTAGGAGGTTAGAGATCATTACTGCATATGATAGACTACCTCTACTAGAATACCGTGAGTCAAATCGGAGGAGTATTTATATGCCAATGAAATCAATCCTAAATATTCACTGTGGATCTTACATGGTGAACTATTTCCTAAAAGAATCACATTTGGCAATTAATCCAATCAAATGGAGGAAGGTAACGACATTGACATAAATGATATAAATGTAGACGTATCTGATGATATTGATGATAATGGAGAGAATATTACAGAGATGTTAGGCAATCTTGGTGCTAGTATGTTTGGGGGCGAGGGATGGAAAATGAACATCTACTCAATCATTTGAGAAAAATGGAAATTTGGAAGATTGTGGAAGGATGCACAGCTAGAACTGTATGAGGGATGCACTTGTCATAGCAAGTTGTCTTTCACAGTGAGGTTGCTTCATATTAAGGCTATATGTCGTATTTCTACAAATGCCATTGACATGTAGCTCCAATTATTTAAAGAGGCTCTTCCACCAAATTGCATATTACCCCGTAATTTGTATGAAGTAAATCATTTGAAACGAGGGTTAGGATTCGATTATAATATCATTCAAGCATATAAAAATGACTGTGTTCTCTTCTGGCAATAATATGCAGAATTTGATGAATGTCCAGTGTGTCATGAGTCAAGGTGGACATTCGATAAGCGTGATGTATCCCGAAAGGTGTTAAGACATATTCCTTTGATTCCTAGACTTCAAAAATTCCTTACATCTCGATCGATTGCGAAAGATATGTCTTGGCATTACACTGAAAGAGTCTAAAATTGAAGACTTCCTTTCTCATTCTGCAAATTCTTTACAATGGAAAAAATTTGATACCGAGTACTCTCAATTTGTAGAAGAACCTCACAATATACAACTTAGGTTAGCAACAGATGGTTTTAATCTATTTGGCAACATAAGCACTTCTCATAGTATCTGGCTAGTCATATTAATGCCCTATAATTTACCACCTTGGAAGTGCATGAAGGATCCATACTTCATGATGATTCTAATGATACCACGTCTAAGGTCACCAGGAAATGAAATAAACGTATATCTTCAACCACTAATTGCAGAATTGAAAGAGTTGTGGGATCATGGTCTCAATACATATGATGTGGCCTCATCGCAGGAGTTTAAGATGCATGTTGCGGTGCTGTGGACAATAAATGATTTTTCAGCATAAAGAAACTTTTTTGGGTGGAGCACAAAAGGTAAAATGGTTTGTCCTATCTATAATAAAGATACTTAGTCTCAATGGTTGACAAATGGTAGAAAATTATGTTTCATAGGACACCGTCGATATTCACCACATGATTATAGATAGCGTTTAAATAAAGCGATATTTAATAAAAGGATTGAGCGCATGTCATCATCACTAGAATTGTCTGAGCTAGATATTATCACGCAGTTGATAGATGTTTCAGAAAATAGATTTGGGAAGGATGCAAGAGCTCGAAAGAGAAAATAACAAGCAGTGGAGTTGAATTTGGCAAAAAAAGCATATTCTTTGACTTGTCATACTGGTCTACCTTGACACTGCACTATAATCTAGATGTTATGCACATTGAAAGAAATATATGCGAGAATATACTGGGCACTCTGATGTCAATAAAAGATAAGAAAAAAGATACAATTAACACTCATAAAGATTTAAAGGAGTTGGGGATAAGAAAGGAGTTGTATTTGCAAGATAATGGGTAGTCAACTTATATGCCTCTTGGTTGGTACACATTGTCAAATGATGAGAGAAAAAAATTATGTGAGTGGTTCATGACAATCAAAATATCTAATGGCTATGATGCGAACATGTCAAGATGTGTGCGAACCCATGATTAGAAGATAACTAGCACTAAAAGTCACGATTGTCATGTAGGTTTACTTGAGATATTCGTCCAGCTCTGACAAAATTTGGGAGATTTTCTAAGGACATTTGCAATAGAACGTTGAAAGTTAATGCATTAGTAAAAATGGAAACTGACATTGCAGTGATATTATGCAAATTGAAGAATTTATATCCACCTTCATTCTTTGATGTAATGGTTCATTTGGTTGTGTACTTGTCTCGTGAGGCTTTAGTTGCTGGCTTGGTGTAATATAGATGGATGTATCTTATTGAATGGTTTTTGAAAAAACTTAAGTAATTCGTGGGGAATAAGGCTCGTCCAGAATATTCGATTGTAGAGTCATACATTGATAATAAATAACATACATTTTGTTCTATATATTTTTGTGGGGTTAATACCAGATTCACAAGACCGAACCGAAATTATGAAGGTGGACAAATAGGAGTTAATTCATTATTTTTCATATTTTCCCAAACCATACGTCTCATAGGCGCACAAGGGGGCTATGACCTATGTGGATGAGAGTTTGATAGAGCCCAATGATATATATTAAATAACTGCGCAAAGATTGACAAGTACTACTTGAGGTTAGTGATCTGTGCATATTAAAATAAATTAAAAGTCATGGAATATAATATAACTTGATACAAATTAATTATTAACTTGAATATGTGCAGTGAACATATACAATTACTTCACTTGGACAGTGTAATTGACATGGGAAATAAACACGAAGTTGAGTTCGCCTCATGGTTTGAATAGACGGTATAACTAAAAACTGTCTTACTATCTACAAATTTCATACCACTAAAATGGATTTTGTTTCTATCTAGCACTGATATAATTAGAATAAAATTTATTAATGTAGGTTGTATCGAAATATAGTGATAATTTAGAAGAAATCTCAAGTGAACTGTATACTTTGGCACATGGTCCATCAAGGTGGGTCATCTAATACCCAAGATGTTTGATGCGTGGATATAGATTTCACATGGCTGGGAAAGGCAAGATGTTTGATGTCCCAAAACTCTATGCTACCACAATCGTAGAACTTATTTTTTTTAATTGTCTTTTTATTATTTTGACTTGATGCAATATTTAATATTAGTTTCATATTTGAATTTACAGTTTAT
The DNA here is from genome assembly GCF_004785595.1 of Juglans microcarpa x Juglans regia. Classification (NCBI taxonomy): domain Eukaryota; kingdom Viridiplantae; phylum Streptophyta; class Magnoliopsida; order Fagales; family Juglandaceae; genus Juglans; species Juglans microcarpa x Juglans regia. Next base: position 8,501,434 of record NC_054605.1, read on the forward strand.
TGTAGCATGAGTACTGTTTGACCATAAAATACCAAGTTCAAATGGTAATTTACAATTTATTACCCTTCAAACACATTTTAGCTTTCCTTCGAACTACCAATCAAAACCATTCAAATGACTTGAGAACCTTCAATTATGTTCGAACAGACTTCACGTTTGAACATTCGAACAAATAATAGCTTGTTCGAACACATTTGTCATCATTCGAATGTACTATACACCATTCAAACAAAAATATTGAACCACCCATTCGAACAGATGTTTTCAATTCGAATGTATATAAATCGCATTCGATTAAATTATTTTTGTTCAAATAGACATGATAAACTGTTGAACACTCCCTCCATTCGAATAGGATCAAAATAAATTCGCGTCATTTGAATCAAACTTCGATTGAGTTCGAATAGATACCCGACCGTTCGAACAGATACCCGACCGTTCGAACAATACATATTCCATTCGAAAGATTTTTTGGGATGAAAACTTTTCATCCCAAAAGAATATTCTCGTTCGAGCGCTTTCAACCAGTTTTGCCAATTTTTTTTTCCCTAAAAGTATTTTTTGGAAATAAATTCAAATTTTTTCTCCAAAAACCTTTCGAGACAGATCTTTTGGGACGAAATAGAGACAAAATATTTTCGTCTCAAAAAATGCATTCTCTTGTAGTGTCAATTGAATTGATAGATATTATACATGTAAAATATTTAATTAAATGAAACAAAGCAGAGTATTAGGGTTGGAATTCAAGATCTCTACTTTGATTCCATATAAAATCACTACTTATCTAAAAAAATTAAACTAATGAGAAAAAGTAGATTTAATTATTTATATTATATTCTTAACACGTATCTATCAATGATTGACCATCTTTATGGATAGTCGACACTAAATTAGTAATTTCATGTGCTCTCATAGAAGAAATATTTTATGTATTGGGTACGCTTATTAAGTAAAATTTGATCATGAAAATGGTAATATCTCACGAGTAATGTTAGATACAAGCTTCAAATAAACAAGTTCCATACAAGTCTTTTATAAAATAATGGGTCCCATTATTAAATAATAATTTTTTTTACACTTTTTTAAAATGGGATCTACGCTTTTATAAAGACTTGTATGGAACTTATCTATTTAGAACTTCTACAAATCATTTCTCATATCTCACTATGTCCGAATGAAAATAGAAGGATCCAATTTATAATCCAAATTTGTTCATATATAATTGACGTGACTATAGCCGTATAAATGATACATCATCTGAAATGTTTAAATAATACTGGGAGTTATTCATTTCATGGCACCATGCTGTACATGACGATTGGGTATCCACAGACCATACTGTCACATCATTCGAAGACTTAAAAAACATAGCGATCTACACACATTTAAATAAAGAGTAAAATTTAACTGGTGGGGGTTTGCCCAAATTAATACACTCGTTGGTGTGGCAAGAAATTCAGAAAAGAAGTTATGGGTTGTGATAACTGATTCTGAGGATCGTGTACGTACGTGTAGATCTAGAAGAAATGTTTCTTCCCGCAGCCGTCTATCAACGGCGCCGTTAAATCAGTGATATAATATTATATTAAATAGGTGAATGTACATTACTTGATTGAGGAAATGATAGTAGAAATGTGGATGATCAATATAAATGAGCTTTTTAGAAAACCTAAAAGATGTTCCCTCAATAATGCAAAAAAAAATAAAAAATAAAAAAAGAAAAAAGAAATAAAAAAAGAGAAAAAAAGAAAACCATATTAGAAAAAAACACTAAAGCTGAGAAAAAAAGAAGCTTTATAAGCTAAATTAGAGAAAATAAAATAAGATTAAAAAAAATGATAAAAATAAATTTAATAAATTAACTAACTTAGATAAAAAATTAAAACTAAAACCTACAAGTTTAAATATAAAAACTAAAAACACTAGAATTAAAAACTACACTAAAAAATTGATTTTTTGGATACAATTTTGTTAATTTTTGGTAAATTCATCAAATGGTCTCTAGGACTGTTTAATTTCCAAGGGGTGATCTTTGGAGTGTATTTTTGAGAAAACAATCTCAAAACAATCTCTATGAAGCCAATTGAATTGATTTCAAATTGGCACATTCGTCCAATATTGGTTAATCTTATGATCATGAAAATGTTGACCTTACCCTCAATAATCAAGTCATAATCAATAAAAATAACATTTTCTGCAAGTAGAGTAGCATTTTGATAATAAAAATAATCCGTATTAATATAACATATTGATTGAATATTTTTTTATGAGTAATACTACTTATCAATATTTCAATTCTCGTCATTCTCTCATCATTTCATAATGTGACATTAGATAATTAGTAATTATTTATTATAATATAGTAATTTTTTAATAATTCAAGTGGTTGTATATATGATAAGTAATACTAGATATAATGATGAGTGTGTAAGTGCTATATACTTTTTTAGTAAATGAATAGAGTTTATTAATAAATTTTTTTTTTTTTTATAGATTTCATATTTATTCAATTTTTTAAAAGAAGTATACTCTATTTATGTATTCTATATTATAAATATTATTTCTGATATATTTTTTAAAAGAACAATAAAAAATAAAAAGGACGGCGGATCTGTTACGTCTCCGTTAATATTTCTTGACAAAAATAGCAAAAGAAGATTCGCCCAGATGTGGAGCACGTGATTCACGTGGGATTTAAAAAACCCCAGGTGATCTCAACGGATCGAGGAGCAATCTAAACGGATGAATGCAAACGAACGGCTACGATTAAGACAACTAAAACGTCCGGGAAAACCTCCAGGTGCTGCAGAGGATCCTGACCCATGCTCCGTCTACCCTATAAATGTCCTGGATGTCTGAATTATACTGATATCATCAACTCCAAGACCACCTCATTGGAGTCTCTCCGCTCCTCGGCACTCTCTCTCTCTCTCTCTTTCTGTGCCATTTCACATGGCGACTGCTAGTGCATCTGGGCAGTTCCTTGCACGCCTGATCGACCCACAATCGACAAGAAAATGCAGCATCTATGCCGCCGCACCAACTTCAAGAAGTAGGCAAACTGTCTGTTTCTCTCGTCGTGTAAGCCACCGGCCACCGGCCACTGCTGAGCTTTTCATGATTATGAACATGATCATCTCGATCTTTATGTATACATTTAATGTAATATATGAAGGGTTACGAAACTCTGAACTAGCTTAATTTGAATGCAGAGATATCGGCCATGTTCAATGTCGATGAATGGTTGCCAAGGAGACCACGGACTCCCTGTAGAAACCATTGAAACGCGTACACTCCCAACAGTTCCATCACCTGCATTGGCCATGGACAGGCTCAACTCTGCCATTTACCAGCTCAAATCCCATCCACCTCCATCTTCATCCGGAGTCATACGTCTCGAGGTAATGATATTTATAACCACAGTACATACTTTCTGATATTGTGTCCGGTTGGTCTCAATCGATCGGTCTGCAATATGGAGAGAGAAACTTTTCATATCCGTAATGGCACCTGGAAAGCTGCAGGCCTGTTCATGAACAGCTTGTCCCGAAAGGAAAAGTTTTACCGTATGCAAGTTCGTGCACTAATTCGTGCATATATAATACATATATTTAATGAAATGATATGAATTAAATATGAAAATAATTTTTATAATATAAGAAATTTTTTTCTTCTCTTAAATTTTTTTTTTTTAAATTAAAAAAATTATCGATACGCGATATAGTGCACGAACTCGCTTCTAACAGAACTCGTCCAGAAAACATCGTTCCTACTTCTATTGTCGAAGATGACTTTCATACGTGCACATGATGCACTCCAAATAAGAAATTCTATTTTTTTATTTTATTTTAAATATTTTTTAAACGTTCTTAATTAATAGAAAATAAAAGAAAAATTTACTAATAATCAAATCCTTAATTATTAAAAATAATTAAAATACATGACATTTGGAGTACACATTTAGGAGTCACCCGATCATTTTCCTTGTCGACTCTGTTCCAACTCGATCAGCATTGCACTATGATCAGGATATGGCAGGCTCTGCAACGACGAATTACACTAATAGTGTTGAACTAAACATGCTCATCTTTATCATGACCTGCATCATCTATCAACGGTATTAAATATCATAACAATTAACGTACTTATACTAGATTTTATCATCTCCAGTCACACTTATACAGAAATACATTTTAGGTGGCTATCATTTAAGTCCTTGTCATCATAGCACGTAGCATTAGTTTTTATTGGTGATTACAAATTTTAATATGAAAAATGGTATGAATCAGTGATTTTGCCCTCCAAAATCTCAAAAGAATAATTTAATGGGTGAGTAGCCGGACTGATCTTAAACCAGCTTTCACCTCAGAAATAAAAATATTATATATATATATATATATAAATAAATAATATTATATAATATAATAATTTGGTGTATGGCTCAAAGGAGCTAAAGCTAACGTTTCCACCTTTTGTTGTTTTGAGTGAAGGTGCCAATCCAGCAACAGATTGACGCAATCGATTGGCTCCATGCCCAGAACAGTCTCCAGCTTTCTCGCTGTTACTTTTCCGGCCGTACGGTTGGATCTTCCGATGTCTTCAATCCTGCTGAAAATGGAAACGGCAGCTCAAAGCAGAAGGCCGGAACAAAGGGTTTGGTCAGCGTTGCCGGCGTGGGCTCCGCAGTCTTCTTTCGGGATATCCACCCTTTCTCCTATAACGATTGGAAATCCATTAGAAGGTAAAAAAGAAAAAGAAAATTTTTACTGGAATGGTTTTATTATGGGATTTGGAAACACATTATGCATGCAGGCAGCTCACGATAATATTCCTGACTTGATGTTTCTCACGTGTCTGAATCAGGTTCCTCTCGGAAAAGAACCCTTTAATCCGTGCTTATGGGGCTATTCGTTTTGATGCGAGGTCTAACATATCGCCGGAATGGGAGGGTTTTGGATCCTTTTACTTTACAGTTCCTCAGGTAGAGATCATCATCAAGAACTTAACCCAGTTGTTTTGTTTTCACGACTTTTCTTTTACATTATTTTCTGATCTGGATCTGCTGCTTATTAGTTCTTTTATTAACATGGTTCTGTACAATATATATATATATATATATATATATAATGATATTTGAATATATATAATGATATTTAAATGAGTACTGCAGGTTGAGCTTGATGAGCTTGAAGGAAGCTCAATGTTGGCCACCACTGTTGCATGGGACGAATCCCTTTCCTTGACTTGGGAAAAGGCTATTGATGCACTTCAGGCTACGATGGGCCAGGTGGGTCCAATATATACATGTATATATATATATATATATATTTTGTACGTTTATACATTCTAGAAATGCAATATATATATGTTATATTATATATATATATATATATATATATATATGTAAATATGGAACGCGCATGCATGCAGGTTTCTTCATTTGTGGTAAACATGCGAAACCAAAGTCCAAACACGTTCATAGTGAGCAAGACTCATAGTCCCTCCAAGAAATATTGGGAACTTACCGTCAACAGAGTTTTGCAGCAAATCGACCGGACAAATTCTGAACTGACAAAGGTACGTACGTACTGTGTTACGTATACGACGACACGTTAAACATTAATCTCTTTGCCGAGATTCTCCTTATAGCTCCCTTTTGATTTAGTGAAGATACACACAACATATTTAATTAATAATTTATTTTATAATACATATTATAAAATAAGGATATTTTTATAAATTCATGTTAGTCTTATAAAGTATTTTATAAAAATATTTAATCTTTTTAAAATATTATTATATAAAATATTGTAAAAAGTGACGTGTTTATCATTTTTTCTTTTCATTAGGCTCCGCCACTTAATTGGTTCAGTACGAAATAAGACTTTTGAATGAAATAACTGTTAAAAAAATATATTTAGATGATTTTTTCTCCTCAAAGTTATCGGGTATTTTATTTTATTTTACTTTTTTAATGATTAAAGAAATGATTATTAATGAAATAGTGTATTTTTTTATTTTTAAAAAATGTTTGATGATTTTTAAAACAATATTTGAAAGAAAAATAAAAAATAAAAAATATAATTTGCCCTAGTACTGGTAAGTTTGAGGAGAGAAACTAGTGGTAAGTAGAATCTATTGAATATGTTTGTTCCACTAGTTTAACTTACTTCTACTGTTAATATCGAAGGTACTAATGCTACTATACCGTCCAAATTTGACTATTCAGTATGTCCTTAGTACCAATTGTACTTTCTTTTTACTTTTTTTTCAAATATTTTTTAAAAATCTTTAAAAAATTTTAAAAAATAAAAATAATTAATATATTAATAATCACTTTCTTAATAATTAAATAAAAAAATAAAAAAAAAATATGAACCGGAGGATATATTTAGGATATATAGTATCAGTCTTCAATATCGAAATTCACCTGTTGTGCACATTCTTCTAAACTACCTAGAATTCAACTTGTTGATATGACTATATATATTATAATATTGCCACCGTGGTTTGCGCCCTCTAGTACGTGATTACTCAATAAACCATTATGACTAAATAATATAAGCATATTTTAAAGCCGACTCATATTAATTTTATATTTAAGAACATTTTTACTATATTATAATTAACCATATTCTAACTGAAATAATATGGGGATGATTATCTTACAGATTATTTAGTAATCTATATTGAAAAGAAAGTTGGTGGAGCGCCATTAAGCACAGATTTCATAATCTATGTGACCACCCTTGGGGCCATGGGGTTGGCCTAACCAGTACTCCTAATGGCATCATGGATCGAGTGTTCTTGCCAGTACCTAGCTGCCCGCGGCTGAGAAGAGAGTGGTGCGCAAGCCACACGGTGGTGCACTTACCAAGGGGGTGGTCCAAATTAAATTCCGGAGGAGGCGGTCCGCCAACATTTAAAAAAAAAAAATAGAATAGAATTAATTTTGAGGTTCTTAAAAAATAATTTGGTTGGTTTTTCCCTTAAATTTAAGTGCGTATTTTAAAAACTTGATCTAATTCTAACAAATACTTAGTACTTCTCACTAAACAAAGGAATCATATGGTAAAATCTAATCTTATTTCTGAAGGAATATTTGGAATGATAATTCCCATTTTCTTAATAATAAGAATGCATATTCCGCGAAGAAGCAGCATATATATATATATATATATATATATATATATATATATATATATCTTTAGAGTTTAGTCCAGCTTGTAGCTGCCTTGTTTGTTTTCTTTCTCTTTGATATTACTGTTAATAATGAATAAATTATCTTACCCTGGAAATCATGAAGGTTGTGCTAGCACGAAGCAGCCGGGTGGTGACTGCTACAGATATTGACCCTACAACATGGTTATCATGTTTGCAGGTACTCATGTTTCTAATTATGATTCTCATTCGATATTAATGCATCTTTTCCTCTCCCTTTTTTTTTTTTGGGTAACAAAAATATTATCTTATACAACGTCATTACTGCAGGTTGAAAAGGACAATTCATATCAGTTTTGTCTACAGCCTCCTAAATCACCGGCATTTATTGGAAATACGGTATAATATATCTTGATCATTATCTTTCTTAATATTTATACGTACAATATCATTTAATTAAGAGATTATGCTTTAATTGTGCCCTTTAATGGGTGAGAATTAATGTCATTTTCACGTTCAAAATCCTTGGACTTGATTAATTTCTTGCCTTTGTCTGAGTACTAATTACTTTTATTTCCTAATTTGTGAATTATAGCCGGAGCGACTATTTCACAGAAAAAATCTTAGCATTTGTAGCGAGGCTTTGGCTGCAACCCGTGCTAGAGGTGGATCAATGTCTCATGATCTTCAAGTGGAACTTGACTTACTTTCTAGGTTATTATTAGTACCCATAACCCACACATGAATTTAATTCCTTTTTTATTGTTTCTTTTCTCGAGAAGTTGATATTAATTTTATCATGTCACTTGTTACTGATTTTGCAGCCCCAAGGACCACCTTGAGTTTACTATAGTGCGAGAAACCATAAAGAAAAACCTAGAGGTAAGTTTACTTTTGAAACTGATGATCTTGATCTTATAGATATAGTTTTTTATAAAGTAAAATAAAAAATAGAATGCAATAATATTGAGGGGCGGCCGCACTACAAGAAAAACAGACTTTTGTGATTAATTTATTGCAACTAAAAGACTATTCGCAACTAATTTTAGTTGCAAATAGTCATTTTGCTGGAATTAATTGGTCACAAAAACCCGTTTTTCTTGTAGTGCCGGGCTCAATAGAATGCAAAGAAAATGCTTAAGGATTTATATAGGTAATAGAAGGTTGGAGTTCGTATAAAGAGAACTATTACAGACACAAAGAAATTATATAAAAATAAACTCACAAACTGATGACTGGATTAATTATTATATAGGTAATTAACAGAGCTTTCAGACATCTTAAATTCTGCTGACTCGATTCTCTTTTGCAGGCTGTAGGCAATGGGGTAGTAGTTGAACCAGAGAAAGTGATAAGGAAACTGAAAAGAGTCCAGCATTTATATGCCAAATTGGCCGCCAAATTAACAAGTGAAGATGATGAGGTAAAGAAAAATAAAAATAAAAATAAAATTCTGTATCCAAGATTATAAGTTTCCTTTTCATCTCTTAGAAGTTTGATAACTGATTCAGATTCAATTTACAGAATTTTTTTATTCTATCTTTGCTTGCCAGTTTGACGTCTTAGCTTCTCTACATCCAACTCCAGCAGTCTGCGGATTCCCAAGAGAAGAGGCACGGGTTTTTATTGCAGAAAATGGTAGGTGCTATATAATTGTTATTATTATAAATTATATTTTTTCTGATGCACTTCCAATAATACATTAAAAACTCTTTACAGCCTATTGAAAAGCAATGGATTGAGTGTGTTAGTTATGGGGAGAAAATTTTCTTTATACAAATAAGGTTGACTTAATGGTGGGGGTTCAAAGGGTAGTTGAGAGTTGTGATAATGACTGACAGTTGATCATGTGGTGGTGGTGGTGGTTGCCCTATAGAATGTTCTTCAAGGTGGTGTTGGACCGTTGGTTGTTGCAATAGTACTGTTGGGACTAGACTCCTAAATTTAAGATTATTCTAGTGTTCTAAGTCCCAGACCCTAGGTGTATTCAATTTATTTGAATTGCATAACTCTGTTGGAAAATGTAGAGTAAGTTGGACCACTTGGAGTTGAACCATGTGCCTCAGACCAAAAACAAGTACTTTATCATTATATCATTTGACTTAAAAGAGCAAAAAGGTAAAACAGATGCATGCAGACTCCAAGAGAAGAATTTTGGAGGTCCTCCTGCTATGAAAACATGAATACAGTTTCCAAAAGGAAAGGATTTGGTACTGCAAAATTTTCCAGAAAAGAAAGCAGCAAAAACAGGATTACTAGAAGCTCAATCTGATTGTTTCAGCAGTACAAAACCAACTTATATACTTGATTATTCATCCCTTATTTGACATTAATACTCAGAGACAGATTAGACAATACCATATATCTCATCGGATAAAGAACCCAATGTTTTTGCTGCTCAATATTTCCTGAACCTCAATAAATACCTTATTAATGGAAGATCTATGCATATATTCAGAGGCATTTGATCGAGGAATGTATGCTGGACCTGTTGGTTGGTTTAGCGGAGGAGAGAGTGAGTTTGCTGTAGGCATCAGGTCAGCATTGGTGGAAAAGGTGAGCCAAATCAAACCTATTATTGTTTTCTACCTCTCTTTTGAGATATTAATGGTAACTGCCTTAAGAACCTACTACAACGTCCTAGTGCTGACCAATTTGGATCCCAGGGTCTTGGCGCATTGATGTATGCAGGAACAGGGATAGTTAAGGGAAGCAATCCATCTTTAGAGTGGGATGAACTGGAACTCAAGATCTCTCAGGTATGTTTATGGGTGTCATGTGTAGAACACTAGCAACGTTAATAGCAAATCCCTTTGCATCAATCATCAACATTTTTAAAGACATTTCTTAATGCTATTTTAATCTGTTCTGTAGTTCACCAAATTGCTTAAAATTGGAGTGCCTCAGCTTGAACAGTTGACGACAGGAGTATAAACTGAAAGGTTAGTGATTCTAAACATGCCATTGATTGCAGCAGCCGTTGATGATAAAGAACACACACAAACACACACACACACACACACACTATTTCTAATCACGTACAGTTAAAAGCTAGTATAAGTCGTGCCAATAAGGAACCTTTTTTCGGGTTTTTAACTCGTTCATATTGATGAAGTCACCAGCATTAATGCAGTAGAGCTAATAACTTGTATTCTAGTTATTGGCATTCAAACAAAGATCATGTTGCTAGATTGGTTACAATAAACACAGTCAAATAGAACAGACAACTTTGGATTTGCCTGTACTCTGAATGTTTAAGGGGAAATAAGGGTGCAAGTCCTCTATTCTGTCATCATTGACGACTTTGCATATAACCTGTGATTCTCTAGCACTCATCCATTTTTGTGGTGACAGATGTCCTGAAGCCGAGACATGGTGTCTTGGGTGAAGAGTGAATCTCACAGCCTGTTGATTCGTATTATAGCTGGGTAGTATGATCTTCTGCTCCAAAATAATTCGATAATGCAGTACCACAGGTTTAAGTTGTTGCCCTTGTTTGCTCGGAGTGGAAAATCCCCCAATGTGTTTTTTCTTCCTCAGCTTTTCGGTCATCTTGTAAAATTGGCTTGCTCCAGATTTCATGTCAAGTTCATTGTTTATCTGCTCCATACAACATCTGTGTCTGGATGTTGGTGAATAAATTGAAACTTACTGGGAATAAGTGGTATAGATATCTCTTACTAATTTGATGTAATCATGTAATGTTCGCCTGTATGAGCAATAAAAATCTCCCCCTTAGAAATGGGGTTAATCTTTTGTATCTAGAGAATCCTACTGCATGGCTCTTACCTGGATTTTGGTTGCCTATTTGAATGGCTGTTGGGCCTCCTGTACACTATAGACTTGCAGAAATTTCATCTAGGAATCAAGCTATCAAGTACATAAATTCCCTGATTTATGGTATAACTATACCCTTCCAAGAAAGATTCCAAAGTTTTCAAGCTAATGCTCAATTAATATTATAGGACCCATTTTTTATATTTATCTCTCTTCCACTTAAATCCTCAAATTCAAACAAAAATTTAAGAAAATCTTAGATTCAGTCCCAGAATGACCGAGCAAGGAAATAACAAGCTACTCATAGTTGGTTCTTGCTTGGTCTATTGCTTTGAAGTTTGCCCATTTGAGTCGATTAACCAACCTGAAGAAGAATATCTTCAAGCTCAACTCCTTAGCCAGCCGAGATCGGGTTTCCAATTTGAGCTCTGCTTTCAATGGTTACTGCTAGCATGTCCAACATATGCTCGGCAAAAAGTCCTAAAATTATTATGGGAGAAAAAAAGAGAGACGAAAGTTCTTGTTCAAAAATCCTTTGGCATATCATTAACTGAGATATCATCTTCATATCGTATAGGAGCATCGCATTGGGACAAATATCATGTTTAATGTAACACCCGGTATTTTAGTGTATTTTTAATTGAAAGATTTTTTTGATATTAATTTAAAATTTATTCTCTTGTTTTAAAATTGTTGGATTTTTTGTTGTGTTATTTTTTATGATTTTTAGTTTACGAAAATTATTTTTGAAGTGCTTTCTCTAAATAAATTATTTTTTATACGTTTAAATTTCTTCTCAAATTAAATTAACTTGTTGTGGGGTTTAATTATTTATTTTCATTTTAATCACTGCGTTTGAATTATTTTATTTTACTTGCTGTGTTAAAATCATTTTCGTTGGATCATTTTTGTGACTCAAGATATGAGATTCAGACCTCATTTCTTTCCCTACATTTTCTCTTTCCTCTTTTCTTTTTTCTTTTTTTTTTCTTTTCCTTTTTTTTTTTTTCTTTTTCTCCTCTCCTCTCCCGCGCGTCGCACTCCCTCCCGCTCTCTTCCCGTGCGTCGCCCCTCTCCCCTAGCCCGCCGCCGTGAGCCGGCGGTGGCCGTCACCTCCCAGTCCATTCGCCTCCCCTGCCACCGGCGACCTCACCCCATCAACCTCACCTTCATTCGCGCCGCCGTTAACCACCAGCAGCTCTTCAAAGCCGCGGCGTCACCTTCGCTCCAGCGCCGCCGTCGCGCCACCTCCGGCCACTATCTTCTCACCACTTCATCCTTGACCTCTTGGCAACCCATTGGACTCAACCCCACCTCCGATCTGTCACCGGTGAAGCCCCACCATCAACATTTCCGTTTTGGGTGTTTTTGCACTTCAACCGCCTCTTGCGCCGCCACCCACGGCCAACCACCACCACCACTAGCCTCACCGACATCCCTAAGCCCTACCCTATCAATCTCGGGTCTTCGTTTACACCTGTTCGAAAGTGGGTTTTTGAGACCCACGGCCACAGTGCTTTTGACACTGTTTTGTTGCTGCGTTGCCGCTTCTAGTACCTCTGTGATCTTTCTAAAATTATATTATAGCATTGTAAGTATTTTTTCCAAAGAACTTTTGAGATTTAAATGTATTTCTGCACTAATTCATTTTTACTGTGAATTTATTGGTGTTGCCGGACTGAGTCCGAGGAGTAAGGGGATCGGTTAGATTGGATGATGGAGTTGTTTGTGTGAGATTGGTTTATGCTATGAAATATGTTAGCTGTTTCGGGTTTAAATATTGGTGTTTTGAGTTTGACGTTGGTCATGGTGAATATTGATGACTTTTTTTAGGAAGTGATGATATATTTTTGGATTATTGGTTTGATGTATTGGAAATGTTTAGAAGGGTTTGTTGGGGCCTTTTAACATCTAGAAGTGTTGAGATATTTTTTTTCCTGTTGTGGAGTGTGAAAGGAGAGAGAGTAGTGTGTAGTGTCGTCCTGATTAAATTGTTAATAATTGTTTGGAACTGCGAACTGTAGGAATAAGTGTGAGTTACTGGAATTTGAGTTGGCATTGGTTTTGATGCTTGTATTGGACAATATTGAGATTGGTATAGAATATTTTGGGTCGAAGTGTGGGCTGTCCGGATTATTATTTGGCTGATTGAGTTTGATTAAACTTACTGAATTATGGTCTAGAAATTGGGTATTAAGTTGTCTAAGACCAATTTTGTGTTGTTAGACTTTAATTTTTAGTTTATATTATTTTTTTATGAATAGGTGACGAGACGGATAGAGACCGTATCCAAGTCATAGATAATGCTATGCAGGAGTCAGGTAAGCGGGGTTCCTATGCTAGACCTTACACGAATTATTTGAGACTGAGGTTGATTTTATGAAAACTTTACATATTTTTGTGGTGAAATGAGAACTTGGGAAAAACAAAACCAACCTCGGTCGTTTATTTGCATACTCATGAAATCTGTACGAAAAAGAGAAAAATATGTTCTGACATGCATTGTGTAGACATGAGCTAAATTCTGTCATGTGATTTCTGAAATCTAAAAAAATGAGCGATATTGAGAATATGAAAAGTTGTGCATTTATTTGAAAAGATATTCTGGCTTTTGTGTTCAGTGTGTGTAAACTGTTTGATTCTGTTTTGATACTCTGTATTATTTTGATATAACATCTGAAAACCTTTGGCATGGTGTACTGGTTTTCGTATCTGACTCTGTCTCTGCTTTGCTCTGCTCTGCTCTGTTATGCTCTGCTCTGTTTGGGTTGGTACCAACTTCTCTGTCTCTGAGTGCACCCACTTTGAAAACAAAGTGGTTTTATTGTGGTCTTTCCTGTGTGCACACTCGGGGCTCCGAGAAGAATAAAGGAAAGATTTCACCTCTGTCTCTGCCTGGTTTGGCCACCGGGGTTAGCACAACCCTACCACGGAGGTGAAACATGGTCTCTGCTCTGTTTGATGCTCTGTTTTGATCTGATGATGATACTCAGTTTATGTTATGCCAAAGCACTATGAGTTTTACTTGTCTTAAAACCATCGCTCTGTTACTTTTGAAAATATGTTCTGTTCTGCATGATAACTCTGGAAAATATTTTGTTCTGCATGCTCTACTTTGTAAATGCTCATGTTTACACGCTAGCATATGATTTCTGCTTACTGAGTTGTTGATAACTCACCCCCTATCTTCATAATATTTTTCAGATGATATGGAGAGTCCAACTGAGGACCTGGATTAGATTGGTGAGCATGATTAAGCTGAGAGAGGATGTTAGAAGAAGGAGTTCTGATGTCTTATGTCTTTTAGATTTAATTATATCTTGGGCTTGGGTTTAGTAAGACTTTTGAAGTTATTAGTTTGGTTTGTTATGACTACGGGGAGATTTTGGACTCCTTAGCTTATTTTGTTGCAGTAATAACTTTGTAGAGTTTCAATGTGGTTATTTAGAGTACTTGAGATTGAGTTTTGCTAATAAAGTTTTGGAGTTTTATTTTAGTTGTGTTGGAAGACATGTTCTTAAGTGACAGGTAGTAATTCTCCAGGCCAGCTGGGTTTGGGGCGTTACATTTTACCCCCGTGATAGGGTTATAAACTATTATTATACCTGTGGTTGGGCTATATACCATTTTTAACTCCCGTCGTAGAGTTATAAATCACCATTATACCCGTGATTGGGCTGTATACTATGTTTCACCCCCGTAATAGGGTTATAAACCACCATTATACCCGTCGCTAGGCCGTATACTATGTTTCACCCTCGGGTAGAGTTATAAACCATCATTATATATGTGACAAAATGATATGAACCTATGGAAATGAAATCCCTTGAATCCACAATCAATTTAAAAACTTACCCAAGAAAGCAAAAAATCAAGTCAATGGATGGAGAATCTAGACTCGTTGAGAACTCGTCTCTAGAACCTAGATTATATTAAAATTTAGACCTGTTAATTAACCTGTCTTAAGAACCCAGATTACAAGGAGGAACGCCACAAAGGTTGTGATTTACCTTTGATAAGTTCAAAAGTTCAATCAAGAACAAGAGGAGTAAACTCAACTCACAATGAAAATTCAATATTGTCTACAACCACTTGTAATGCCCCGGTTCCGCACAGATCATAGAGTTACTTCCTATCACTTAAACTCATATTTAAACAATATAAATATAGACTCCAAATTCCCAATATCATATAGAAATTTCGATTCAAACTAATTTTCTCAATATAACCAATTTTCCAAAATGCCAATTCATCATAACACAATAAAATTTCTTAATAAAAATGGCCAATACTCATAAAAACTTTCTATGCTTAATCCACTATACTTAAATCATCTCACCCAGTGCCTCATAATCTTGATCCTCAGCTGAACCATCAAAATATCTGAAAAATATTGTGGAGATAAGGAGTGAGTTATCAACAACTCAGTAAGTAGAGAGCATATACTAGCATGTAAACATGAGCATTTATAAAGTTCGGTATGCAGAATAAACTGTGGCGCCCCCAACCCCTACGAAATGAGACACGGGAATCGAGATGCCAGGATGGTGACAACAGGGTCACACATCCCAACGATAGTGCCAAGTGTGTGTATATGCAACAGTGTACAATAAACAACGCAGCGGATAATTAAGTCAACAAAGTACCAGAAAGGTTAATGCAATTTAAACAATCAGTAAAAAGGTTTAAAAATTATACAGTCATCCAAAATAAATATTTTACAAGTCTCAAACCAAAACGAGTGATCCCAGATCACTCCTCGGGCAGAGCCGAATCCTCATGCTCACCCTCAGCCTCATCTGCATCGAAATCTGCGTTACCACAAAATGGTACTGCAGGTAAATATAAACCAAATAACTACGAGATAAAAATATATTAATGCGACCAACATGCATGCATATGATGAAATATGCATTAAATACTATTTTTCCCGAAAATAGATATTTTCCAACATACTCCAAAATCCCATTTTGGCCCAAAAAGAATATTCCATCATTTTCCCAGAAAATGACCCAAATCAATAAAACCTCATTTTCCCAGAAAATGAATCACATAAAATCCTTTTAATCAACACATGCTATTTTCCCAGAAAACAGCTCATTATTCCATTAACCAATGTACCATGATCTCCCATAGGGATCATCCACACGTCCTGGCTTCGTAGCGATGCTCAGTTCCGCACCCAGCGCGTTCGTGGCCAAGCACCCACTACGCAACGAGCGATGCCCAGTTCCGTGCCCAGCACGTTCGTGGCCAAGCATCCTCTAGCCCCCGCCAGCAGAGAGGCCACGGAGTCGGCACGAGACCATCTCGTCAGATCCCATCGTCGCCCAGCGACAATCCAAGGGACGTCACTCAGTATATTCCGCTCCCGAGTGACCAGAGGAGCTCCACCGAGATAATGCCCCATCTCGGCTTGGGTTCGTGATACACACGCACCCAAAATCCTTTAACACATGAAAACTCAGTTTTCATGAAACACATGAACATGAATGCATGTACACGAAAACCCAGTTTCTTTTATAGACATGATCATGCGTGCAATATGCCATGTACATGAACAACACCAAAACCAACAACCAACAATTCACAATACCAACCAAACACACAACTCCGTCCACAATCCATCCGACCCCCGAACTCCTCGGACTCAATCCGGCATGTCCAACCAGTTCACAATAATATGAGTTAGTACAAAAATATATTTAAATCGCAATAGTTCTTTGGAAAAATATTTACAGTGCTATATAATAATTTCTGAAGGATCACGGTGGTGCAAAAGGTGGCAGCTCAGCAATGAAACAGTGTAAAATACACTGTGGCCGTGGGTCTCAAAAATCCACTTTTCAACGGAGACAAACTAAGACCCGAAATTGATAGGGTAGGGCCTAGAGAGGTCGGTGAAGCTAGTGGTGGTGGTGGTTGGCCGTGGGTGGCGGCGCAAAGGGTGGTTTTAGGCCAAAAGTGTCTAAATCGGAAATGGAGATAGATAGGCTTCACCGGTGACGGATCGGAGCTGGGGTTGGGTCCATTGGGTAGCTAGGAGGTCGAGGATGAAGTGGTGAAGAAATGGTGGCCGGAGGTGGCGCGACGGCGGTGCAATGGCGCAAGGAATGCCGCGGCTTTGAGGGGCTCGTGGTGGCTAACGGTGGCGCAAGAGAGGCTGAGATTGAAGGGGTAAGGTTGCCGGAGGGTGGGGGAGTTGGTGGGCTGGACAGTGCCGAGCACGAGCGGTGCACGGCGGCGCTGAAATGAAGAGAGCGCCGCCGCTTGGTGTTGTGCGTGGGAAGGAACGACAACGAGTTAGGGGCTGAGATTGGTGGGGGATGATGGTCGGCGGGAGGGGAACTTGTGGCGGTGGGCGGTGTCGGTCACGGGCGGCTCACGGCGGCGGGCTGGGTGGAGGAGAAAAATGCACGAGAAGAGAGAGGGAGAGGGACGTCCACGCGCAGGAAGCAGGGGAAGAAAGAAAAAAGAAAGAGAAGAAAAGAAGAAAAGAAAAAAAGAGAGGAAAGAGAAAATGGAGGAAAAGAAATGTGATCCAGTCCTCACATCATGGGTCACAAAAAATGATCCAACGAAGATGATTTTAAAACAGCAAATCAATTAAAATAATTTAAACGTAATGATACAATGAAAATAAAATAACTAAATCTCACAATCAATTAATTTAAAAAAAAGAACAATTTAAATGTACAACAATAAATAAATATTAAGAAAACATAACAATTTAATTTTCACAATTTAAAGATCATAAAATAAACCATTTAAAATATCCGATAATTTTAAAACAAGAGAATAAATTTTTGAATTATTAAAATAATCCTTCAATAAAAATACACTAAAATACGGGGTGTTACACAAACCATTTATATTCAGAATGCAGAAACAACATATTTACTTTTAGAATACATAAACAAAACTTGGTACAAAATATCAGAGCGAAATCTTCAGAAAAACAAACTTGTTAAAAAAAAATAAAAATTATTTGGCATATCCAAACTGGAACATTATATTCATATCATCTCATAACATCACATCGGGACAAATACCATGTTTGACTCTCGTGGTAGGGTTATAAACTACCATTATACCGGTAGCTGGGCCATATACCATGTTTCACCCCCATGGTAGGGTTATAAACCACCATTATATCCGTGACGGGGCCGTATACCATGTTTCACCCTCGTGGTAGGGTTATAAACTACCATTATACCTGTAGTTGGGCCGTATACCATGTTTCACCCTCGTGGTTGGGTTATAAACCACTATTATATCTATGGCATGGCCTCAACAAAAACAGAACGAAACATCATTGGAATCAGATCACATTCAGATACAGAATCAGAACTTCATGCCAAGGTTTTCAGATGACACATCATATCAAAACAAAATACTGAATAGCTTCAAATCATTTCACATGTTCGAAATAATTAGAATCAGAACATCTTCATTTATTTATAGCAAAAACTTTTATATTTTTATATTCGCTCTTTTTGCATAGTTCAGAAACAGAATGTACAAAATTAGCTCTTGTCTACACCAGTCATGACAGAAAATACTTTCTCTTATATAAAATTTATGCATATGCAGAATAAACATATGAGGTCGTTCTCAGATTTCTTTTAAAAAACAAACATGCATATTTTCAAAGTCAACCTCATTTCATTTCTTTTATACAAAACTAGTATATGAATCCTGCTTACCTAAACTTCTTAGATTATTAGAAATTCAACACAATAGTACTGAACAATTGTCAATCGTCACCTATAAAAATTCATGTAACTTAAATAAATCTCCCATGAACAGATAATCTCATATTATACCTAAAGTACCTATTTTAATTCCTCAAAAAACCTAAAATTTCTCTTAATTCTAAAATACCATCACTTCCTAAATTCCTCAATATCCACATAATTATTAAACTTAGAATATTTCTAAAATTGCATAATAATATTAGTAATAAATACAATTATACAATAAAATACATTTCTGGTTTAAAGACTCATTAAAACAAAATTTATTAAAGTAAGAGAACAAATATTTCATTTAATAAGAAAAAACTAATTATTTTCTCTTTAAAGAGTTCAAAATAAAAGTCTTGCACTACTATGTTCTTCTAAAAAATATATATGTTAGTACTAACAATATATTTCAAATATTTATTTAATCTGTATTTAAAACAAAACTCATACAAAGTGAGTTTAATATATAAAAACTGATCAATTTATAATTACTCTATTAAAAGCATCAGTATACTGACTTAGTAGTACAAGTCCATACGTCTACGTCCAAATAAAAATATAACATGCACGTAATATAAAACTCATGATTTCAAACCCAATATACATAATCAACTCATTAAAATATAAATCCATTAACCTAAACATCCGAAATAATATAACTGGAAACATCATAGGAGCAAAAATGGTAATAGTACATCTCATCTATTAGGTTAACTAAGATACAAAAATATTTCATTTTTAAGTAAACTAACCCAAAAATAGAGGACCAAGACGTGAGTGGTGGCAACAGTACTTACCCAAGGAAAATTAAGAGGCAGCGGCACGGTGGGGGACAGAGGTCGCGGCAGAGTTGGGTTGCAGTGGATGGTGGCTGTCTAGATGGCGGCGCACTGGAAGAGAGAGGGAGTGATGAGCGAGAAAGAGAGAACAGAGAGTGAGAGATGCGCGAGAGATAAACAGAGAGGGAGTTTATCGTTAGGCAGTGAGGTTGAGGTGGCGTGCGGCGGACAGTGGTGCTTGCGATGATGGGGCACTGAGAGAGAGAGAGTGACTGATGAGAGAGAGAGAGTAGAGTGTGTGTGTGTGTGAGAGAGAGAGAGAGAGGGAGAGAGGCTTACGGTGTTGATGGTCGAAAATGGAGGTAGGCCTGTGAGGACTCCGAGAGGCACCTTGGGGTTGGGGAGTGCATAACCAACGACAGTAGTGGCTAACCTGCAGCGGTTGGTGGTTTGAACGGTGAAACAAGGGCTGGTTTTGGTGTGGAAGTGCGTATGGTTTTTGCTCTGTTTTTAGTGATTGAAATAGGGGCTGGCCTACGATGGTGTAACACCCTAATGAAAGGCTTAAACCACATGACCTATACTCTAAAAGGACTAGTCAATGATGCAATTGGAGCCCCATTAGAACCTTATAAAGAGTAAGAACTTCTCATTCCCAAGAAATATGGGATCCCATAATGCCCGGTAAAGAGATTCATATCCTGAAATACCTCATTTATTGAAAGCATTAAAATGTTAAAACTGGATTGAATATAATTGTCTCGAAAACTAAACGTAAAGTAAAAGAACATAAACTAATCCTATGAATGACATAAAAGAGATCTAATTCTTGTGTGAATACCACTTATTCATTGCTAATTCTTTGTACTAAATCTACTCCTGGCCATCCAGCTCTGCGTCATCATAATCTCCATCTGTGAGAATTAAACATAGAAGAAAATAGAAAGACAAACAAAAATGAGTTGAATCCTCAGTAAGTAGTACATCATACTGTAAAATATAATTTGGCTTAGCATGGACTTAATTTCTGAAAACTCTTCACAACATACAGCTTCATAGATTTACAATCATACACGTAACATGACTTTCTGAAAGACTTTACATACATATATCGTCACAAATTCATATGGCATATGTATTGATCATTAACATGAGCGGAAATATATATGATCATGGCAAACATATAACGTGAATGCATAATATCTTGTTTATCTTGTCTTAACATGGAGTGAAACACGCTTGAGTCCGTGTTTCACTTAACTGATGTTACATGGAGTGAAACACACTTGAATTCGTGTTTTATTTAATTGGCATAACATGGAGTGAAACACGCTTGAGTCCGTGTTCCACTTATCTTGCATAACATAGAGTGAAACACGCTTGAGTCCATGTTTCACTTAACTTGCATAACATGGAGTGAAACACGCTTGGGTCCGTGTTTCACTTAACTTGTGGTTAACCACGCTTGAGTCCGTGGCACCATAACATTTCTTATCTTTCTTAATGCATGAGAATTTATTAGGCTTCATGAACATTTCTAACATGGCATATTCTTGTACATGGCATAGCATAGCATGGCATATTCTTGTACATGGTATAGCATGACTTAGCATAACATGACATTTTCTTATACATGGCATAGCATAACATGACATGACATAACATGCTCTGAACGTTTTATGACATTCCATGGCATACATGATCTAAGTATTACATGAAATGGCATACATAATCCAAGTATTACATGGACATGGCTATTCCATTATATGGCATACTTGACTTGAGTTACTACATGAGCATCTCATGGCTTTCATATGATTTTAGTAACATTCAATCAATCGAACAACAAATTCATTCATTCAAGCATAATCTCATATTTCATCAAAGATCGAAAGAGGAATCTAACCTTGACTTACCTCTTAGCGTAGCGTAGTTAACCATCATAAGCACATCATATTTTCATACATAACAATAATTTTCATAGTACACATGCAGTTATATGATCATACTATTTACTTCTTAGCGCTGCTTTCGGATTTCCAACTTGTAGCGCGTTACCTATACGAGGTACTAGACATTACTAATTTCATAGAAAAGCATGTCGTAATACTCAAAGTAATTAAATATGTATAATGGAACTAAACTAAAATAATAGGCTTCATAGCAAACTCTAAAAAACATACTTTAAAATCCCTTAAATACTTTTTATAAAATTTGCGTCTATGGGCTCTTAATTATTCAAATAGATAAAGCCCATGGAAGAGTAATGTTTTTTTGAAAATATAACCAGCCCAATAAAATTACTAAAACAGTATAATAAAATTAAGCCCAATTAAAAATACAAGACTATTTAAAGTAAGCCCAACACTCTGTTTGTTTTAAGAATAGACTTAGTCCCATGGCCTTAGGGCCAGAGGGCTCGCTATGACACAAACTAATTCCATGGGAATTAAAACATGCGGGACAACAGATGGATGGCTGTGCGAAAACGAGGGACTCACCGAGAGAGGGACTGAGTGTGACGGTGGTTCAGGGTGGCTGATCGTGACGTCGGTGCAACTGGGAGGTCCCTATGGTGGTGCGACACCGAGAGAGGGAAAAAGGAAGAGATTTTTAGAGAGGTGGAATTGAAAACTCAAATAACCGAGAGGGATGATGGTGGCGCGCGAAGACAGGGGCTTACCTGAGGGAGTGGGTGCAACGGGAATAGGTTGGCCGGCATTTTCTGTGGTGGTGTGGGAGGCGGTCCGTCGAGATGCTGTTGGTTGCCGAGAGGGAGGCTGCGGGGTGCTTGCGGGAGTGGGTTTCTTTCTCTATGTCAAAGAGTCTTGTCTCCAGGGATTTTTGTGTGTACAATTCAGAGGCCTTGTGGGTTTCTTATAGGCGATAGGAGGGAAGCAACGTGAATCTTTTGGAGATTGTCTATAATTCGAAATTGCCTAAACTTTAGGAACATTTTCCTACAAGGAGTCAGATTCTGAGAGGATTTTGAAGAGTTTAAGTTGGAGTTAGTCTTGAACTAGGAACCAAATCTAATATGGGAACCTAAATGGATAACCATACGAAGGTTCTGATAGGGAAGGAATCACTAATTTAATCTATCAGTTAGCATATTTCCTAAAATGATAATAAAAATAATAAAGACAATAAAAATAAATAATAAATAAATAAATAAAAATATAAAATACTAGTTTCAAGCCCTAAATTTGAACCCATATGTTACAGGTGGCTTACGATTTCACGTGGGGTTAGGCAATGGTTGGTGACTTCCGTCGTGTAGGGGAAAAACTCCCACAGGGGTGGTTTCCATTTGGCTGAATGCACATGGGCTTGGGTTTCGTGGCTGTACTGGTGACTTTCGTCGAGAAGCTTGGTGGGTATCTTAGGTTCACGTTGGCAGCAACTGGTTCGTGGTGGGTTTCCTGGTGCCTTGCGACTTGGTGCGGAGAAGATAGAAAAATAGAGGTAGAGAGTATCAATCTACAAGGTGAAGTGTATTGAGAAACCGAAATGCGTGGCATTGAAGGAGCGCATGGGAAATGGTGGTTTCGTGCATGGAGGTGGCGGTTACCATGCAGTTGCCGTGCTTGATGCGTGGAACTTCTTGTACGTAGGCAGGAACGGATAAGTGATAGGAGAAATGGTTGGGAGAAAAAAAAAATAAAAAAAAAAATAATGAATGCGAGCTCCGTGCTAGACCCAGGTGTTACATTCTCCTACCCTTAACTAGGCTCACCTTGGTTGTCATCACAGGGCCTTAACAGAAACAAAATAGAACATCATTGGAACCTGATCATATTCAGATACAGAATCAAAATTCAGAATCTCATGCCAAAGTTTTCATATACCATGTCATATCATAACCAAGTACTGAACATCTTCAGATCATTTCACATATTCAAGAATAACAGAAACAAAACTTATTCATTAGTCAAAGCAAAACTTTTTGGATCTCATATTTGTTCTTTTTACATAGTTCAGAAACCAGAATGCACAAAATTAGCTCATGTCTACACCAGTAATGACAGAAAATACTTTCTCTTATATAGAATTTATGCATATGCAGAACAAACATTTGAGGTCGTTTTTCAAATTTTTTTTGAAAAACAAACGTGCATATTTTCAAAGTCAACATTATTTCATTTCTTTTATGCAAAGTTAGTATATGAACCCCACTTACCTAGAATTTTAACTTCTCAGATTTCTTCACAATAGGGCTGAACGAAAAATCAATCACTTATAACAAATAGTCACGTAACTATCAACCACGTATTTCGATATTTAAGCCTAAAATGCTAAATTAACCTATCTTAATACCTCAAAACCCAAAAATTCTCATAACACTAAAATACCATCACTTCAGTTTCATCGATATTGTTAACCACTTTGACTAATGCATTAATTCTAGGATATTTTTTAAAAATATAATCTTTTTACTATAACAAATTGAGACTAGGTCCACTTAAAAAATATTTACAAGTTTTCTGGTAAGCTATTGAGGCCCACGGTAAAAGTCACGTCCAAAATTATAAATACACTATAGCTTATAACTCAAATGGCATAAGTGTAATTTCGTAAAAAATACTCATACTGCATGTTAAGCCTTACGGGAAAACAACAAAAAAGTAGTTTCTATTTGAAAACAAAGTAAACACGAAGAGGGTGATACGGCTGAGGCAACCGAGAAGGAATGAGGCGTACGACAGAGCAAGGGACTAGGCAGCTGTCGTGGGTGGTCAGCGAGGTGGGAGGTGGGTGACTCAGTGGCGGAACACTGAGTGAGTGAGTGAGTGAGAGAGAGAGAGAGAGAGAGAGAGAGAGAGAGAGAGAGATGGTGAACGAGAGAGAGTAAACCAAGAGAGGGTGAAACAGAGAGGGTGCCGGTGGCTTACCATGAGGAAAACGGCAAACCTAGGGTGGCATGACCTGCGTTTTCTGATGCTCTACTGATTGATGCCGTTGTATTTCCTTGTCGGGACTAGTGGCACTGAAAAGGTTGAGGGCTAAACTGTTGTTGCTCTGTTTCAGGGGGCTAAAACAGGGGCTGGTTCGGTGTGGAAGTGGGTATGGTTTTAGGATACAAGGGTTGTTGTGTGGTGCAACCTTGGTGGCTGAAGGGAGAGGTGGCAGCCACGTGAAGGAGCTTTGGCTTTTAGGGTGGCTATCGGCGTGAAGCAGTGGTGTAACTATGCTTGATTATAGGATACATTGGTGTAGTCCACGTGTGCTGGGGTCAAGCTTGGTCTTAAGTGGTTTCCTGCCAATTTGGCTTTCAAGTCAACATTGTGGGGTGGCACTCGAAGAGGTTGAGCATGGGAGGGAGGATGACAATGGCTGATGAAGGTGCTGTGGTGCATAACAGCTTCAACGTCTATCGGTTTGGTGTTCCAGTGGTCCAAGTCGCACAAACGCTACTGCAGGCGGAGGGGAGTGGCTCTCGGTTTATGGGGAAACATTCCTCTGTATTCCTTGCTTAGCACAGGGCCTCGGTGACGATGGTTTACATTGAGTTTGTGATGGTCTCATTGTGCGGTCGTCATGTTGGTTCCCAGGGAGGTGGTTCCGTGAGATGGGGGTTGGCGGTTGTGGCTGGGTGGAGTTTTGGACGTGGGAGAGAGAGTCCTCATGCTGTTGGGTGGTGAACGTGGGGGTGAGGGGTTGGTTTTTGATATCACACATGGGGCTTACGATGATGCACGTATGGTGATATGTGGGAAAGAGGGAAAAATAAAACAAAGAAAAAGAAAAAGAAAATCTAGGGTTTCTATGGCTTGGGCTTGGTGTTACACTCACACTGAGATCTCCAGAGCCCCTCATCCCCTCGCCCACCTCTCGCCCCCTCTCGCACGGAAACAAGAAAACCACCCCCCTTTCTGCCCCTGTGACCCTCTCGAATACCAGAAACCTCGAAGCCCCCCTTCTCCACCCCCGTGACCCTCTTGAAGCCCACCTCTCAGATACTAGAAACCGCAAATACCCAAACGTGCAAAGCTTGCTTTTACACAATCCTAAACCCCCAGTGACAGTGGTGGTTGATTTTTGATTGGAGATCTAGACTTTGCTGCAAAAGACTGGTCCAACGTTGGTAAGAAAGGCCAGATTGAAGAAAATTCTCATTTCGCATTCTAAATTACTGTGTTGCTGTTGCATAATTTTTTCTGTTGGATCCCGAGAGTGATTTATTAGATTTGAGTATTCCATAAATTGCAAATGGATAAAGAAGATAAGATTAAGAAGAGAAGATAGGTTGAGGGTTGGGGGTCAGAGTTCGCAGCCGTTGCTGCTATTGGTGGTGGGGGACGGTGTGGGCCTCACAAGCGTTGCACGTGCGGCTTGCGACGAGTGGTGGGCAGCACAAGGTGGAGGTATTGGAAGGAGAGGAGTTCTCACTGACAAACACATGGAGTGAAGGTGGTGGTGGTAGGGAGCAGCGCTGCAGGTCACGGGGAAGGCATAGGCCTCACGGGTTTGCAGGTGGGAGGAGGAAGAAGAAGGAAAAAGCAAAAGAAAAGAAAGGGAAAGGAGGGGTTGTGCAGCGCAGGGGGAAGATTAGAAGAAAATTAGGGTTTTTACCCTTGGGCTCCAAAACGGCATCTTTTCAAGTGGGGGAGGGATTGGGCTTACAATGCACATGGGTTGGGCCCGAAATCTCTCTCTCAAGCCAAAAATTCAACCTAACACTCACAATAGATAAATAAAACCACACACAACCACTTAGGCTCAATTTTGTTTCTCTTAAAGAAAAATCACACACAAAAATCTTGGGTTTCACACCACAAGTCTAAAAACTTGTACCATTAACTCAAAGGGGGCTGCTAGAGCCGTTGACAAGGCAAATTTTTTTATTTTTTATTTTTTTTCACACATTTTTTTAAAACTCTTAAACATTTTTAAAAAATTACAAACTCATTAAAAAACATTTCCTTAATCATTAAGCCAAAAAAGAAAAAAAAAAAAAACACAATCCGTAAGGATTGTTGGGAGCCACTCTCGGTGAGAGTGGCATTTTTCTAACTCAAAATACTATCATAGTAAGGAATTAAATTCTTGAATAAAGTATTCCAATGGTCTCTTGTACCCTTTGGCACTTATTCAAAACTATTAACCCACTTTTACCTCTAACGCACTTATTCATTTACGCCTGACTAGTCCCACCCATGCTTCCTATTCCTGATCTTCAACTGGTACCTTATAGTCATATGAAAAGAAATATTAGAGATAAAGGTGCGAGTTAGCAACAATTCAAGAAGCAGCGATCCTATACCAGTGTGTAACATAAGCCATGTACAGAATACATAAGACAACTAGTTATCAAAATAGTAGGGATATTTCCATAAGCAGCTTAATTCAGTGATTGGTGTGATAACCTGGACTTAGCCAAGTCCGATGTAACACCCCGCATTTTAGTGTATTTTTACTAAAGGATTATTTTTATTTATTTTAAAATTTATTCTCGTATTTTAAAATTGGTTGGATTTTTAATGAGTTTATTTTTATGATTTTAATTTGGTGAAAATTAATTTTTATGTGCTTTCTTATTATTTATTTATTGCTATACATTTAAATTGCTTTTCATATTAAATTAATTACTGTGGGATTTAATTATTTCAATTTGACTTTACCATTATGTTTAAATTATTTTATTTAACTTGCTGTCCTAAAATCTTTTCCGTTGGATCATTTTTGTGACCCAAGTTATGAGGATTAGACCTCATTTCTTTCTCTGCATTTTTCTTTCTCTCTCCTGTGCGTCATTCTTCGTCCGCCCAGCCCGCCGCCGTGCGCCGGCGGTGGTCGACACCGCCTGGCTCCCGAGCTTCCCCAACCATCGGAGACGCTACCCCTCCGATCTCAACTCCATTCGCGCTGCCGTTAGCCACCACAAGCCCACTGAAGCCGCGCCATTCTTTCCGCCGCTGCGCCGCCGTCGCACCACCATTGGCCACCATCTTCTCACCACATCATCCTCGACCTCTTGGCAACCCATTGGACCCAACCCCAGCTCCGATCCGCTACCGGTGAAGCTCCACCACCTACATTTTCGATATGGGTATTTTGGTCTTCTACCGCCCATTGCGCCGCCACCCACGGCCAACCTTCACTACCACTAGCTTCACCGACCTCCTTAGGCCCTACCCTATCAATCTTGAGTCTTCGTTTGCACCCGTTGAAAAGTTGGATATTGTGACCCACGGCCACAGTGTATTTTATACTGTGGTGTTGCTCAGACGTCGCCTTTTTCAGCTTCGTGATCCTTCAGAAATTGCTATATAGCGCTGTAAGTATTTCTTCAAAGAATTCTTGTGAATTTAATGTATTTTTGCACTAACACATTTCACTGTATTTGAACTGTTGATTGGATTTGCCGGACTGAGTCCGAGGAGTACGGGGTCGGATGGATTGGTGATTGGAGTTGTTTGGTTGGATTTGACTGGATTGGTAATTGTTGGTTTGGATATTGTGTTGGTTCATGTACATTGCATTTGGCACGCATGATCATGTTTGTAAAGGAAAATTGGGTTTTCGTGTATTGCATTCATGTTCATGTGTTTATGAAAACTGGGTTTTCATGTGAGTATGGAATTTGGATGTGTGTGTATCACGACCCCAAGTCGAGATGGGGCATTATCTCGGTGGAGCTCCTCTGGTTACTCGGGAGCGGAATATACTGAGTAACGTCCCCTGGATTGTCGCCGGGCAACAATGGGATCGGACGAGAGATTTGTGCCGACTCCGTGGTCCTTCTGCTGGCGGGGACTAGAGGATGTCTGGCCACGTACGCGCTGGGCGCGGAACTAGGCATCACTCGTTGCGTAGTGTGGGTGCTTGGCCATGTACGCGCTGGGCGCGGGACTGAGCACCGCTACGAAGCCAGGACGTGCGGATGGTCCATAGGGGAGGCCATGGTGCATAGGGTAATAACGGATTAATTGGCTATTTTCTGGGAAAATAGTGTGCGTTGGATTTTCTGTAAATCATTTTCTGGGAAAATGTTTTACGGATTATTTTTGGGCCAAATGGGATTTTGGCATGTGTTGGAAAATTATCATTTTCAGGGAAAATGATGTTTCGAGGAAAAATGCATATTTCATCATATGCATGCATGTTGGTTGCATTAAATGCATTTTATTCTTGAGGATTATTTGGGTTATACTTACCTGCGATACCATTTCGTGGTAACGCAGATTTTGGTGCAGATGAGGAGGAGGAGGGCGAGCCTGAGGAGACGGCTCCGCCCGAGGAGTGAACTGGGATCACTCGTTTGTTTATTTGAAAACTATTGTAATATATTTTTATGGATGACTGTATAACTGCTATTTAAATTTTTACTGATGTTTGATTGTAAATAAATTATGGTACTTAGTTGACTATTCGCTGCGTTATTTTATTTGTACACTGTTGCATGTACACACACTGGCACTTCGTTGGGATGTGTGACCGTGTTGTCACCATCCTGGCGTCTCGATCCCTGTGTATTTATATAAGGGGGATTGGGGGTGCCACATGTGGTATCAGAGCAGTTCGGCTCTGGGTAAAACCACATGTCCCTTAGGATAGTACCAGAAAATTATTTTTATTATTTTTTTAAAATAATAAAATTTTTTTTAAGTGGTGTAAGTTAAGTTATTTATTTTATATTATGAGTTTATTGCTATTTTATTTTATGTTGATTGATGTTATTTGATTTATTTTATTTTATTGCTTTAATTAGTGTTTACCTTTGGTTGAGTATGGTTTTATGGGCTTTATTTATTTTATTGTATAATAATTTTGTTGTTTATTTATTTTATTGTATAATAATTTTGTTGTTTATTTATTTTATTGTATGTCATTTTAATTTAATTGTTTTATTTTATGGCGGATTATTTTATTGTTTTATTTATTTTATTGTGAACTACTTCATTGGTTTTATGCATTTTGTTGTATGTTATTTTATTTATGGAATTTTATTTTATTTTGTTTTGTTCGAAATTGAAAGGCGGGTTAAGGGTTATGTTATGACAGGAAGATGGTACGACTGAGAGGGCCTTTGTTAGGCTTAAACATTGGTGTAGTAGGTCTGAACTCTTTGTGATTGGTTGTTTTAATATCAAGACTTGAACATCAGGGTCTGGGTGAACTCTTTGGATTAGGTACTCAAGTTGCTGCTAAGGAGGGGAATAGTTTTTAATTGTTTAGAATAATTGAGGTTTTAGGTTCCGTAGAATTTATGTGATGAGTCTATGGGGTAGGTGGTTGTAAGATCAACGAATTTCAAGGTTAGATTTATGAGGAGTTCATCTAAGGTTTGAGGCCCCATAGTTTTTAGAAAATAAGTTATGAGATTTAAGGTGGTAGGTTCAACAAGCAATTGAGGGATTACTTAGATTAAAAGTTTTTGATCTTGCCGACCTTGATAAGCAATTTGATAACATTTGGAGTTTTAGAATTTACAAGTTTTATAAGGCGAATGTTTTAGATTTAAGATCATCGATCTTGAGGATTTCAGGAAATGATTTATATATGAGTTAAGGTTTTAGAATTGCAGAGTTGAAGGGCTGAATTAAAATAGGATTGATGAGAGTTGAGTTACTGATATGAGAATATTTTTTTCAGGCGAGAATTTTCTTAGAGATGGAAGGTAATGATCTAGTTTGTTTATTTTCTGAGGATTGAAGATGTTGATCTAATTTGGTTAAATAATTATTTTTTAGCTTGGTGTTACAGTGACAGGTTAATGATTTAATCCATATTAAATTTTAAGGAAAATAGATGGTGCGAATTTAGGAAATGATTTTTGCTGATTTCGAGGATATAGGTCTAGTAATGGAAATGGTAAGGATGATCACTTGCACGTTTGGAGGATTATTGGTTTTGGCTGAGGTGCATGAGATTGATGCGTAGAAATGGTGTGTGTACGCATTTCGGAGGGTATAGGTTCTAGTCTTATTTTGGTTTGGAGAAAGTAACTTTGGTAAGTGTTGAAGATGAGTCGACACAATAGTATTAAATTCAAGAGATTTTGGTTTGGAGTTTTTGGTGAGTCAATCGGAGTGTGTAGTCGAAACGGATTACTCAATGGAATGACGGTTGACAATAATTATTGTGATTATCTATAGGAATTAATTGTGACTTGAGGTTACCTAAGAATTTAAATTTTTGAGGCTATACTTTCTTTTGGAGTTTGAGCATCTAGTTGGTTGAATGAAGGACATTGTTATTTAACTTGAAGAGAGATTGATGGGATGTCATGTATGGTGTATGATAAGATCTTCGAAGTTGAAGCTTAGGCATCAACAGTGGATAATATGATCAAGTATGTGGGTTAATAAAGCATTAGGATCCTTGGGTGTTGTGCAATGTCTTTTGGTGGATTGAATATTTGAGCAGTATGGCTTGCTTTGAGGTTTAATAGTGATGTGCTATTGAAGGAACTAGTTGTGTTAATACTAGCTTATTGGAGTAGAAATAGGTGGACGAGTTACCAAGATGGTTTCGATAATGTTTTGGTGTACTCAATGGTGGTTCGTAGTGAGTTTTGTCATCGCTAGATCAGATGTTCAAAATGTAGATGATGAGCTTTCGGGTTTAGGTTGTTAGGTAGAAGTCTCTAGGCACTCTTTTTGATTCGCTAGGTTGGAATTGAGTCTTTTAAAGTATGCTTCTTATTGTAGATGAGATGAATGTATTTTGGGTTGAAGTTGCTTATTTTCAATTTGAGATGTTGAGGTTGTTTGATATTGATTTTTTGTCAATGATCATGGGTGTATTTTATGGAATTTGATTTTGATCAAGGCAGCTGGAGTTAATTGAGGAATTTGAGTTATAACTCGTGGTTTTGGGAGAGAGAGCATTTTTCTACCAAATTGTGATAAGAGTTTTGGTTAGTAGGAATGGAGCCACCTTGTACTCGATGGTGTTAGTTTCATGGGACATAAGTTTTATGCATGTGGTGAATATCAGAGTGTGCAGCAGAAGCGTGGTATTTTTGTTGTAGTCAGGAGTTCAGATTGTGCTGATTTGAAGAATTAATGGTGACTTGAATTTTGAGAAGATACTTGTAATTGGAGATTAATCATCTAGTTGTGCAAAATCTGTTACTGATGGTTAACATTAGAAGTGGCTATTAGGTTTCCAATAGTAGAATTCAATGAAGGTTTAGAAGTTGGAGCATATGAGTTGATTGCAGTTGGCACATATTATTGTAAGGGCTTTTGATCATTGGAATTAATTGGATGTTGTATTAAGGTTCTCGAGGAAATGAGATTTTTGGACAGCAGTCACTCTAGGAATACTGAGCGTGATGTGCCACTGGGGGACTAATATGAGTATGTTGGATAATGCCATGTTTATTGAGAAATGTGCCACGTGCTGTCAAGTTAAGGCTGAGCATCAAAAGACCTACTGGTAGACTTCATCCTCTCCCTATTCCAGAGTGGAAGTGGGATGATATTTCTATGGATTTTGTTGTGGGTTTGCCGAGGACTCCTAGTGGGAAGAACTCAATTTGGGCGATTGTTGATTGGTTGATCAAGAGTGCTCATTTCTTGCTCATTATTAATACTGACTCTTTGGGTAAGTTGACTCGGTTATATGTCAAGGAGATAGTGCGTTTGCATGGAGTACCCAAGAGTATCGTGTCGGATCGAGATCCGCGGTTCTCATCCCCTTTTTGGAAGAGCTTGCAGGCAGTTTTAGGCACTAAGTTGAAGTTTAGTACTACATATCACCCACAAACAGACGATTAATCAGAGCATACTATTTAAGCTCTTGAGGTTATGTTGCGGTCTTGTGTCATAGGAATTCCAAGGAAGTTGGGAGAATCACTTACCGCTTATTGAGTTCTCTTATAATAACAGTTTTCATTCCTCCATTCAGATGGTCCCGTATGAAGCATGGTATGGATGGAAGTGCAGATTGCCTTTATGTTGGGATGAAGTTGGCGAGAACAAATTGTTTGGGCTTGAGATAATTCAAGAAATGAAGGATCAAGTTCAGTTTATCAGGAAGAAGATGGCTGAAGCGCAAAGTCGCCAGAAAAGTTACGCAGATACAAGAAGAAGAGACTTATCCTTTGATGTAGGTGATTGGGTTTATCTTAAAGTCTCTCCTATGAAAGGCGTTAAGCGCTTTGGTAAGAAAGGAAAGCTTAATCCAAGATATGTTGGCCATTTTCAGATCGTAGAGAAAGTTGGATTTGTTGCTTATAGAGTGGCCTTGCCGGACTATTTTGGTGGTATGTTCTTAGTCTGCTCTTAGTTGAATCTTATTCCTGTCTTAGTCTTAATGTTGACCTTGCCAATTTCGAGGACGAAATTTTATTTAAGGGGGGGAGGATGTAACACCCCGCATTTTAGTGTATTTTTACTAAAGGATTATTTTTATTTATTTTAAAATTTATTCTCGTATTTTAAAATTGGTTGGATTTTTAGTGAGTTTATTTTTATGATTTTAATTTGGTGAAAATTAATTTTTATGTGCTTTCTTATTATTTATTTATTGCTGTACATTTAAATTGCTTTTCATATTAAATTAATTACTGTGGGATTTAATTATTTCAATTTGACTTTACCATTATGTTTAAATTATTTTATTTAACTTGCTGTTTTAAAATCTTTTCCGTTGGATCATTTGTGTGACCCAAGTTATGAGGATTAGACCTCATTTCTTTCTCTGCATTTTTCTTTTCCTCTTTTCTTTTCCTTTTCTTTTCCTTTTCTCCTTCTTTCCTTTTTCTTTCTTCTTCTTCCTTCCCCTCCCACGCGACCCAGCCCCCCTCTCTCCTGTGCGTCATTCTTCGTCCGCCCAGCCCGCAGCAGTGCGTCGGCGGTGGTCGACACCGCCTGGCTCCCGAGCTTCCCCAACCACCGGCGACGCTACCCCTCCGATCTCAACTCCATTCGCGCTGCCGTTAGCCACCACGAGCCCACTGAAGCCGTGGTATTCTTTCCGCCGCTGCGCCGCCGTCGCACCACCATTGGCCACCATCTTCTCACCACATCATCCTCGACCTCTTGGCAACCCATTGGACCCAACCCCAGCTCCGATCCGCCACCGGTGAAGCTCCACCATCTACATTTCCGATTTGGGTATTTTGGTCTTCTACTGCCCATTGCGCCGCCACCCACGGCCAACCTTCACTACCACTAGCTTCACCGACCTCCTTAGGCCCTACCCTATCAATCTTGAGTCTTCGTTTGCACCCGTTGAAAAGTTGGATATTGTGACCCACGGCCACAGTGTATTTTACACTGTGGTGTTGCTCAGACGTCGCCTTTTTCAGCTTCGTGATCCTTCGGAAATTGCTATATAGCGCTGTAAGTATTTCTTCATAGAATTCTTGTGAATTTAATGTATTTTTGCACTAACACATTTCACTGTATTTGAACTGTTGATTGGTTTTGCCGGACTGAGTCCGAGGAGTACGGGGGTCGGATGGATTGGTGATTGGAGTTGTTTGGTTGGATTTGATTGGATTGGTAATTGTTGGTTTGGATATTGTGTTGGTTCATGTACATTGCATTTGGCACGCATGATCATGTTTGTAAAGGAAAACTGGGTTTTCGTGTATTGCATTCATGTTCATGTGTTTATGAAAACTGGGTTTTCATGTGAGTATGGAATTTGGGTGTGTGTGTATCACGACCCCAAGCCGAGATGGGGCATTATCTCGGTGGATCTCCTCTGGTTACTCGGGAGCAGAATATACTGAGTAACGTCCCCTGGATTGTCGCCGGGCGACAATGGGATCGGACGAGAGATTCGTGCCGACTCCGTGGTCCTTCTGCTGGCAGGGACTGGAGGATGTCTGGCCACGTACGAACTGGGCATCGCTCGTTGCGTAGTGTGGGTGCTTGGCCATATACGCGCCGGGCGCGGAACTGAGCACCGCTACGAAGCCAGGACATGCGGATGGTCCATAGGGGAGGCCATGGTGCATAGGGTAATAACGGATTAATTGGCTATTTTCTGGGAAAATAGCGTGCGTTGGATTTTGTGTAAATCATTTTCTGGGAAAATGTTTACGGATTATTTTTGGGCCAAATGGGATTTTGGCATGTGTTGGAAAATTATCATTTTCAGGGAAAATGATGTTTCAAGGAAAAATGCATATTTCATCATATGCATGCATGTTGGTTGCATTAAATGCATTTTATTCTTGAGGATTATTTGGGTTATACTTACCTGTGATACCATTTTGTGGTAACACAGATTTTGGTGCAAATGAGGAGGAGGAGGGCGAGCCTGAGGAGACGGCTCTGCCAGAAAAGTGATCTGGGATCACTCGTTTGTTTATTTGAAAACTATTGTAATATATTTTTATGGATGACTGTATAACTGCTATTTAAATTTTTACTGATGTTTGATTGTAAATAAATTCTGGTACTTAGTTGACTATCCGCTGCGTTATTTTATTTGTACACTGTTGCATGTACACACACTGGCACTTCGTTGGGATGTGTGACCGTGTTGTCACCATCCTGGCTTCTCGATCCCTGTGTATTTATATAAGGGGGATTGGGGGCGCCACATCCTCGCCTGTTACTTTTATTTTTTGCTTTAGTCCAATTAGGATTTTGATGGATTGTGAAGGGACACACATGACACATGCCATTTGGCATTCATGCATTTATCCCCTAGGGTTTCTAGAAGCTTGCAATCATGAGGGAAGATCTCTAGGGTTTTGGCCAAGGTACACACCCCTTTGTCTAATGCTTGGGTTCATTGAACCTAGATCATAAAGGGATGATGAAATGCTTTAGGGTTTTGGCTACGGCAAGAAATTGCCACTTGTGATTCATGCAAGATGTGTCCCTTAGCATTTCCAAGAAAAGCAATGATGAGGGAAGAAGAAGAGGTGATTTTCGGCCAAAGCAAGATGCAAGGCACCACATGGCGCCCATGCACAAGAAACCTTTCGGTTTCCACATCAGAAATAATGCACACAGAGTCACTTTCACTTACTAGTTATTTTCCTCCCCTCTCCTCTCTCTCGCCTAACCAACAAGAAGAAGAAGAAAAACTACTACCATTCATCCACTCACATGCAACCTTCACACGAGCATAGGAAGGAACCACGAACCTCAATTGAGGAAGGGTTTTTGGCACAGTAAGATTCTTTGATTTCTATCTCTATTTTCCTTCACAGAAACACGCACACACACCCAAGTTAGAAAAGTGATTCGGCCTAAGGAAGTTGAAGCATATGTGGCATGGCCTTGTTGTATGTCCCATGGGATAAAAGGGAATGTTGTTTGACCAAAAGTACTTATGGTTTGGTTGTTTTAGAGTTTCTCTTTTAAGAACCTTAGCTCGATGGTGGAATAAGAAAAAAGGTTGAACCTGGGGAGGGCAAGACATGTTCGGCTCTTACTAGGGTTTTGTGTGGGGTTCCACTTGATGTTTGGTTCAAGAAAGCCTAACCTAAATCTTTTGATGCATTTCGGCCAAAGGGGTTATGCCAAGTGAGCCACACACTTGCATTCTTAACACCAAAAGCCAATGGAGAAGAGCTTGTAGCCGAATAGGGTTATGGGCACAAAACTCTAGTTCATGCCACACATGTTTAGAAACATACATTTCCAGCTTGTTTGATCTTTGGTATTTCTTTACATCAGAAAATTTGTAAGTTAGCCTCTAACTTACCTTGGATAATGTATTTATATTTATGTGTAACATATGTATTTATATTCATCAGAAATGGATGGGAAGCTTTTGGTTGATTCAACTCTTAAGACCATGTTTCCTTGTCTCTCTTGATTGGCTCTTAATCAGGAGACTTTGGTGTTGGAGTTGTTGGATTGTTCTAGTGGTTCCTCAAAATGGAATGCTTGTTTTAGTAGAGCTGCTCATGATTGGATGAAGACAAGCACTAGGAAGTTTACTATGCGATCACTGTACAAGGTTTTGTCAAATCAAAATTATACTTCCTTGGAAGTGTATTTGGAAAAGTAAGGTGCCATCAAAGATTTCTTTCTTTAGTTGGACAACATCACTTAGAAAAATCTTGACTACAGATAATTCAAGAAAGTGGAGGCTCGTTGTAATGGATTTGTGTTATATGTGGAAGAAGAGTGGGGAATTGGTCGACCACTTTTTGCTTCACTATGGGGTGGCAAGGATGTTATGGGTGGAGATCTATAATTGCAATGGGCCCTTCAATGATTGAGTTTGAGATTGCTAGTCTCTAAGAACAAAGAAGAGAGAGAGAGAGAGAGAGAGACAGAGAGAGAGAGAGAATCGAATGGTGTAATCCTTCTGTAATGCTTTCCTCCTTTTCACTCCCTTTTTATTCATTCTTCCAATTCTTACACGAAAACGTTTCATATCAGAATTTAATACTAAAAACAACAATATTTACATCACTTCACATTAACAAAGACAAATCAAAATGACAACATTTTATTTATACAACACAACGTCACATCTTTACATCACTTAACGAAATTAATTATCATCTTCTTCCTTCTTCCATTTCTGCATTTAACCCTTCTTCAAGCTATGGCTTGTATCCAGCTTCTATGGCT
Source organism: Juglans microcarpa x Juglans regia (assembly GCF_004785595.1). Classification (NCBI taxonomy): domain Eukaryota; kingdom Viridiplantae; phylum Streptophyta; class Magnoliopsida; order Fagales; family Juglandaceae; genus Juglans; species Juglans microcarpa x Juglans regia. The sequence continues at coordinate 8,538,403 of NC_054605.1, forward strand.
TCTAATGAAGCTTCTCCACAATAGAACCTTCCTTCCAATACATAACATACCCCTCCCCTTCAAAGCACCTTACCCACAAGGTGAGGGAACTTCAATTGAAGCTGCCAATAAGGTTTCAAAGTAGTTTCTAGAAATCGAAGTCGAAGTAGGAGTTACTCCAGCTCCTTTAGTCTGAGTTGGAGTTAGAATTCGGAGCCCACATGCACTCTGAACTCTGACACTTTTTAAAAAAAATTGGCCTAACTAAATGACGTCATTCTGTTTAAAGCGGAACGTCATTTTATTCACCAGGGCATCCAAAATGCAGGACACCCTTCATTTCGTTCTCACTTCTTCCCCTCATTCTTACACAGGAACTCTCTCTCCTTTCTGGCTCTCCTTCTCAAACATCTTCTCTCCTCATCTCTCTTCTCTCCCTGTCACCTGCATCACTGCGAGCCACTGTAGAGGTAAGCCTTACATCTTATATTTTGTTATAAGGATTTTAATTGTTTGTTAATTTAATGATTTAAGGTTCGAAAACTGTTGAAGTTATTTGTGAAATTTGTTGTTTTTGCTATTGATTTATTGTTTGAATTGATGGATGTCTATTTTTAGGGTTTTAGTCATGAGATTTGTGGGACTTTGTTTAGGAAAAATTGAATGGTTTCCTTCAGACAATGTCCGCTCGATGTCCACTCTAGTGTGGCTCTAGGGAACATCACACGGATTGTTCGCACGAGCCTTCACTCAAGTGTGGCTCGAGTGATCTTCACACTAATTGTTTGCTCGAGCCTTCACTCTAGTGTGGCTCGAGTGGATGTTCAATTTTTGTGTTTTATTTATTTTTAAAACCACAAACATGATTAGACACATATATTTTTCCTTTTCAAATATGTAGATAATTTTCATAATATGTTAAATGACTGTTGTTTGTTAATTATTTCAGATTATTTTCATAGCAAATTATAGATGCTATACCATCTCGCCACGATTCTCTACAGGAGGATGACATACAGCCATTGGCATCACCGGCAGGTACTTCGGGCCGTAGACCCCCATCTAGAGCACCTAACTCCTGTGCAAGTAGTCGTGTCCTAATAGATATAAAGGATGTTGATATGCTTAATGAAGAGGAGGAATTGATGAATGTTGAGCCCGATCGACCAACACAACCTAGTAAAAAAACGTCGTGGACATGGGAGCATTTCATCAAAGTTTTTAGTGATCGTGAGAACCTGCAGGCTCAATGCTATTATTGAGGGCAATTATTCGGTTGCCATTTGAAGAAGCAAGGTATGCCAGTATTAATAGCACATCTTATAGGCTGTCAGCAGTATAAGATACACAAATGGTTGGTAGCAATTGATCAAACGAAGCTAAGTTACGAGACTTCTATAGCCACTGATGACACGCAGATTAAGAAGTTTTCAATCCCTCAATACAGTGAGAACTTGATGTTGAGGGATGTTCTTGCAGAGATGATCATCACTGATGAGATGCCTTTTACCATGGTTGACAAGGCAGGCTTCCACAAATTTGTGCACACTTTAGATCCACGATTTCCCATACCTTCATGGTATACGGTGATGCACGATTGTTTCAAGAGGCATGCAAAGGAAAATGTAGTGATGAAGGAAATGTTTGTTGCCACTGGCCAGAGAGTATCATTTACGGCTCATACATGGACCTCCATATAAAATGTGGGTAGCATGTGTATCACAGTCCATTTTATTGACAACGAGTGGGTGTTGTAGAAGCGGATTATCGGCTTCAAAGAAATATTTGATCACAAAGGTTCATTGCAGAACTTAAAAGCCATCTCAAAAACAGTAACAACATTGTCAATGGCTAGTATAGGTAGATAATCCATCCATGTTTTCTGAAGCAGCTTGCAACCCACCAACGCATGAAAAGTTCCTTCTTCTCCATCATTACACAAACTACAAATCCCATCATTTGGAACATGCTTTAATAATAGATTTGCCTTTGTAGGCAATCCATCCTTACAAGTACACCAAGCAAATATTTTGATCTTATTAGGAACCGACATCTTCCAAATATATTTCCAAACCACTTTTTGAACACTTGCAGAAGAAGACTCAGCTTCTTGGGAACCCTTCTGCTCCAGAATAAAGAGATTACAGCTTCTAACACTGAACAAACCATTTCTTTCATAGCCCCAAACTCTCTTATCTACACTATTCCCAGCGCATAGAGGTGTTTTCAGAATGTCCGCCACAATACTTGGATTAAAGAGAGCTTTAAGTCTTTCCACATTCCAGAATCTAGATGTCTCACAAAAGAGAGAACTCACACAATCCACCCTATTTCCCTCACTACCCACAATCCCTTCCTTCACCAGAGAATTATGACCCCGAATCCATCTATCAAGCCAAATGTTAACTGAAGTTCCATCCCCTATCCCCATCTACACCCATCCACATACATTTTTTTGACTCCCAAATCCCTTTCCAAGTAAAAGAGGGAGACTTGCCCAACCCAGCTTCCACAAAATTTGAGCCCGAAAAATACTTGCCTTAAGCAACCTATGAAGAAAAGAAGACTCGTCTTGAATTAATCTCCACCCTTGTTTAGTTAGTATAGCCAAATTAAAGACTCAACTTCTTAAAACCCAATCCTCCCCACAACTTTCTAACACACATTTTGTTCCAACTTAACCAATGTATTTTCCTCTCATTTTCCTTTTGCCCCCACCAAAACCGAGCCATCATACCTTCTATGTCATCACACAAGCATGAGGGGAGAAGAAAACAACTCATGGAATAGGAAGGTATAGATGGGGAAACAGCCTTAAGCAAAACTTCCTTGCCCCCTTGTTATAGCAACTTTTCATTCCAAGTTTGCAACTTTTGCCATAATCTTTGTTTAATAGAGTGAAATGCATGAGCTCTAGATCTACCTACGATGGGTGGTAGGCCAAGGTATTTCTCATATTGCTGTATATAAGAATTTCTCCACAAATTTTTTATCTCCTCTCGGGTCCCACTAGACACATTACCACTAAAAACCATGGCTATTTTTTCACAGTTAATGCGTTGACTCGAGATAGCTTCATACTTTTCTAGGAGTGCTTGAACCATCCTATTTTCCTCCAGCTCGGCCTTACAAAAAACCAAGCTATCATCTGCAAAAAGCAGATGAGTAATATTCGAAGCCCCTCCACATATTTTTATTCCTAAAATATGCTTTCTCAGCCTAGCTTCCTCCAATAAAGTTGTAAGCCCCTCAGTACACAGAAGAAATAGATAAGGAGACAATGGATCCCCTTGTCTAAGTCCTCTAGATGGCAAAATAGGACCCTTAGGCTCACCATTAAGAAGCACAGAAAAAGACACGAAACTAACACACAGCATGACCATCTTAACAAACCCCTGATTAAACCCCATCACCTCCATGATAGAATTCAAGAACCCCCACTCCACCCTATCATACGTTTTACTCATATCCAATTTCAAAGACACAAACCCCTTCTTCCCTTTTTTCTTAAGCCTCAAATAATGGATTAACTCATAGGCTATAAGAACATTATCAGTAATTAACCGCCTTGGCACAAGTGCACTTTGACTCTCCCTAATAATACCAGATAAAACAAGTTTCAGCCTATTTGCAACAACTTTAAAAATTAACTTATAGGCCACGCTACACAAACTTATCGGTCTATAATCAGCAACTCTAAGAGGGGACTTCTTTTTTGAGATCAAAGTAATAAAAGTCGTTCAAAGAAGACAGAAAAGAACTTGAATTAAGAGCATGCAATACAGCTGCAGTGACAACACTCCCCACCACATGCCCATATTTTTGGAAAATTATTGGAGACATCCTATTAGGGCCTGAGCTTTGGATGGATTCATTTGCTGTAGGGCTTCCTTAATCTCTTCTTCAATATACACTCTGCTTAAATCTTCATTCATATGTGGAGTGACTATACCCCTTAGAATATTTAGAAACTCTAGAGATTCACTCGGATTTGTAGAAGTGAATAAGTCTCTAAAGTCATCGAAGAATCACCTTGTCCTTACTAGATGTAACGCCCCAAACCCGGGTGGTTTGGAGAATTACTACCTGTCATTCATAAACACGTCTCCCAACACATCCAAAGAATAATCTCCAAAAATCTTCATAAATGAAATCAATCTCATATCTTCTCGATAATCTCACCACAAACTCCACACAATCTTAAATGCAATAATAAAAAAAAAACATATCAAAGGGGTCCACAATCTCCCGGTAATAGTAACATACCAAACTGATAAAACCATAGGTCCTACTAAACCTGAAAATATAATTAAAACTCAAAGACATTAAAAATTAAGAATATCAGAAGTCCTTCTTCTAACCACATTTCTTCAACTTAAACACGTTCACCAATCTAATCCAGGTCCTCATTTGGATTCTCCATATCATCTGAAAAATATTATCATGATATGGGGTGAGTTATCACAACTCAGTAAGCAGAAATCATATGCTAGCGTGCAAACATGAGCATTTACAAAGAATAGCATGCAGAACAAAATATTTTCCAGAGTTATCATGCAGAACAGAACATATTTTTCAAGAGTAACAGAGCGATGGTTTTAAGACAAGTAAAAACCCATAGTGCTTTGGCATAACATAAACTGAGTATCATCATCAGATCAAAACAGAGCATCAAACAGAGCAGAGACCATGTTTCACCCCCATGGTAGGGTTGTGCTAACCCTGGTGGCCAAACCAGGCAGAGACAGAGGTGAAATCTTTCCTTTATTCTTCTCGGAGCCCCGAGTGTGCACACAGGAAAGACCACAATAAAACCACTTTGTTTCCAAAGTGGGTGCACTCAGAGACAGAGAAGTTGGTACCAACCCAAACAGAGCAGAGCATAACAGAGCAGACCAGAGCAAAGCAGAGACAGAGTCATATACGAAAACCAATAAACCATGCCAAAGGTTTTCAGATGTTATATCAAAATAATACAGAGTATCAAAACAGAATCAAACAGTTTACACACACTGAACACAAAAGCCAGAATATCTTTTCAAATAAATGCACAACTTTTCATATTCTCAATATCGCTCATTTTTCAGATTTCAGAAATCACATGATAGAATTTAGCTCATGTCTACACAATGCATGTCAGAACATATTTTTCTCTTTTTCGTACAGATTTCATGAGTATGCAAATAAACGACCGAGGTTGGTTTTTGTTTTTTCCCAAGTTCTCATTTCACCACAAAAAATATGCAAAGTTTTCAGAAAATCAACCTCAGTCTCAAATAATTCGTGTAAGGCCTAGCATAGGAACCCCGCTTACCTGACTCCTGCAGCGTATTATCTATACCTTGAAATTGACCTCTATCAATCTCGTCCCCTATTCATAAAAAAAAATATATAAACTAAGTATTAAAAGAAAATAACACAACCTCCATCTAAATAATTAAAACCCACAATTCCAAACCATATTATAGCAAAAATAGCTTACTAAGTCAACCAAGTAGTAATCTGGACAGCCCTAAATTCAATCCAAAATATCATATACTAATCTTAATATTTACTAAAACATCCTCCAAAGTCAACGTCCAACACCAATAATCAAAAATTCTAAGACCATTCTAATACAAAGTGTTGGCTTACTCACTGAAATGACCAAGAACTGACGAAATGCAAACTCAACTCACGGCAACAACAAGCTGCAGAAATGAGGATAAAATCAAAATAAATTCGAAGAAGAAACTGCATGAGTACGCTACAGCAATAAGAAATTCCAGCAAAGGCTTCAATGCCTACCCGAAACACACCAACCCGAAATACTCCCACGCACAGCAACCAGAAACTCACAAAATGCTACTCAAACTCACGGCAAGGACCAAAAACTGCAGAAACGAAATGGAGAGAGGATCGGCTGAGAGGATGCATTAAAATAGAGTCTTGTTGCAGAACAAAAAAAAAAAAAAAAATGGAAGGAGAAGAGGTTATACCTGAAGACGAAATCTTGAATAAGAGGAAGAGAACCAACGGAAAAGCTGGAGAGATGCGAGAGGGAACCCCGTGCTCTGCTGCAAAGTAAGGGATTGATTTAAGTGAAAACTGAAATGGGGAGTTATGGGTATGAGTTTCAGAAGCCACAAAATAAAGCCAACAACAAGGAATAAAAATGAAACCGAAAAAAAAAAAAGAATGGAGAGACGTGCGAGAAAGAGAGGTGCGGAAGAAACTGAAATTGAAGCAGAGAAATGCGGAAAGAAAGGAGAGAAAGAAACAGAAGTTGAAGAAGAAACACTCACCTCCAAAAACGACGTCGCTCGGGACTCATACTAAACACTAAAATGGCTGAGCCATTTTCACGCCATGATCCGGGCCTCGCAACGCCTGGGCTTTACACTAGACCTCTCATGCCACTACCCACTCTCATCCTGAATCCTCACCAAATTGTTCTTCTTCCTCTTTTGCAATGCTTTCATGTGAAAATATCAAGAGTTTTGATCCCTTCTTTTAACCATAATGCCTTTGACCGTTGTCGCCACATTAACTCATCCCTCTCTAACCAGATTTGTACCTCCTTTGAGCCAAATTCACCGCTAAAATATCAACTCCATGGTCATCCTCATATAGCTGTTTCAAGTTCAATTTTGCCTTATGAAGATTCTTCTGGACATGACCAAAACTGTTCCTATTCCATGCTTGCAATTTTGCCCCACTCTCCCGAATCATATCCACGACATCCTCCATACTCGATTGGTCACTACCCCTCCTCCATTGATCTTTTATAATATCTTCACAATCCTTATTTCCCACCTTCATTTTCTCAAATCGAAAAGGTGTTTTTGTTCTAAGGACTTTAGCAGCACCCTCCAACTCAATCCAAATGGGTAAATGATCCAAGTATGCCACAACCCCATGACAAACTTTTGCGTTTGGATAAGAGTTCCACCAAACGGAATTAGCAAGAAACCTATCCAGTCTTTCATTAACACAGTGATGTCCTTCTCTTCTATTGGACCAAGTGAATTTATACCCATGAAACCCCATATCCCGCAGCCCACTGTAACATCCTGGTCCCAGATGGGTCGGAGAGTTATCTCTTAACACTTAAAAACATATCTAACTGCACAAATATAAACTCAAATTCCTCAATTACTCATAGATTTCATTACTTTAAACCATCTACTCCAAAATAAATAACGATGAAGTCTCAAAATAAATGCCAACTTCCCAAAGTACTAAGTTAACAGAGCAAAACGAAACTATTCAATAAAAATTCTCCAATAACAAGCACCCTCTTTGTATTTAATAGACTATGCTCACAAAGCCTTACCCATACGTCTTATTCTTGAACCTCCGTTGAAGTATCTAAAATATCTGAAAAATGTTGTGGAGATAAGAGGTGAGTTATCAACAACTCAGTACGCAGATGACATATACTAGCATGCAAACATGAACATTTACAGAGTACAATATGTAGAACAAAATATTTTCTAAAGTTATCATACAGAACAATACAAGTTTTAAAACGTAACAGAGCGATGATTTTAAGACATATAAAATCCAGAGTACTTTGGCATAACATAACCTGACCATCATCATCACATCAAAACAGAGCATCTCACAGAGTAGAGACTATGTCTCACCCCTGTGGTAGGGTTGTGCTAACCTTGGTGGCCAAACCGGGCAGAGACAGAGGTGAAATCTTTTCCTTATTATTTTCGGAGCCCCGAGTGTGCACACATGAAAGACCACATAAAACTCACTTTGTTTTCAAAGTTGGTGTACTCAGAGACAGAGAAGTTGGTACCAACTCAAACAGAGCAGAGACAGAGTCAGATACAAAATCAGTACACCGTGCCAAAGGTTTTAAGATGCCATATCAAAACAAAACAGAGTATCGAAACATATTCACGTCATTTTCACATACTAAAAACAAAAGTTGGAGCATCTTTCTAAATCATTGCACAATTTTTCAGATTTTCAATATCGCTCTTTTACAGATTTCCGAGACAGCATGACAAAATATAGCTCATGTCTACACAATGCACGTCAGAAAATATTTTCCCTTTTTCATACAGATTTCATGAGTAATGCAAATAAACGACCGTGGTTGGTTTTTCCTAAGTTCTCATTTCGTTACAAAATATGTAAAGTTTTCAGAGTCAACCTCAGTCTTAATAATTCGTGTAAAGCCTAGCATAAGAACCCCGCTTACCTGGACTTTTTAGTTTTTCTGAATCTTTCCATAATTGTGCTGAAAGAATACCAATCGTCACCTATACAAAATACTAAACGTTACTAAACTTCTAAAATGACTGGTAAAACTATCCATCTATTTGTATTCATACTACAAAAATAGTTTTTGATAACCATCTAGATATCAGAAATCTAATAGATATATTATCAGTAAAAATAATACTAAATAAATAAGCTCAACTTATTATAAAATAATTTTATCAAAAATGGCAAAACAACTTAAATTCTTTTCAAAAATTAACTTAATCATATTTAAACTCATATCTCTATAAACTATTATTAAAACGATAATTTATTACTTCCAACATATATCCTAGTAGGAAATCATAAATTTCTTAAGAAAGAGTAATTCATAAAATATTCAAATTCAAATAATATAAACAATGAAAAAGCTCATTTAGTAAAATATACTTAAATCGATTTTAAAGCATTTAGAATAAAATGCTAAAATCTTATTATTTACTACTGAAAATAGTTATAACAATTATTACTATATAACTAAAATTTTAGATCTTTAAATACTATCTATATGAAATTATAATGTCACGCTAAACATGACCCACATGAAACATCTCAAATAAATCAAACTCAATATCAAAATAAACATCAAATGGCAAGAAAGCATACTGACTTAAAAACTAGATGTAGTAATATAAATATATTTAAAACAATTTCTTTACTATGCTTACAAATGCTATACAACAAAGTATTAAAAGTGGCTTATTTATACTATTCAACAAATCTGTAGGTAGGGACCAAAAACTAGAAACGGAAATACTTATGAAAATGCAAATGAAATACTTGAGAAATACAAAACCGTGCGATAAAGTCTGGGCAAACCGAAAGAAATGGACAGGGTCGACGGAAGCGGTGTCTGGCTAGGTTGACAGTGTATAGCTCAGTGGCACGGCACTGACAGAGAGAGAAAGTGATTGAGAGAGAGAGAGAGAGGGAACTCGAGAGAAAGAGGAAGAGGGAGTTACGGACCATGCAATGGAGGCTGTAATCCGACCATGGAATCTTGCTTCGTGATCTGCGATGGCTCCACTTGAGGATTCACGGCTGGGCTACGGCGCACAGACGGCAAGTGACTGGGCAGCTTGCATGGAGGCAAAGTTTGAAGGAAAGCATGCTTTGTTTTTGGCAAGTGAAAACAAAGGCCTCTTAGTATGCGATGGTGGCTTGGGTTTCACGGTGAAGGGTGGCGACAATGTGGAGCTCCTTTCCTGAAGTGGTGGCTGGAACAGAGGGAACGTGGGAGGCTTGCATGGTGGTGGTGTGTACAAGGCAGTGGCTGGGTGGTGCAAGTCCGTGGGGTGGTTTTCATTTGAGGACACGGAGGAGTTGGGCTGTGGGGGTGTCCCATCCTACTGTAGCCAGGCACGACTGGTGGCTTCCAGCGGTGGTCTGGTGAGGTGTTGGGAGGCGACTGGTTTGTGGCAGGGGCATTACCTTATGGTCTGGGACCGTGGGCTTTAGGGGCGAGGGTGATAAAATGATGTGAGGGAGAGGGAGAGAGTCTAATGAGAGTGAGATTTCTGAAAGTGAAGAAAAAAGAGATGCGGTTGAGAAGTTGATGAAAAAGTAGGAGTGAGATTTGGAACAAGAAAAAACTGAAAATTAGAGAGGGAGAGAGGAAGAAACCTTTGGAGGAAAAGCAAAAAAAAAAAAAAAAAAAAAAAGACAAAGAAAAGGAAAACGAAGGCTTAAAGCCTTACCTGAAAACGACGACGTAATGCTCCTTTGGTGAGAACTGGTATGGGCTTGGGTTTTACACCCACACTCCTCAATAACATCCCGAAAGGCAACAAGTTGTCTCTCGAGTTTAGGATGACCCCCCTATTTTTCATGATGAAACATGATTTCATTCAAATCCCCCATAACTAACCAAGCCTCCCCATTCGACCTACATAAACTCCTGAGAAGATCCCAGGTCCTATAACACAAATGTGTCTCAGGGAAACCATAAACAACCGTTAGAAACCATTTTCCATAGACCACCGTCACATCAATCACAATAGCATCAATATGGTATGAGGAGTAATTAATAATTGATAAGTCAACATCCCTTCCCCAAAATAATGCAACACCCCCTTTCTACCACAAGCACTAACAGCTAAGCAATTAGGAAAACCAAGCTTGAACTTACATTTTTCAACCTCATGAACACTGTGTCTTGTCTCTTGAAGAAACAACAAATCGGGCGCCTCCCTTTTGACTAAATCACAGAGGTTACGAATGCCCCGCGGGTTCCCAAGCCCATGGGCATCCAGGATAAGGTTTTCATGGTTGTTGGCAGTGCTGCTCAACAGCCACAGCTGATAACCAGTGTATTTCCACCAGCGTCGCGTCATCACTAAATGATTCATCTTCCGTAACACAGTACGCTGACTCGAGCTTCCTCCTCACATTTCTTATCGTAGCCCCTTTGCCCTTCCACTGCCTTCTCTTCTTCGCACCCTCAGAGGAATCGTCTTCCAATAATTTGGGATTAGGTTTTGACGTTTCATTATGAAATGACAACACTCTGAGCCACATACGACCATTTGAGGTATCGGGCTTCAAAGACAGGCCCTGGCCCATCGTTGGCTTTGAAACAGATTTCTCTTGGAGCCCACTAAGCCCATCAACTAAGCCATCAACCTTCTTAATACGAGGGCCTGAATCGTTCACCATCTCCCCATTAACTTCCCCAATGGCAGTTTCATGTAACGTACCCTCATCACTCCCATGCAGAGCATTCATGGGTAAGGGTTGCCCCTCAAGATCAACCTTTTTGCCTGCTTCAACTGATTCCATAGACTCTGTTACCGTTACGGTTGTCCTTTACCCGATGCCACTGCCGCCAGCACTGTGCAAATAGCCTGCAGTAGGCATGGCATGTAATGCCCCGGTCTCGCAGGGATTGAAGAGTTACACCCTATAACTTAAAACTCACAATTCATCAATACATTTATAGACTCCAAAATATAAAGTCATCAGAATATTACAAAATCTCTTAATAAAATCCGCCAATTCTCACAAATCTTCTATGAGTAATCTACTATGCTTAAATAATCATCTCACCGATGCTCCATAATCCTGATCCTTAGTTGGACTATTCAAAATCATCTGAAAAATATATGGAGATAAGGGGTGAGTTATCAACAACTCAGTAAGCAGAGGACATTTACTAATGTGTAAACATGAGCATTTACAGAGTTCAGAATGCAGAACAAAATATTTGTTTTCAAAATGCAGCGTCAGAACATGTTATCAAAAATCTTAGAGCGAAAGTTCGAAAATATTCATAATCAAAATCCCTTTGGCATAGCATAAACTGAAACATCACATCTTATCTTATCATATCAGAACAAATACCATGTTTAATCCCCATGGCAGGGTTGTGAAAACCCCGGTAGCTAACCGAGCAGAAACAAAATGTGAATCTTCCCCTTATTCATTCTCGGAGCCCCGAATGTGCACATAGGAAAGATCACGCAGAAAACCACTTTGTTTCCAACGTGGGCGCACCAGAAACAGAAAAGTTGGTACGACCCCGAACAGAGGCCACAATTTTACACCCGTGGTAAGGTCAAAACAGAACAGAAACAGAAGCAGAATGTTATGCCAGAGGTTTTCAGAAAACACATCAGATCATATTCGAGTATAGAAAATCTTCAGAACAAAACAAAATCATATCACAAAACATAATTTATGCACAAAATTTCATATTCGCTCTCTTTTTCAAAGTTCAGAAACAGAATGTCAAAAATAAGCTCATATTTACATCAGTCATGACAGAAAATACTTTCTTCTTAAACAAAATCTCATGAATAATGCAGAACAAATAACTGAGGTAGTTCAAATTTATTTTCATAACCAAATATGTATATTTTCCAAAAATCAACCTCAGCTCATTTTATTTTAATGCAAAGTCTAGCATAGGAACCCCGCTTACCTGTACTTCTTAGCTTTTTTGAAATTTTCCTTAAAATGTCGAACAATAATTAAGCGTCACCTATAAAATAATCACGTAATTCTCGTAAATTTCTAATCAACCACGTATTTCGATATTTAAACCTAAAATGCTAAAAGAACCTATTTTAAATCCTCAAAACCTAAAATTCTCATAATTCCTAAAATACCATCATTTTCTAAAACCATCAATATCCATTTAATCGAATTCGTATCGAATAAGAAATTTAATCGAACAAGTATTAAGATAATTACGGAACTCAATAAAAAAAATAATATTTAAAATATCTAAAACACCAACGTATTATAAATTAATGGAATACTTTGACTACTTAAAAAATCTTATAAAATACGTCATGAAAAACTCATCTCTTAAGAAAAATAGGTTTACTTCCTTTAATTAACAATATTATTAAAATATTATTTACACAAAAATAATATTTTATGAGTCTTAAGACAAAACACATTTAAAGATAAACCCCAAAAGAAAAACCTCTCACCCAAAAACATAAATCTCGGAACTTTCCAATATATATATTAGGTTAAAACTGGTAAGTACCCAACCTAGGTCAAAACTTTACATATATATACGTCTATAGATATATATATATATATACACCTTATGATAAAAAAAAAAACAGCAATGAACATAAATAACAAGATATGCATAATAGAAGTGCAGCGGCGACAGGGACTTACAGAGAGAAGTTTTGAGCGGCGGAAAGCGGCTGGGGTGGGTACACTGGCGAGCTGGGCACGGTGGCGGTAGAACACTAGTTAGAGAGAGAGAGATCAACTAATGAGAGAGGGAGAGAGAGAGGTTACGGGATGAGCAAGCCGAGTGTGAGAGAAAAAACAGAGAGGGAGATTACCGTGAGGCGGATGTGGTGTGAGGCAGACTTGGGGTGACAGAAATCTTCGCCGATGGTTTCTGGGCTGCAACATGAAGGAGCTCTCGGTGGGCAGTTGTCGGAGTGGCTCAAGGTAGGAGGAACGCATCCTCTGTTTCGGGAGTGAGGAACAGAGGTTTTTGCGGGATGGCTAATGGTGACTACACTAGTGGGTTCACATTTGGGTCACGGTGGTGGCTTATGGCAGCATTGTGGAGGAGCATGTAGCGGCTTGACCTCCTTGGGAAGCTGCAGTTTCCGTGTGATGGTTGAGTAAAACTGTGAAAGTGCATAATGGTTTTTGGCCGTGCGTGGGTGAGTCTCTTGCCGTACGATCCATGGGCTTGGCGTCTCACGTGGTGCTACCCGTGGTGATGATCTGCCTCTGCTGACCGTGGGTGGTGCACTGCATAAGTGCATGGTGGGGGGCTGCACGATGGTGGTTTCTGTGATTGTTGCTGCATGTGGAGTGGTCGAAAAGCAGTGCATGGTGGCAGACGGGGAGAGACGGCAGCAACGGGGTGGCTGAAGAGGGCAGCAGCGACAACTTAATCTAGGGTTGAAGATGAACGGTAAAAGCATAAGGGATGTGCGAGAACTATGAAGTTAACTTTGGAATATATATGGGAAACAGAAAAAAAAAATAAAAAATAAAACCCTAGAGAAAGTAGGAAGGAGAGACGTGCATGAAGTCGGTCGGGAAGGAAAAATAAAAATCTCATGGATTTGGATTTATGGTCCATAAAAAAAATGTAGTGAATAAAAAAAATAAATGGGCTCTTTCTTAAATTTTCTCGGCCCATAAAATAATATTCGAAAAAGTTTCCCCTGGCTTTTTGATATACTTAACCCGAAAAAAAAAAACTTGGCACTAGGCTCGGGTGTTACATGGCAGCCTCACCCCCTGCCGGCTGAACATCACCATCCTCCAGATTGGAAGAGGTTGCACCCCTATCAGTCTTGTGAAAGAGGGACCTTAACAAAGGCAGGTGGACGAATCCGCTAGTGATTCTTCCTGTCACCAAAGCTCCTAGCCCGAAGCCAGGTCCCATAAGGTTGGACAACCCTAGTCATCCATGAAGCGCAATCGCAATCTTTATCAATATGACCCATCCTACCACACCAGTAGCAAAAGTTCAGAAGTCGCTCATAGGAGAACCAAATCCAACCTGAGACACCACCACCGAGGGATAGCTTGGAACCACGTAACAAAGGCACAGTAACTTTGAGCTTTACGCGCACCCTCATATACTTCTCCCATTCCACCTCCCCTTCTCCAAATCCACCTCTTCAACAGACCCCAACTTTTCCCCAAGTTTCTTACCAACATACGCATTCCTTGCCATAAGAGGTAAATCATGGAGTCTAACCCAGAACGTAGCCATTTCCAACTTGATCTGCTGCGCTTGAAGCCGACCATCCACTTCCTCTAACAAAACCAGGTGCTTGTCCAAAGTCCATGGCCCCTCCATTAAAACCCTCTCTTTATCTCGACTATATTCAAATTCAAGAAGAAACAGGACAGAAGATAAATCCCGAAAATGCACACCCATTACAGTCCGCCAAACCTTCCGCATCGTGCCTTTAAAAGCTTCCTTGTTAAAATATTTCTCAGTGAAAAGCTTCATAAACAAACACTTCCCTCTACAAGGTAACACTGCATCCAAGTTTTTGGTTTCCAAAACCACATCTTCACTTTCCTTTTCCGTTAGATACAACTTCATATAAAGAACAGGGAGATCATCCTCCGTAATCATGCTCAAAAAAGAAAGAGACAAACTGCACCAGTAAAAGCACCTCTACAAAGGAAACCCTGGGAGAGGATTTGATAAATAATAATAATAATAGCCCTTTAAAATCATTATAAACCGTAAAAACTTCTGCTCAAACAATGTGAGACGATGCGAGAAAGCACTTGCTGCTTGTGCAGCCATGGGGTACTTATGGGAAGTCCCTCACTTGGAAATATCTACCCGGGTCTTTGGACTAGGTCCCTAGTACTAGGTTTTGAACCCAGTTTGCACATTGGCCTTGCTGGTCCTGGGCCTCCAGGCTATGTGCCTCTTGAAGGAACCAAGCTTTTTGGATCTATGCTCTTTATCTTTTGATTTGGATGGGTTTTTTCATTGGACATTTGATTTGGGTAGGCATTTCCTTTTCCTTTCCTTTTATACATTGCCATTGATGACGATGAAAAGAAAAAATAGAATTACTTGTGCAAAGTCTAATAATTACTGCACTGGCAGTCTGGTACAAAATACAATTTGCAAGATCACCCCCTTGCTCTCTCTCAATGAACAACTACAACAAAAGAAAATCATCTCACGGTTTGGTGAAAGTGGTAGAAATTTGCATTGAATGATATCTATTGCAATTAAATATGCCTCAGTTATTAATTTGGTTCCATTGATCTATACTTGTAGCGCTTGGCCCAGAAAAGATAGTGCAGGAAATTCAATCCGCTCAATACGCACATTAGCCAGTAAAACCTCTCGAGGTGATAGTAATTCAAGTTGCTTCCAAAGAGCCATGGCCTGTGTCGATACGCGCCGGTGACATCATTGACTATCGATACTAGCACTGAGCTGAGGTAGTACCCCATAGCCAGGGAGGCCCAAGAGAGAGCTGTGGCTAAAGATCTCATGCTTGATGGCGCCTCCGTGAAGAAGAACTCCATCATTCCAGCCAAGGTGAAAAGGTCGGCTGATCCCAAGAACAAGTACTGCAAAGCCACCCAAAGGAATGTTATAGGCAGAGGTTCTGCAGAATTTAGTAGCTCAGAATCTGTTGCCACCTTCTTTCGCTTCATTTCTACCAGGGCTGCCACTAACATGCCCACCATAGAAAGGACCAGCCCTGTCCCTATTCGTTGTAAATGAGTGATACCCATTTCGGTTTTGGTTATTTTTCTTGCAAATGGAAGAATCACACGGCTATAGACTGGTGCAAGAATTATGATGAAGATGACAGGGAAAACGGGGAGAGAAGCGGGTGGGACCTTCAAGGAGCCAAGCATGGTGTTCATGGTGGCTGCTTGCTGGACCGAAAAGGTCGAGAGCTGAGCAAGACAGCAGTTTAGCATCATTGCAGACATGAAGATTGGGAGGATCCTTAGCACTATTTTGACTTCTTCTACTTGCTTTTCGGTGCATTTCAGTATTGAGTGGTTGTGCTCGTTGTTTGTTGCTCTGTCAACGAACTTGATGCTTTCTGTTAGACTCTGATTAGGCACCTTTTCTTTAGCTTCACTGTCTTCTCCCTCCCTGGTTTCTGCTGTATAGGATGGACTTTTGCTCATTACAGTATTTTTAGCAATCCAAGCACTGCATGTGTTGTAAACCGCTGCAGTAAGAACCTGTTGGAAACAAGTGAAAGAGTTATCTTTAGCCAGCTCCAGCTATTCAACTTGTAGCATGTGTTGTATTTTGATCGATAAAAAAAAAAAAACGTGTTGTATTTTGCTATTTGTTAAGGATATAATTTGATTAAATTAACATCTTCACATTAATTAGTTTAAGTTTTTGGAACAAATGATGATTAGACATGGCATCACAGCATAGGTTTTGAGTTCGAATCTCAACTCTACATTTCACTACATTAAATTAAATATTTCACGCGTTGAGCTCATTTATTGATGGGTAGTTTGGACTCCGGTACTATTTATTGAGGTAAAATATTAAGATATAAAATAAATAATTAAAATCTATCTCTTCTTATTAGTTTAAAGTTTGGGAAGCGATGATTTACCACTATTTGACTTTTAGGACAAGCCGTGATTAAACACTATTTGTCTAAATTCTACCTTGAATATTGTTGAGATGGGGCTTCCTGCAGGAACTTTGGTCCTGTAAGTTGGAGAGCCAAGGAGGAAAACAGGGATGGAAACCAGAATTGTTGCAGTGGAGATCCCAAAGCCCCACTGCCAGCCTTTGTGATCTTCAATCCATACCACCAAAGTGACAGCAATTAAAGCCCCACAGGAAAGGCAAAATACGTAGTAGTTGAAGAAAGATGATCTTTGTTTCCTTCCTCGTGGGGTAGTCTCATCAAACTGCTCAGCCCCATGTGGTGGAAGCGAACCTTTTATCCCTCCAACACCCAGCGCCACCAGATAGAGGCCTGCAAACAACATCACTGCTTGTGCACCGCCAACTTCCTTGCATGGACTGTTGATGTTCACTGAGATGCAGGCTGGTGGTTTCAAGGATGGAACATGAGCTTGAATTGTAAGTATTAGAAGACCCTGTTTCATTAGTTTGTGAGGACTTGAAAACATGATCTTTATTGCAGGATTTGTTCAGCAGAGAGTAAATTTTTCTGTGATTAACTAGTCCGTCACACAAACTTCATCGGATTTCAGCGGATCATGAAGACTGGCACAAGAAGATACACTAAAAAGAAGTCGTTGGCATAGAAGAAAGAATTACAAAAGGATTGCTTATAATAAACTAACTTAGTTTGATGCAGTACATAAGATCTATTATAATCTTATTACATAAAAAACTTTATAATTTGACGCACCATATCAAATTACATCTGTTTGTAAAATAATTTTTTCTACACGTTGCAACCTTGAATTTTGAGGTAGGCATTTCTCTTGTTAAATTTGATGGTGAATTGTATTGATTATGCTGATCATCTTTGATCAACTGATCACGTGGTATGTCAATAGACTATAGTCCTCCTTCATGAGTTTAAGAGTTAACGGTTAGCTATGGAAATAGATGTGAAAATGACACTCAAATCACACAACTGGCTGCACTCTGGCATTGATAGGAGATGGGTTTCCTTCCACCAATTGAAATTTCAGAAAGAACGGCTTACAGCCAAGTGTGGGGTCTAGCCAGGTCACCATAGAGTGTGTAGAGTGTGATTGGACAATGCTAGTGCAAGAAACCTTATTTTTTTCATCACATATGTCATACATATTTCCTCTCCCTGAAGAAAGTTATGTTTTCAATTAAAACTTTCATTAGGTGGGGCTAGGTTTTGCATTTTTATGGTCACCATCGTCTTTGCTGTACTGTTTGCACATCATGCCATGCATGGGTGAGTCCTTGTGTAGGTCATCCTCTGGATAACACTCTTGAGATATTCTAATAGCGGGTTCTATCAAGCTGATCATGTAAATTCTATTGCTGGTGGGAAAGGGATAATTAAAGGCATAAACCTTAATTTGTTGGAAAACTCACCGTAAATTCTATGGCTGCACTTATCAAGTATATGCGGTAAGTAGTGAAAAATGCATCTGCCAGAAAGGCACCAAGAAGAGCCAGAAGGAAAGCTGTGCCCATGAAATTGGTAACCATGTTGGCAGCGCTGGATGGAGAAAAATGCATGAATTTTGACATATACAGCACAAGATTGCTTGCATTGGCCAGATATGCTAGGTTCTCCAGTATCTCCACGACTAGAGTTGGCATTATAAACACTGTTAGTGCTATATGCATGCAATTCTTTACACACACACACACACACACACTTATCCCCAACTTTGAAGACAATAAAAAAAAAGTTGAAAAGGATACAAAAAAGCAGGTTCTTATATATGCTGATCCAAAGTTCACTCACTCAAGACAAAGGAAGCAGCAAGCATGCCGCCATGGCGACCTCTTAAGGCGGGCCTGTTCCTCCAATCTACATAGCCTTCCCATATGTCTAACTGGTGTGCTTCATCCTACCGCGCGCGGTCACCCAGAAGAATGTAGAATTACATACAGTAAAGAGAAAATAAAGGAAACAAAGACATGCAGAAGGGATAAAAGTAAAAAATTATAACATAGAACCTCACCATTGCTTTTCCAACTTCAGTAGGATGCATGGTGATGAAATACTTAAAAACTCTATTTTTTATTTTCTTTAGCAGGGAGAAAAAGATAATTGGGGGTGGGGGGCGCGCTGCGGATTTGTGGTTTGAAGGCTGGTTCAAGAACAGCTTTTTGATGAAACTGGGAGTCTTGGTGGATTCATATTTATAGTGTGAGACACTTGTGGTCCAACCAAGAAGAAAGAAGAAAGGTCTAGATACCACGAAAGTGATCACTATGCATTCGCCAGACATGACTTCACAGTCCAAACTCTCCATTGTTTTCTGTGTTTGACTGTATTTATCCTAGCTATGTGAGAGAGGAAGAGGTCATATATGAGATTAACTAGATTTGAAAGTTTAATGCCCCATACCGGGAAGGGTCGGAGAATTACTACCTGTCACTTACAAACCTGCCTCCCCAAGCATCTAAAAACTCCAAGGATTTCATAAATACTGTACAATCTCATATTTTTTAAATAACTATAATACAAACTTCATAAGTCATCGTTACAAAATAACATAAACCAAAGGGGAGGTCCACAATCTCCCAATAATCTCAACGAAATAAAACGATACATCTTTAAGTCTCAATAGATCCAAACAACAAAAAGTACTTAAATACTCAAGTTAAATCCGTCTACTAACAATGGTACTCTTAGGTAATCGACCTTCTATCCACATATAGTCAAGCTCCAATTTCTATTCCTGACCCCCAGCTGGGTCATCGATGTCATATGAAAAATAATGAAGATAATGGATGAGTTATCTACAACTCGGTAAGCATAAAACCTATACTAGTGCGTAAACATGAGTTGTAACGCCCCAAACCCAGGTGGCTTGGAGAATTTCTACCTGTGACTTATAAACATAAATTCCGACACAACTAAAATAAATCTCCATCAAAACTTTATTATCAAAACTCAAACTCAAGTCTTCCAAATAAACACCTTGAAAACTCCATAAAACCAATATTGCAACAGAACAAAAAAATAAACTAAGGAGTCCACAATCTCTCGGTAGTCATAACAAACCAAACTGATAACTTAACGAGTCTTACAAACCAAGATAAAATTAAATCTAAAAGACATTAAATTTGAAGGACATCAGAATTCCTTCTCTTAACATCCCCTCATCGGCTTAATCATGCTCACCAAACTAAACCCGATCCTCAGTTGGACTATCCACATCATCTGAAAATATTATGAAGATAGGGGGATGAGTTATCAACAACTCAGTAAGCAAGAGACATATGCTAGCGTGCAAACATGAGCATTTACCAAGTGTAATATGTAGAACAAAATATTTTACAGAGTTATCTTGCAGAACAAAAAAAACATATTTTCCAAATGTAACAAAGCGATAGTTTTAAGACAAGTAAAACCGTAATACTTTGGCATAACATAAACTGAGTATCATTATCACATCAAAACAGAGCATCACACAGAGCAGAGACCATATTTCACCCCCGTGGTAGGGTTGTGCTAACCCCGGTGGCCAAACCAGGCAGAGACAGAGGTGAATCTTTCCTTTATTCTTCTCGGAGGCTCGAGTGTGCACACAGGAAAGACCACAATAAAACCACTTTGTTTCCAAAGTGGGTGCACTCAGAGACAGAGAAGTTGGTACCAACCCAAAACAGAGCAGAGCATAACAGAGCAGAGCAGAGCAAAGCAGAGACAGAATCAGATACAAAATCCAGTACACCATGCCAAAGGTTTTCAGATGTTATATCAAAATAATACAGAATACCAAAACAGAATCAGCCAGTTTACACACACTGAAAACAAAAGCCAGAACATCTTTCTAAATAAATGCACAATTTTTCAGATTCTCTATATCGCTCCTTTTTCAGATTTCAGAAACTACATGACAGAATTTAGCTCATGTCTACACAATGCATGTCAGAAAGTATTTTTCCTTTTTCACACAGATTTCATGAATAATGCAAATAAGCGACCGAGGTTGATCTTTGTTTTTCCAAGTTCTCATCTCATCACAAAATATGCAAGTTTTCAGAAAGTCAACCTCAGTCTTATTAACTTGTATAAAACCTAGCATAGGAACCCCACTTACCTGACTCCAACAGCGTATTATCTAAGCCTTGAAAACGATCTCTATCAATCTCGTCACCTATTCATAAAAATAATATAAATACACTGAGTATTAAACGACCATTGGCATAACTTCCATCTAATAATTAAAACATATAATCCCAAACCATATTATAGCAAAAACAACTCACTAAGACAACCATATAGTGAATTGGACAGCCTGCATTTCAACCCAAAGTACCATATACTAATCTTTGATATTATCCTAAACACCCACTAAAGTCAACGTCAAACACAAATAATAAAATATCAATCCCACTTCAATGGCCCCTAACTCCATGCAATCACCTACAACTCCGAGTATCCATTTGGTTTACTGCACATCCAACCCAAATACTTCAAAACTCAGAACATTCCAACACATGGTATTCACTTATACAAAAAAATGCCCAAAGAAAAACCCACTGACTACACCAAATGAAAACATGACCCAGAAATTTCATTGGAGTGAAATAAATTAATTGAGGTGAATGTGTGTGTGCGGGCGAGAGAAATAGAGAAAAAGAATGGGTTACCGGCGAATAAAAGTGTCTCCAGTGGTGGCTTCGATGGTTGCAAGGCTTCAGGGATTAACGAACAAGCAGCACAACAGTTACACAGCAAACAAAAGAAAAACTGCACTGAAGACGAAACACTGCGCAAGAGGGATAGAAGAGCCAAGTTTGAAGAGAGAAGACCAACTGCAGAAATAGCGGGACGCGAGAGAGAGACGTCGACTATGAGAGAAAAATCGAAAGTGAGGGAAAAGGAAAATGGAGGAAATTTAGGGCATGGGATTCAGAACCACAAAACAAACTCAACAACGAGAAGAGAGGGATTCGGGAAGGTGAGTGGGTTACGGGAAGGAGAGGGACACGGGGGCAAAACAGAGGAAAAAGAAACTGAAAGAGGGGAAGAAGGGATTGGGGGAGGGAAAAGAAAAGGAAGAAGAAACTTGCCCCTCCCAAAACGGCGTCGTTTACCCACTTAAAAAGAAAGGGGCTGGGCCCCCGCGCGCGATCCGGGCTTCACCAAGAAAAAAATAAAACTGGGCCTTACATGAGCTCTTTTTAGAAAGTTTGGTATGCAGAAACAAAACATTTCATTTGCGTATACACATCTCAAAGCGTATTATCAAAAAATCAGAGTGGCGTTTCAATATTGTCATATTCATAAACTATTTTCATTTTCAAGAATGCTTTGCATAACATAACTGAACATCTTCATCTTATCATATCATATCCAGCACATAAAAGACCACTTTATTTCCAAAGTGGGTGCACACATATCATATCATGTTGGTACTAACCATATCACGTGAACCAGTATCATCATATCAAAATCATATTTAGAATCAGAATCAAAACAGATAAATATGCCAAAGGTTTTTCATATCTATATCATATCAAACCACGTGCATATCATTTTCAGATGATCAATAATAGATCCCAAATATTTCATATCACATGTAAAAAAATCTAAATTTTCATATTCGCTCTTTTGTACATTTCAGAAACATGTCAAATATTGCTCATGCCCACACTATTCATGTCAAAAAGCATTTTTTCTCTTTCATATAGATTTTCATGAGTGAATGCAAAACACATATACTGAGATTGGTTTCACGTTTTCTTTTAAAAACATATCATGCACATTTTATAACCCAACCTCAGTTCATTTTCCTTTTTATGCAAATCTAGCATAGGAACCCAGCTTACCTGGACTTCTTAGATTTCCCAAAAATTTCCTCAACAATGCCAAACAATTATTAATCGTCACCTATAAGGTAATCCAATAATTCCCGTAAATTTCAAATGAACATGTATTTCAATATTTAAGTCAAAGCTTCTCAAATAACTTATTTTAATTCCTCAAAACTTAAATTTCTCATAATCTCAAAATGTATCATCACTTTCTAACATCATCAATGCCCCTTTAATAACTTCGACTAAAACATTAAATTCTAACTTATTTACGATTGAGATCTTACTATAATTTATAAAACCAAATAACATAACTATATTGAAATCATCATAGGTAGAAAATCATATTTTTGTTTAAATAAAAAATATTCTTTTAAAAGGATTCAAAATAAGATTTTGCACTTACAGATCACTTCAAGAATTCATCAGTATTTACATAATAAATATTCCGTTAAAATATCAGTCTCTTACAAAAAAACAACTTAACAGTATAAATCCACACATCTACTACCAAATAAAAAAAAAATCATACTCTGCAACCCACGTAATATACTCATGATTTCAAACCCAAAGTACATAATATAAACTCATTAAACTAAACACCTGAAACAATAAATCTGGAGGCGTAATATAAGGGGTAAAAAGGTAATAGTACTTCCTACTATTTGGTTAATGTAAGTTACATATATATATATGTATACACCCGTATAATGAACTACCAGGGCAGCACATATGGAGATGGGGCACGACGGCGTGGAGCTGGAGGTTTGCTACAACGGATGGGGGTTGGCGCCTGGTCACTGGCTGAGAGAGAAAGAGAGAGCGATGAGCGAGAGAGGCACACGGTGAGAGAATGAGGGAGAGACCGAGAGAGAAGACCAACCAACCAGAAATGGTGTGAGCTTACCGGGGGACTTGAGGCGTCATGCGGCAGACTAGGGTGAAGGGAAGTCCTTGCTGGCAGTTTCTGTGTGGTGACAACGTGGAGGAGCTCTCTGTGGAGGGTGATTGTAGTGGCTTGAACGTTGCTCTGTTTTCGGATAAGTAAAACAATGGATTTTGAGGCTTGCAAATGAGGCTACGGGGGCATTGGGCGGTAGCTTCGTGTGGCTAGGCACGATGGTATGGTCTGGACAGAGGTTCATAGTGGAGAGTGGATGAATTGTGCGGCAGCAACGTGTGGGTGCAGTGGGTCACTAGATTTACACTCTGTTTTTTTTTTTTTTTTTGGAAGAAAACAGTGTTTGATGGAGGCTGTGGTTGACGGCAATGATCCTCGCTAGTGCAGTGGAGAGGGGATCTCGGTTTGGCCTTCTGTGAAGAGGAGAACAAGCGACACTTATTCTAGGGTTGAGGTTGCTTAACATATATATAAGATATAAATAGTAAAGAGATAAAACCTAGAGGAAAAGGATAAACAGACGTGCATGAAAATGGAGGGTGGACGTGAAACTGTGCGACGTGAATTTTAGAAATGCTTCCATGGGCCTGGGCTGGGCAGTGGGCTGGGTCTTACATCCTCCCCCTTTATAAAAATTTCATCCTCGAAATTTGTTATAAATTTTCAAAACTCCCATCGAAAAGTTGTGGGTACTTATCTCACATTTCTTCCTCCAATTCCCAAGAAGCTTAATTAGTAGAGTGATTTTTCCACAACACTTTAACTAGAGGAATAGTTCGAGTCCGTAACACTTGTTCTTTCTTTTCTAAGATCCGAACTGGTTCTTCCACATAAGCCATATCTTCCTTTATCTGAAGTGGTTCATAGTCAATAATGTGTATCGGGTCGGGTATGTACTTCCTTAACATGGAAATATGAAATACATTATGTACTACCGCGAGTGCCGGTGGAAGTGCTACTCTGTAAGCCACCGGTCCAACCCATTCAAGAATCTCAAATGGCCCAATATATCTTGGGCTCAACTTGCCCTTCTTTCCAAATCTCATAACTCATTTCATCGGTGCTATTCTAAAAAATACTTTATCTCCAACCTCAAATTCTAACTGGTAACGACATTTATATGTGTAACTCTTTTGTTGGCTTTGAGCTGCCTTCATCCTAGCCCGAATGATATCTATTTTCTCTGTGGTCCGCTGAATAATCTCTAGCCCCAAAAGTTTATTTACACCTACTTCATCCCAATACAAAGGAGATCTACACCTTCTGCCATACAAAACCTCGTAGGGTGCTATCCCAATGTTAGCCTGGAAACTATTATTATAAGCAAACTCAACCAATGGTAAATGACGCATCCAAGTTCCCTTAAACTCAACATGTCTTATAAGATCTGAATAGTTCTTATGACTGTCCATCTATTTGAGGGTGAAATGCAGTACTAAAACTTAACTTAGTACCCATTGCCTCCTGTAAGCTTCGCCAGAACTTAGAAGTGAAACAAGGGTCTCTATCTGACACAATGGATACCGGTACCCCATGCAACCTCACTATCTCCCGGACATATAGCTCAGCTAGTTTCTCCAGTTTATAAGAAATTTTAATGGGCACCAAATGAACAGTTTTCGTTAAGCGATCCACGATCATCCATATAGCATCTTGTCCGCTCAATGTCCTTGGTAGGCCTGTCGTAAAGTCCATGGAGATATGCTCCCACTTCCACTCTGGAATCTGGAGTGGTTGTAATAATCCTGCTGGTCTCTGATGCTCTGCCTTCATCTGTTGGCAAGTTAGGCATTGTTCCACAAATTTAGCAATTTCTCTTTTCATACCATTCCACCAAAAAGACTCTCAAATCCCGATACATCTTGGTACTCCCCGGGTGAATTGTGTATAAAGAACGGTGTGCTTCTTCAAGAATTACCCTTTTCAGTTCTTCATTAGTTGGCATGCACAATCTACCTTTAAACCTTAAAACTCCATCCTTGGAAACACTAAAGTCAGATTTGTCCCCGTTCTCGACTTCTTCTACTAGCTTCACCAACCCTTAATCCACTTTCTGAGTAGCTTTGATTCATCTATCAAGGTTGGTTGAACTATCAAACTGGCCATGAAAGTACTCGTATCACTAGCGATGACCTCAATACCAGCTCTTTCTAGGTCCATTAACAACCTATGCTGAGTGGTAAGGGCTGCAACCATCGGTCCCATTGACTTCCTACTTAAGCCATCGACTACAACATTAGCTTTTCCCAGGTGATAATTGATGGTGCAATCATAATCCTTGATCAACTCAAGCCGTCTCCTCTACCTCATATTTAATTCCTTTTGGGTGAAGAAATATTTGAAACTCTTGTGATCTGTATAAATTTCGCACTTTTCCCCATACAGATAGTGTCTCCAAAGCTTAAGTGCAAAAATGACTACTGTGAGTTCTAGATCATGTGTGGGATAATTCTGCTCATACACTTTCAGCTGGCGTGAGGCGTAAGCTATAACCTTCCCATGTTGCATCAGTACGCACACCAATCCAAGCCTTGATGCATCTCTATAGACAACAAAACCACCTCTAGCCGTGGGGACTGTTAATACTGGAGCTGTCACTAATCTCTGTTTCAACTCCTGGAACCTTTCTTCACACTTTGCTGTCCATTCAAACTTATTATTTTTCCTGGTGAGTGCAGTGAGAGGAACTGCTATCCTGGAAAAACCATCGATGAATCGACGGTAATAACCCGTCAATCCCAAGAAGCTTCTAACCTCATGAACATTCTTCGGTGCCAACCAATTAACCACTGCTTCCACCTTTCCTGGGTCCACTGAAATGCCATCTTTTGAAACTACATGACCCAGAAACGTGATTGAATCAAGCCAAAATTCACACTTCTTCAACTTAGCAAACAACTGTCTGTCTTTGAGAGTACCAAGTACCAACTTCAAATGTTCTTCATGCTCAGTTTCGCTTTTGGAGTATATCAGTATGTCGTCAATAAAGACAACCACAAACTTATCCAAAAACTCATGGAATACCCTGTTCATCAACTCATAATGGCCATACCGGGTCTTGAAAGCTGTCTTAGCTACGTCTTCTGCCCTGATCTTCAATTGATGGTAACACGATCGAAGATCAATCTTTGAAAATACTTGAGAACCCTGGAGTTGATCAAACAAATCTTCTATACGGGGTAGCGGGTACTTATTCTTTACACCCGATTAAGTTCTCTGTAATCAATACACATTCTCATCGATCCATCTTTCTTCTTCACAAAGAGAACTGGAGCTCCCCAAGGTGATACACTGGGCCTGATGAAACCCTTGTCCAACAAATCTTGCAACTGCTCCTTGAGTTCCACTAATTTAGACGGTGCCATTCGGTAAGGTGCTTGCCGTGCCTGGGACTAGTTCAATAGCAAACTCTACCTCCCGCCTGGGCTGGAGTCCAGGTCTGCTCTAACTTCAACTCCTCTTTTGGTGCTTCTACCACGCAAGTTAAGAATCCCTGACAACCATCATGTAACAATTTTCCAACTTGAATGTCAGATATGGTGGGTGGATGCAATCTCACTTTCGAACCTGTGAACCAAAATTCAATTTCTTTTGGGGGTTTAAAAACCACTTCCTTTTTAAAACAATCTATACTCGCGTGGTAGCAAGCCAGCCAATCCATACCCAAAATCACATCAAACCCGATCATGTTAAACACTATTAAATCTACTGGCATTAATCTTTCCTCAATAGATAAAGGACACCCTGGTAGAATCTCATCACAGACTACCGAATTTCTTATTGGGGTCGCGACCACTAACTTGGACTTTAACTTTTCGGTTTCTAAGGTGCAAAATCGAGAATATGTCATGGAAACAAAAGAATGTGTGGGTGGATGCAATCTCATTTTCGAACCTGTGAACCGAAATTCGCTTTCTTTTGAGGGTTTAAAAACCACTTCCTTTTTAAAACAATCTATACTCGCGTGGTAGCAAGCCAGCCAATCCATACCCAAAATCACATCAAACCCGATCATGTTAAACACTATTAAATCTACTGGCATTAATCTTTCCTCAATAGATAAAGGACACCCTGGTAGAATCTCATCACTGACTACCGAATTTCCTATTGGGGTCGCGACCACTAACTTGGACTTTAACTTTTCGATTTCAAAGGTGCAAGATCGAGAATATGTCATGGAAACAAAAGAATGTGTCGCTCTCGAATCAAATAACACAGTGGCATTATTAGAAAACAAAGAAAGAGTACCTATGGTCACAATCAACAACATTCATGAACTAAAAATTTCAAGTCTTAACCTCAACCCACAAATTAATATCTTAAAACAGAACAAAAAAGTCATATCCGTGATCACATTATTTCTATTCTCAGCCTCTCCAGGTGTCAGAGCAAAAACCCATGCAGGCACAGTAGTATGCTGGATGTTGCCTCGTGCTGTCCCTTCTGTCCTAGGTGGTGGTGGCCTGTTTCTATCCAATTGCAAAGGGCAGTCCCTGAGATAGTGACCCAATTTGCCACAACGGTAGCATAATCCCGCTTCCTTCCTGCACACTCCGGCATGTACTCGGTTGCAAGTTCTACATTGATATGCTTGTTGGGTGCCCTGAATCGGCCTCTTACTTGAGCTACTACCTTCATTCCTCTTTTTCCAATATCCTTGCTCCATGCCAGAATGATGGCCCTATGAACTAGTCCTCTTCCTCTGATCGTGCAATGCAGCGCTCCTTTGAAGGCTTCGTTCAAAAACTGTGGCCTTATCTACTAACTCTGAGAAGTTTCGAATCTGGAAGCCCACTGCTCGTTCATAAAGTTTTTCGTTCACTCTTGTTCGAATTTACGCGCCTTCTTTTCTTAATCAGGAATCAGATACGCAGCAAAACGGGATAATTCAATGAATCTAGCTGCATACTGGTGCACCGTCATGGTTCCCTGCACCAAAGTGGAAAATTCCATTGCCTTATCCTCTCGGGCCGAGCTTGGGAAAAAGCGCTCAAGAAAGATCTGCTTAAGATGCAGCCAATTGGCCATTTCTGTCCCCTGCTTCTCGGATAGTTCTTTCTGAAATCCACCATATTTTTGCCTCCCTAGTTAGTTTGAATGTAGCATATGCCACCTTTTGTTCATCTGTGCAGGTTAGCACCAACAATATTTCCTCAATATTTGAACCCAATCCTCCACTAGGGTTGGTTGGCCTTTCCCATCAAATGAAGGGGGTGCATTCAATTGAACTATTCTATGGTACAGCCTCCTTCATTATAGTTGCATTGGTGACTCGAGGGATTCTACGCGAGATCATCTATTAATTGATGAGTTGCTGCTCGTAGTATTTCGGAAGCACTCGGGTTTGCTTCCCTTTCATTCTCGTTTGCGTTCAGATCTGACATCCTTCGTTCTCGACGACGAGGTGGTATCCTGACAAAATAACTTGGGTTTTTTACTATTCGTTTAAAAAATTATAGCGTTCATATAAACATAAATAAATTAGTGGTAATCGTAAAAACAAAAAATATATATAATACTTCAAAGTTATAAAGGTACCTACAATAAAGAGAAAAGAAGTACACGCAACAATAGTAATGATTAATCTCCAAAGTCTAAAACCTTAACTCCATCAAATCTATTTAAAAAGTCTCCAGAATCAAACCAAACCACAAACAATATGAATTCAGCTCATAGACCCGTAAAAATCTTACCCATCAAAATCATTCCTAAAGTCTGCAAATTTTAAGACCTCAAATACCTACAATATTCTACCTTACAGTCCGCTCCACTATCACATCAAATCTGAAAATGATTTCTTAAAGTCTATCAGTACTCCAAAATCTCACACACTATAGTTTGCAGAACCACAAACCTAGCTCTGATACCAACTATAATGCCCCGTACCCGGAAGAGTCGGAGAATTACTACCTGTCACTTACAAACCTGTCTCCCCAAGCTTCTAAAAACTCCAAAGACTTCATAAATAGTACAAAATCTCATATTTTATAAATAACTATAATACAAACTCCATAAGTCATTATTACAAAATAACATAAACCAAAGTGGGGTCCACAATCTCCCAATAGTGTCAACGAAATAAAACGATACATCTTTAAGTTTCGATAGGTCCAAACAACATAAAGTACTTCAAATACTCAAGTTAAATCCTTGTACTCACAATGGTACTCTTAGGTACTCGACCTTCTATCCACATATAGTCAAGCTCCAATTTCTATTCCTGACCCCTAGCTAGGTTATCGATATCATCTGAAAAATAATAAAGATAAGGGGTGAGTTATCCACAACTCAGTAAGCAGAAAACCTATACTAGTGTATAAACATGAGCCATTTTTAGAAAGTTTGGTATGTAGAAACAAAACATTTCATTTTCGTATGCACATCTCAAAATGTATTATCAAAAACTCAAAGCGACGTTTCAATATTGTCATATTCATAAATCATTTTCATATTCAAGAACGCTTTGGCATAACATAATTGAACATCTTCATCTTATCATATCATATCGTATCGTATCGTATCAGATAACATGTTTAACCCCCGTGGTAGGGTTGTGCTATCCCCCGTGGCCAAACCAGACAGTATCATATTGCGAAACTTTCCAATTTTCAATCTCGGAGCCCCGAGTGTGCACACATGAAAGAACACATAAAAGACCACTTTGTTTCCAAAGTGGGTGCACTCGTATCATATCATGTTGGTACCAACCATATCACGTGAACCAATATCATCATATCAGAACCATATTCAGAATCAGAATAAAAACAAATAAGTATGCCAAAGGTTTTTCATATCCATATCATATCAAACCACGTGCATATCATTTTCAGATGATCAATAAGAGATCCAAAATATTTCATATCACATGTATAAAAATCTAAATTTTTATATTCGCTCTTTTGTACATTTCATAAACATGTCAAATATTACTCATGCCCACACTATTCATGTCAAAAAGCATTTTTTCTCTTTCATATAGATTTTCATGAGTGAATGCAAAACACATATGCTGAGATTGGTTTCACGTTTTCTTATAAAAACATATCATGCACATTTTACAACCCAACCTCAGTTCATTTTCATTTTTATGCAAATCTAGCATAGGAACCCCACTTATTTGGATTTCTTAGCCTTCCCAAAAATTTCCTCAACAATGCCAAACAATTATTAATTGTCGCCTATAAGGTAATCCCGTAATTCCCGTAAATTTCAAATGAACATGTATTTCAATATTTAAGTATAAGCTTCTCAAATAACTTATTTTAATTCCTCAAAACTTAAAATTCTCATAATCTCAAAATGTATCATCACTTTCTAAAATCATCAATGCCCCTTTAATAACTTCGACTAAAACATTAAATTCTAACTTATTTATGATTGAAATCTTACTATAATTTATAAAACCAAATAACATAACTATATTGAAATCATCATAAGTAGAAAATCATATTTTTGTTTAAATCAAAAATATTCTTTTAAAAGGATTCAAAATAAGATTTTGCACTTACCGATAACTTCAAGAATTCATCAGTATTTACATAATAAATATTCCGTTAAAATATCAGTCACTTACAAAAAAACAACTTAACAG
Organism: Juglans microcarpa x Juglans regia; assembly: GCF_004785595.1. Classification (NCBI taxonomy): domain Eukaryota; kingdom Viridiplantae; phylum Streptophyta; class Magnoliopsida; order Fagales; family Juglandaceae; genus Juglans; species Juglans microcarpa x Juglans regia. Next base: position 8,569,564 of record NC_054605.1, read on the forward strand.
TATAAATCCACACGTCTACTCCCAAATAAAAAAAAAAAAACATTCTCTGCAATCCACGTAATATACTCATGATTTCAAACCCAAAGTACATAATATAAACTCATTAAACTAAACACCCGAAACATTAAATCTGGAGGCATACTATAAGGGGTAAAAAGGTAATAGTACTTCCTACTATTTGGTTCATGTATGTTACATATATGTATATATATATATATGTATACACTGTTTAATGAACTAACAGGGCAACACTTATGGAGATGGGGCACGATGTCTTGGAGCTGGCGGTTGGCTACGGCAGATGGGGGGTGGCGCCTAGTCATTGGTTGAGAGAGAACGAGAGAGCGACGAGCGAGAGAGGCACACAGTGAGAGAATGAGGGAGAGACCAAGAGAGAAGACCAACCAACCAGAAATGGCGTGAGCTTACCAGGGGACTTTAGGCGGCGTGCGGCGGACTGGGGTGAGGGGAAGTCCTCACTGGCAGTTTTTGTGGGGTCACAACGTGGTGGAGCTCTCGGTGGAGGGTGATTGCAGCGGCTTGAACGTTGCTCTGTTTTCAGATAACTAAAAGAGAGGATTTCGAGGCTTGCAAAAAAGGCTACGGGGCCATTGGGCGGCAGCTTCTTGTGACTGGGCATGGTGGTGAGGTCTGGACAAAGGTTCACAGTGAAGAGTGGATTTACACTCTTTTATTTTTATTTTTTGAAAGAAAACAGTGGGTGACGGAGGCCGTGGTTGACGACAATGATCCTCGCTAGCGCAGTGGAGAGGGGATCTCGGTTTGGCCTTCTGTGAAGAGGAGAACAAGCGGCACTTATTCTTGGGTTGAGGTTGCTTAACATATATATAAGATATAAATAGTAAAGAGATAAAACCTAGAGGAAAAAGATGAATGGACGTGCATGAAAATGGAAGGTGGACGTGAAACCATGCGGCGTGAATTCTGGAAATGCTTCCACAAGCCTGGGTCGGGCAGTGGGCTGGGTCTAATGGAAAGAGAAATATTTTAGTGGATTACATGTAAAAAAGTTAAAATTATAAAATTACTTTTATCGTAAAATAGATCTAACAAATTATATAAAATCACTCCAGTTTGTAGGTTTATTTTTATGTAATCCCTTTGTGTCTCTGTAATATTCTTAACTTGAAAATGTTAGTAAAATTATCCAACAAATATGATTTTTGGTGCTCACATTCATTCTAATCGCCTACCCATATTCTATTATTGTTACCTTTTGAGTTCGATTGAATGCGTTCAGCTAGCTTATACTAATATTCAAAATAATTTTAAATAGCAATGATTTTGGAATCTAGACTCTCTAAATTAAATGACTGATTGAATTGGTTGGGGTCCAATTCTAAAAAGAGAAAAACGCATCATGTAGATATATACTACAGATCTTAATTAACGATTTCAAAGCTCAGTTACAAGCTCTGTAAAAAGATCTAAACATGTGTTTTCTTATAAAGCATAGACATCATGCATTTACAAATTGGAAATGTGGTGTAATTTGGTGATCATCGTGACTAAATTAAGCGCCCTATCAGCTCCACCAGTACGCGCTATATACTTGTCAGACATATTTAATGTATTAAAGAATAATGTATATCGCATCACAAGAGGAAAAACAAAAACATTCTGAAAGCAAGTAGGATACACATGATTAAACGAGTTCATGTTGACTGATGTATGTATACATGTTAATCATTTGCCGGGAAGGTGAAGTTAGATTATAGCTTTTCATGGGGATGTGATGTCCCACTGTGCAAGTTTGTGCTTTGATATTCTACGTTAGATTATAGAACTGTTTTTACAATAAAGAAAATATGAGGTATCGCACTATGTTCCATCAGCTTGTAACCCTTCTTTCATAAATCTTTTCATATATCTAGCATTTCTCGTACTCAAATATCATAATTTCCACTACCAGTACTGGGAAAACTACTGTTCTCTAAAGATAATCTCAACTATCAAGGCTATGAATTGAGCTAGCACTATCTGATCAGTATTATCCTCGACCGACTTTTCCTAAAATAGAAATTTGACTATATATATCTTTATATATATAATCTTCGAAATTCACGATCGAACTCTTATCATGGTCTGTGTTTGGCCCTATGATCAACTCCATATTGCATTCTGTTGCTTCTGAGAAAAGCAAGTTCAATAGATGCTTCTACGTATGTAACGCCGTTCCTGGAGGTCCGGAGAGTTAGCTTTTAATACTTAACATCAAACTTCAATAACACAACAATAAAATCTAGAAAACTCCATAAAATGTTAATCCATTTAATCAACCCAAATATCTATGTTCTTTCATGGGGACGAACAAGAAATTCTCAATAACATAAATTAAAAACTCTCAAAACTCGAAATTATCCTTAACTCGTCAAATCAAAATAATAAAAAATAAAATAGTTTTATAACTACGACTCTCAAATAAGTACTTGTACCCTCGGGCACTTATTCCATTACAGACATCACACCTTCCTAAAACTTCCTACTTTTGTTCTCCAGCTGAACCATCAAAATTATCTGAAAAATAATTGGAGATAAGGGGTGAGTTATCAATAACTCAGTAAGCAGAGGACATATACTAGTGTGTAAACATGAGCATTTACAGAGTTCAGAATGCAGAACAAAATATTTTCTTTCAGAATGTAGAATCAGAATAATATTTTCAAAATGCAGCGTCAGAACATGTTATCAAAAATATTAGAGCGAAGGCTCAAAACTATTTATGATCAAAATCTCTTTGGCGTAACATAAACTGAAACATCACATCTTATCTTATCATATCAGAACAAGTACCATGTTTAACCCCCATGGTAGGGTTGTGCAAACCCCGATAGCTAACAGAGCAGAAATAGAATGTGAATCTTCCCCTTATTCATTCTCGGAGTCCCGAGTGTGCACATAGGAAAGACCACGCAGAAAACCACTTTGTTTCGAAAGTGGGTGCACCAGAAACAGAAAAGTTGGTACCAACCCGAACAGAGGCCACAGTTTTACACCCGTGATGAGTCAGAACGAAATAGAAACAGAATGTTATGCTAGAGGTTTTCAGAAATCACATCACATCATATCAGAGTACAGAAAATCTTCAGAGCGGAACAAAATCATATCACAAAAGATAATTTATGCATAAAATTTCATATGCGCTCTCTTTTCAAAGTTCAGAAACAGAATGTCAAAAATAAACTCATGTCTACACCAGTCATGACAGAAAATACTTTCTTCTTAAACAAAATCTCACGAGTAATGCAGAACAAATAACTGAGATAGTTCAAATTTATTTTCATAACCAAATATGTTTATTTTCCAAAAATCAATCTCAGCTCATTTTATTTTAATGCAAAGTCTAGCATAGGAACCCCGATTACTTGGACTTCTTAGTTTTTTTTTTTTGAATTTTCCTAAAAAATGTCGAACAATAATTAAGCGCCACCTATAAAATAATCATGTAATTCTCCTAAATTTCCAATTAATCACATATTTCGATATTTAAACCTAAGATACTAAAAGAACCTATTTCAAATCCACAGAACCTAAAATTCTCATAATTTCTAAAATATCATCATTTTCAAAACCATCAATATCCACTTAATTCCTCTCACTATTATACTCTAAGTCATTTCTAGATTGCATAATAATATAATACTAAATACAACTATGCCAGAAAAATACATCTCTAGTTTAAAAAATTCTCTTAACATAATTATAACAAAACTGATTAAAAGTTAGGAAGTAAAAATTTCATTTAATAAAAATAGACTAATTAGTTTCTCTTTAAAGATCTCTAAATAAAATTTTGCACTTACTATGTACTTCTTAAAATTTATATATTATCACTAATAATATCTCAAATCTTTCTCTATTTCCTTTATAAAATCTTGTATTTTAAAACAAAACCTACTAATATATATATAGACCAAAACATGATAAACCTATAATTAGTCTGATGATAAGGGTATTTTAGGGATTAAACAAAGCACATAAGGACCCTTTCGAAAATGACAGGTTCATATATATCACAGTATAAATTCGTATGGAGCCATACTCAACAAGCGATGGAGGGCACGAAGGCGGCAAGCTGGGCGATTGTTTACGGTGGTGGGGGCGGCGACAGAACATTGGTTAGAGAGAGAGACCAGCTAATGAGAGAGAGAGAGAGGAACCTTACATAGAAAAAGAGAAAAAGACGGAGAGAGAGAGCTCGGCGCGAGAGAGAATGAAGCTCTCTGTGAGCCTAAGGTGGCGCGCGACAGACCAAAGGGCTAGGCGGAGGTTGACAGTGGTGAGCTTGAAGGCTGGGCAGTGATGTTGCTTAAGGCTGAGGCAACCTGCATGGAGGAGTTGCTGTATGTGGATTGCTCTGTTTTTGGGAGATAAAACAGAGGATTTTGACTTGGTAGAAGCAGTGGGTTGCTGTTTCCCGTGGCTGTGGAACGCGGCTCTGGTGGTTGGTCTTGGCGGATGCTTACGAGGGGTGGATGAACTGGACGACAACTATGTGGAGATGCTGGGGTGGCGCGGCAATGCACGATGCGGGCTTCATGTAAGCACGGGTTGCGTCGATTTCGTATGGGGGGCTGCGTGAATTTTGGACGGTGCAACGGCTGGGTTGAAGAGGCTAGTAGCAGCATCAACTTGGTGGAGGGTTGACGGAGGCTGAGCCGTGTGTCAAAACTGGTGGTTTGGTTTATGGGTGCAAAGTTGACGAGCGTTGAGCCGAGAACGTGGAGAGGTAGTGAACGAAAGGGAGTTACGCTTGGGTTGCTGCGGCTACTACTTTTCAGGAGAGGAATACAAGTATATATATATAGGCAACGGAAAAACCCTAGAGAAATGAGGGAGAGGTGCGTGTGGAGAGAGCTGAAAATAGAGTCGTGTGTGTGCATGGAAATAGAGTCGGAGATGTGCACAGAGTGGATATAAAAAAAAAAAACAATAGAGATGTGCAAGATCATGCATGCCATAGATGAGAAGAAAACTTAGGGGTGAATAGTAGACGGAAAAATAAAACGTGCGGGAAAATTAACGTGTGAAGAAAGAAAAATAAAAAATAAAAAATAAATAAAAATGAGCTTCATTAGATCTGCGTGTTACAACGTACGACCTAGCTGTAGCAATTAATATGCAGTTTGTGTCACTTTGGTTTTCTTCCATGTTCTAGGTAGAGCTCTCAACTTACATGAGTTGAATACTTTCTTGATCTTAAGCACTACTGGAGTCATCCGATAGTGGCCACTCATTCTCTGCATGCTAGCTGTTGCCTGCTAATGGCGGTACTGTCCTTTTGTTTCCCTGATCTCCACATTGTGTGGCTAGAAGCCTTAAAATTTTTAATGATAGTCTCCGTCTTGGCATGCACCATGCATGTACGTAGTAGTTGTTTAGCTTCTCTTCGTCCTTTGGCATGGTTTGATCCCCTGAATGAATATATTTCATCATCTTGTGTACGTATAGACAGTTGGTACGAACTAGACCAGATAAGTGGTGGAAAGTAAATGTATTAGTTTAGAAATAATGGGATATTGCTAATTCCATTTGGTTAAAAGAATTTGGATTTAGCTTAGGTTTGGATTTCAAATCCATGCCATGATTTCGAATTCCTAATTTCCTTTCATTGTCACGATATTTAGAAAGTTTGACTAAATTTTAATCAAACTGAGGATTAGAATTTTAAAGACCCAAATCCAAAAATATTTTCTCCCATTCAAATGTATATATAGAGAAAATTAAACAAATTAGTTCTCACTTAACACTTATAATTCAAAGTCTCTTAGTACTTATTGGCATGAAAATTCACATTAATTTAAATTTAAAGACCTAAATGCATGCTAATTTAAAACAAGAATGAATGATGTGGCCCAAGAGCAAAGCTCCCTTTTCGACAATGATATATGCTATAGATTTTTTTTTTGGCAGCAAATTGGTCCTAATTCTTTCGTTTTGGTGAAGGTTATTATTGTGAGAGTTATGATCAAGTGGTCCGGGGTACGTAGCTTGTTGGATAGTTAAACCGAACATAGATGGTAGTACTTTTCGTGACCCAAAGTCAGGTGGAGGAGGCGGGATAATCAAAGATGGGGACGAAAACTTTGTATCAACATTTTCAGCCCCATATGGTCATGACAACAACATGAATGGGACAAAGGAAAATGACTTGTTGGATACTTTACAACTTTTCTGTCAAGTTGATTTTGTAGAATGTGACTCAAAACTTGTCATTCATTGGAGCTCACATAGAAGAGATCAGGTTCACTGATCTGCTATCTAGAAGTTATGAGAAACGATTCTTCATGTTTTCATGGAGTTCCATATTTCGGCATGTTGTGTGTATAGAGAAAAAAATCAATTTGCAGATGTTTTCCCTAAACATGGAGCAAAGGATGTTGGAACTATCTTGACTTGAAAAAAATAAAAGAAAAAAAATTTAAGAGAAGAAAAATTAGGTCCTCTGTCTTGAAAATTATTTCCGTCTTTAATTCGTACCGTTTCATTAAATGGATGCTTTACATGTCAGTATTAGTACACGATTTGGTGCGTGAACTCACTTGTAATAAAACTTTTCCAAAGAAGTTAGGGATTATTTGAGGATTGATAGAGCTACTATACCACATCTACATTGTGAATGACACAAGTTTTTGTGGTTTGAATTTTTTTCCTTTTCTAAATATTATATATATATATTTGGAAATTATTTTTACATCGGCGATTTATAAACACATCATTCTTTTCCGAGGGTTATTAATACAATTTAGATATTGTCCTCTCCAAATCTCATACAAAAGAAAATATACTTTGCACCAACCGCATTTCAATAATGGTGAATGTTAGGTTTTGACCAATATATCGACACTTCCAAATTGTTCCAAGATAGTGTTTGCCATTCGTGCATGGATCGCTAAAAAATGAAGTGCATGGATCGCTAAAAAATGAATGCAACTTCATCCCACTAGCTAAAAGCGAAGGGATATTCTAAGTTGAGAAGGGAATGACAAGTAGGATATTTCTAGAATGTAGAAAGAGAATCTTTGATCTTCTCATTCAGAAAATGGTCTTGTAGCCCACTCTGTTTACAATTCCAATTGGTTGATGTACTTCTGTGTGACACTGGCCTGATAGAAGTCAAGCCATTTGTCTAAAAGCAAATGGTCTCAATCTTCTTCTTTCTTTGCATTATTTTAAACCATTAGATCCTAAATGTCTTGAGTGGAAGGAAGTAGATGACAGAATTTTCTTTTTCTCACCCCACAAAATATACTATTAGATTGCATCTGACCACCTGATCGATGAAGGATTGAACATAACCTCCTTGCTTTCGGAGATGACAGTGGCTTTACACAACATCTTGACCATCCACAAATATATCTTTGACACACTAGCAGGGATGCTGTGAGAAAGAAACAATGCATTGGATGGAAGGTAAATTTCTTTCTTAACTTGTAAAGACAATCCTAATCAAATTTGTGGCAATGAAGATCATCTAGTATCATATTTACACTTTTCTTCTCTAGAAACTTTTACACTTTGCTTGATGCAAGCATGCTTTATAAATAGTAAGTGAGGCTTCAAGGAAAAAGGGGGGCGGGGGGGAGAGGGACTGTCTATCAAACAAACATTACTATAAGAAAAACAGACTTTTGTGACTAATTTATTGCAATTAAAAGACTATTCGCAACTAATTTTAATTGCAAATAGTCATTTTGCTGAAATTAACTGGTCACAAATAAGCAGTTTTCTTGTAGTGTGTATGATTTGAATCAAGCCTTAGGTCATGTTGAGTTAGTCGCATTTAAGTCATTAATAAGTAAACCATAACCCAATCCAAATAATAAATTATGTCGATCGATTTTAAGTCATTCTAATTCGTGTTAGGTTAACTTTTTTTTAGTCATTCTTCGCAAGTATAGATAAAGTACGAATCTACTTCAATCACATTATTATCATTTTCATCTCCAAAAAAAATTGCCGCATTTGCTTCTCTCATACATACATATAAATAAATTGACAACATCTATAAGATGAGGGATATGGTATAGATCCAAAATGAAAGGTATCAGAAACTCAAGTGTCTTTGATACTCAAAATAAGTGCACTAGTTCACATGAAATCTAAGAAAGCAATAAATTTCTATTAAAAATGGAAATGTGAGAGGTACATGAGAAACATGATGTTAGAAATGTATACTATATACCAGTTTTAGGAATTTTGGATTTAAAGGTTAGAACCAAAACAATCGGTAACCACATATATATCAACTGCTATCTAGCTATTTATTTGGTTAAACCAGTATTCCATAATACAAGCACTTTCCAAGCACCTATCTGCCCTTGTGTTTAGGCCCCGTTTGGATAGTAAAAGTGTTTCATCTCATCTCATCTCATCATTACAATTTTTTCAAATTCTCATACAAAATATTATAAACAATTCAACTTTTTTAAATCTTAAAATAATAATATTATTAAAAAATAATATTCTAACAATATTTTATTCAACTTTCATTTCATCTCAACTCAATATCCAAATAGGACATTAATCGTACACATTTTTATGAATGAGTCTAGAGAAACTAGATTTGGGAGAAACTCTAAATACTGAATATGGCCCGTTTCAATACATATTTTGATTTTCTTGTTAATGTTAATTTTATATTTAAATGAAGTTAAATTTTTTGTTTACAAAGAAAATTTATAAAATTATATTTCTAAACTAATGTGATTTGGTGCGAGATATCATATTCTCAAATTTCTTTGTCAAACTTTTTTTTTTTTTTTGTACCTAAGACATAGTAAAACTTATTTTATTGCAGTAAGATAGATGAATTAAACGTCTCACAATTAACAACTATTTATAACTCTCTCTTTTTAAGAAAAGCTAGAAAGCGAATCCCCACTTACCACCCAAGTGGAGCAGGTCAGATTGATTCGCCTGTGGTAGTGCTTGCTGCTTAAGGCACTGACATCAATAGAAAATTGGATTGGATGGATGAGAACGATCGATCAGTGGCCGAGGATTTGCGGAGCGGTGGGGCGCACCCATGTGCTGATCCAAGACTGTTCAAGATTGATAGATTGTCTCCATTCTTCTTGAAAGGAAATAAATCGAGAGGGACAACAAAAAAAAAAAAAAAAAAAAAAAGGAGCTGTTTGTGAGACTATAGGCGACCCCACAGCCTAGTGTGAGAGTGCGACGTTTCAAATAAAAAAACCCGTTTACAACACTTACCTTCAAAGCATTTGTGGTTCTACCATGGCATGATCGATTGAGAGTTTAGCACGTACACAAAATACTATTAAGTCGTTAAATATAATATTATAAGAAAAACGTTTATTTATAGTCCGTTATTTGTAATGAAAATAAAATATACGTATTAATATGAGTCAATTCTTGACTTAAATAATCATTTCTTTTATAAATAATTTATCATAAATCATCGTATATCTTGTAGTGTATGTTATCGTTGTTTCATCATCATTGGACCATTTTGTATCAGTTTTTTCTTTCAATCAAAGGAAAAAAAATACTACTTCAATTAAAAGCATCACGGAAGTTATGGCAGATTTTGATATGAGTTGTGTATTTGAGATGTTAACAAACAAGTTTATAAATCGATTTTTTTTCTTCCGAAATTAACATTCCTTATAATATCTATCTTCATTTTTTTTTAAATCTTTCACTTTCTCGCTTTCCAGAAAAAAAAAATGCCTCTGAGATTTGAATGTTGAAAAGTAATTGAGCATTGAATAAAGCAAACAAGTAAGCCCTAACCCAACTCAAGCATTTTAACTTTAGGGAAATGAGGCATTCACAGAGGATGCATATTGATAAAACAATTCTCTTTTATTTATTTTATTTAATTGTTAAGGAAGTGCTTGGAAATGTGTTTGTGATTTTTTTTTTTTTTTTATCAAAAAAACTGTTTAAAGTGATTTAAAAAATATTTGAAAAAAAAAACACAAAATAAAAAAGTATATTTTACACTTCCCTATAAAAACTCTTGAAATTACCTCTCGGTGTCCCTAGCAGCAGTCCCCTTAATTTTATGTATGTTCACTTTCAAAGCTGTATTGTAGGTAGACAATGAAGGATTGACATATAATATTTTTAATTAGGTGCCATTCCAGCCAAATAGACTGCATGAATAAGCCAGAAGATGTACATTTTGCATAAGCAAGTTGCATGAAACAGCAATCACACATACGCGTACCTGCAGATTCTTTAGTCGGTGCATTCAGCTGTCCCTGACATGGAAAGCAACCAAGGTTCATGTTTTGAGTTTAGGTTGCCCTATTGCGGAAGGCATTGGCAACAAAACGTAGCAATTATGATCATAAACTGTCAGGAAATATCGCTTTCAATTATTCTCTAGAAACTAGAAGCATTTATAATATACTTTACTTTGTTAAAAATAATATATATCATTATTTAAAGTATTTTTATTTCAAGTTGTTTTAAAGATGTTTAAGATGCTTTAATAATTAATATACATTACAACAGATTTCATTTATTGTGACAGACGAAACCGTCACAAAAACTTTTTGGTGACGGTTTCATACCATCCCCACCACTGACACAAAAAAGGCGTCATATTAAGTATTTTGTAACGATTTACTCTATGACCATCACTAAAACTTTTTTTTTTTTTTTTTGGTGATAGTTGAAAGTCTGCCATGAGTTGCAATATTCGAACGTGAAGAGATTTTGTGACAATCAAATTCTGTCACATAAAGTACATTCGAACGTCGATAATAACGTTCAAACGTTCACCCGATCGATTAGCACTCGAACAATAAATATCTAACATTTCATATTTCTCATTCGCACGTTCGATATTTTTCATTCGCATGTTCGATATTTTTTATTCACACGTTCAACTTTTACCAACTTCAAACGTTTGTGATGTAACATTTGAATTTTGCATTCACACGTTTTTGGGCAATTGTTCGAACGTCAAAGATTAAGCGTTTGGATGGTTAATAAATACATTCAAACGCATATTCTTTAATCATTCGAGCAGTAAGAAATATTCACTCAAACTCAACAGAATAAGTTTGAACGTTTGTGGAGTATATACATTTGAACATAATACCTTACGTTCAAACGTATGTATCGCACGTCTGTGAAGTTATGTTCGAACGTAAAGGTAGGTTCGAACGTTTTTTGTTTACGTTCAAACGTACTGATCAGAACTAATAATTTTTTAAAATTAAAAAGCATACAAATTGTATCATATTACACCACAAATAGTATCATCTCATGAAAATAATTTAGAGAGTTGCAAATTAGACGACAAAAGTTTTGAGCACTGATAGGGTTTATTTTTTCTTCTTTCCTTGCCCACCACGATCTTGTTGCAGTGATATAACACGTTTCATCTGAACCAGCATCTCCCTCTATACTTGTTCTTGAACTTCAATTTGAATTCTTTCCTCTGGTCTCTTTGTCACTCAAGCAAACGTGTCTCTAATTTGGACTATTGCGATAAGAGAACCTCCAACTCCTTCTGTCTCGACTTCATATGCTTAATTTTTTTGCATGCGGCGCCCAAATCTTTGGTAATATTATTAACTTCTAAAGTTGAGGTTGTGGAGGATGAACTGACATGCTTAAAAGAACGTCCCAAACCCCTGACCAAACCAGACTTGGTCCCTAGGACCTGCGTAAATATGTCGATGTTACTGGAGAATATTCGTCAAAGGCAAACTGCATCTGAATCATTTTTTCCTACAAGAATTAGGAAGACAAACACAATAAGTAAAACATTAAAAGAAATAGTAAACAAACATAATATGTTTAACAACTTGCTAGAAATTCAATGGTGGAATTTCTATAAGCTTTAGGAACCTTGTGAAAACTCCGTAACTTTTCATGAATTGATCAATCACGTAGGTTTTAGTCTGTCAGCATAATCGTGTTACCCCACTCAATATGGTGCCAGCAGTGTGAAACTCAAGATAATTAGAAGTGTCAGAATGTGATATGGTCTGCGCCATTAGACTCAAAGGAATATTTAGGATTTTATGGCGCAACAATCCCATTTTTAGTTTTCAAACGAAATGCTTGTTCAAAAATGCATTTTGTTTATATCAAGGCACTTCGGGGTTGAATGTTGATAAATGAATTGTACAGTTAGTTTAGTGTGTATGTTTAGGATTCTTCAGTACAAAGTTTTTTTTCACTTTCTTGAAGTGAATAGTAGCCTCAATAGTAGCACCTAGTGTAGTGTCTTCAAACTCACAATAAGGAATGTCTAAATTATGTTAGAGAAGTTTTATTTGGACACATGACAAGATCTTAGCCACATTTGGTGAATAATATTGGACACTTGGCACCAGGAGAAACCCTGAGACACATTGTGAAGGAAATTAAGGTGTGAGATCATGCAATCTGTGCAAAACCCTATTTTATCCAACCATCCAAATTGTGCCAAACCAAAGAGGATTTCAGCCCTGGTCAAACCCTAAATGGTTTCCCCAAACCCTAAAGTTGGCTTTCAATCCCTATTTGATCTGATTTCTAGCATTATGTTTAATCACTTGATTAAATCACTTTCACATGTTATTAATTCCTCAAATTCTTATTACGACATCATTATCCAACCCTTTAAACCTTAAAAATTCGATTAGGTCAAGAAAAATTAGAGTTGGGCTTGATAGCATCTTAAACCCTAACCAAACCCTTTTTAAACCTTAAAATGAAGCCCACTTGTTTGAGGCCTACGAATTTTGCCCACCTTAGCAAAACTTCTTGAAAAAGTTTTCTCGCACCCATGGAAGACCAACCTTTGCCCTTGACAGCTCCCAAGTAGTCTCTTAATGTGAGAGGAAAATCCACTTCATCACCTCCCTTCTACACGACAGCAACAACAACATTCCCTTCACTATTCTTACATTTTTGTGACCTAACCACCATACTGCAACATATCATACAAGGTGATACCTGTCTTTTCAGAAGTACTTGAGGCGTACAGGCCACCACTCCTTACTTCACCACTTTTCACCCCCATTCTTAGAAGGAGACCCTTAGAAGTTCTGTTGGGCAGATTTCAAAGGCTTTTTGTGTGCAACTTTTGGAACCATTTAAGGTATCTTATCATAATAGTTCCTTCATGATAGTTGTTTGTCTTTGAGTCTCGTTTTCATGGATATCTTTTTTGTTTCATTTCATGGTCATTTGGTCAGTAATAAGTGGTTTTAACCATGGAAAGTTCAATCTAGATGATAATCTGGATAATGTGTTGTATTTTGGAGTTTTTGACCGTGCTAATGGACAAATCTTGGTCCGAAATGTTTATGGAGTATTTTCAATATGTTTATATGAATATTTTTTGGCGATTAGTTGCCTGATTAAAGTTTTTGATGAATATTTTCATAGATCTATAAACTTAGAAACGAGAGGAGGAAAAACAGTTTATGTTTTAAGAAAATTTGGATCTTTTGTAGTTTAATCTTACTCTAATGGTTTTGATATTTTTATTTGATGGTTCTAAGCCTTTTATCTACATGTTATGATGTTATTTTGAATACTTTTTGTGCTAGTTTCAAATATATGAATTTTTATGCAAGAGAATACTCGGTTAGGTCAAAGTTTGATGATTTCAGCTAGATCTATGTTTTGGTATATTTTTAGTCATGTGATTTTAAGTTTAATGCTTGGATCTAATTTAGGGCACATTTATAAACCACTTGATGTTTTGGTTTGAAAATCTCATCATGGTATGCTTCGGATCAAGTGTTTGGTCAAGACAAGTTGAGAAAAGATTTATGTTTTTGGCTAAATGTTGGAGGCGAGTAATTCAAGTGAAATGTTTTGATTTTTGGTGACTTTTATGTGTTGATTAAAGACATGTTATTTCTTATTAATGTATTATGAACATGTTAGAATAAAGTTTTAAATTTTTGGAGTTATTGGAGATGTTTCGAAATATGTCAAACCTTGAGATTCAAGAGTTTGTATTTTAGTTAAAAAGTTTCGATCTTTTTACTAAAATGTTTTGTGTCTATGAGAAGTATATTTTGTTGGATGTTTTTAGCATGTTTTTAAACTTAGGATATGAGGATCTTTGTTTCAATATTTCAATTTGATCATGAGTTTTGGAGTTAGAAGAAATTGCAACAAAAATAAAGAGTTATGGCCTTTGGAAGTTTCATCCCTATGATGTTTTTCATAGTTGTGTTGGGTTTTAAATTTTTCTAAGTTGATATTTGAGTTTAGTACAAAATTTACAAGACTTGTAAATTTTGGTATTTTTGGGGTTAGGATGTGAAATCCTTAAGTTATGGGTAAAAATCATCATTTTCTCACATGTAGAGGGTAAAATGGTAATTTTACTCTAAGTTAGCATTTTTCATGTTTCTAATTGTTAGTGATAAAGTTTCTAACTTTTAGAATTCCTAGTTATAGTTTCTCATGTTTCATGCTTTGTCTCGTAAAATGCGATAATCAATGTAAGTTAACTTTTAACTTATTGTCAAATTACTGTGTATGTGTATTGGTAAGGGAACTATTAGTTATGTAATAATGTTATCATATATGCCATGCCATGCCATGCCACTACACGTTTATTTGTTATACGTATTATATCCTATCATGAAGTATTCATTTGTTACACATACTATATCCTATCACGAAATAGTCATTTGTTACACGTTATCCCATGTCATGTAATGCTATCTGTTACACATTATGCCATGTCACATAATATTACACATTATGTCATGTTGCGTAATATTATATGTTACGTGTTATGTCATGTTACGTATTGTTTATCTCTTTTATGTTACGTCAAGTCATGCATCTCACGTATATGTCACATTATGTATGTCATGTCATTTGTCATTTTGTTTTAAGTCACATCATGTCTCGAGTATAGAGTGTCTCTAAAAATAGTATTTTAACAGCTAGTCATGCAAGGGATACTCGTGATGTAATCACTATGATTGTCTGAGCATCTCCATTTATAATTCATGCGAGGAACTTCCTGTGGTATCTTTCTGATTGTAATCACTATGATTGTTAAGGTATCTCATTTAAAATACTCATAGTGTAATCATTCTGATTGTCTTTGTATCTCTGACAAAATATGTTGGGTGAAATCATTTTGATTGTTTACTATTCCTGGCGAAACGACTAGAGAAATCATTTTGATTATTAGAATTCATTTCACATTCACTACTCCTGGTGCAATCATTCTGATTGCTAGTGTATCTCATTTAAAATACTCATTGAATAATCATTCTGATTTTCTAAGTATCTCTGACGGAATATGTTGGACGAAATCATTCTGAGTGTTCACTATTCCTAAAGAAACAACTGGTGAAATCATTTTGATTGTCAGAGTTCATGTTCATGTTCATGTTCATGTTTAAGTTCATGCTCAAGCTTATTTTATTGAACAAGACTCCAAGTTCATGTATTTCACGTTCAAGCTCATTATTCAAGTTCACGTTCAGTTATGTTTCAAGTTCACATTCAGTCATGTTTCAAGTACACATTCAGTTCATGTTTCAAGTTCCCCTTTTGTCATGTCTCAAGTTCACATTCAGTTCATGTTTCAATTTTCGTTAAGTTCATATTCAATTTTAGCTTAAGCTTAGTTTATGTTCACATTCATGTTTAAGTTCTATCAAAGTCAGTTTACGTTCAAGTTCATATCATATCAAGTTTAGTTTCAGTTCAGTTTATGCTCAAGTTCAAGTCATGTTAGTTAATGTCATGTTAAATATCAAGTCACGTCAATCTTATTTATGATCATTGATAAGTGTTAATTTTATGTGATTTTTATCACTCTTTTATTTATGAAAAGTGTTATTTTTCTTTCAATACTATTAATTTTATAAAAGAAGAGACTACGAATCCAGACCGATGAGAGACAGTGAGATCTAAAGAGAGCTGATGAGATTTAGGCGAGGAGCCTTGTCTCGTCAGCAGCAAAGGGATCTTTCTCACCCAAAGGCGAGAAGACTTACCTCTCAATAGGCGAGGAGACTTGCGATCCGAAGGCACGACCAGAAAGTGCAAACACTTGGCAACAAGGCTCTAGGCGGTTAGATCTACTCTCATTATTTTTAAAATCTTAATTTTAATGTTCTTTTCTATAGCTTAATTTAGATAAACCATTCTTCAAATTTCGATTTTCCAAATAGTAATTGATTTAGTCAATTTCAATACTCAATAGCATAATTATTCCATGTGGGTTCGATAACCATTTTCTTTAAAACACTTTACTACTTGTTACGATTCTGTGCACTTGCAGATTATATTTTTATGCAAATAATCATGTATGCATTCATGCTTTTACTATCATGCATGCATCTTTGACCTGTGTGTTAAGTTATTTGTTAATTACTAAGATTTGTAATCAAATTTCACCATGGTAGTCTCAATTACTATTCCCCTTGAATAGTAGACCATGTGTCAAGATCAAGAGGCACACCAAAGGTCGACTGACTGGAGATGGTCGATTAGACGGCAACGGCACGATGCGGAGCTCATAGCCTCAATGCTCCGATTTATCGTTAGCATTATGGCATCCTTGACTGAGTAGTGCGAGCTACTCAATGGATTGGCCTAGTAGTTGCTTTATTTCGTACTCGTACTTAAGGAGCTTGGTCTCTAGTACTCTTATGATTACAAACCTTTTGGACTTATGATGTAATCAAGACGGTCTACCACTTTAATATTTATGGATTATGTTTTAAATATTTGGGATATCTTTAGGTTCGTGCATAGCATTGCTCAAGAAAAAAATTATCTGGTTTGAATATTAGATATTGTTAGATGCATGTAGGTGCATTGCATCTTTATTTGTTATGAAGGGGGTCAAGTAACCTTGTGTTGCATGTCCCGACGTCTCAGATGTCCATTCGATCCCAAGCGAAAATCCGTGGGTGTCACAATATTCATTCACACAAAAGGAATGCTACTTACACATTTATCTTTGGCGACAAGATTAATCCACTCGCTATGCGCATCGATGTGAGTAGCAGTATAGACATGAATGAGGGAAATATTTTTAGGATCATTGTGTTTCTGAAAAAACCATAGTAGTAAATTTAATAAATCATGTTAGTACTTAAATAACGAGTATGACAAAAATGACTGAATTTTAGTAAGTAATTACCATTTTATCGGTAGGGCGTTGGAATGATCTTGAATTGGCTCAATGGTGAATTTTCAAAGACGTTCTATTATGTGCATTGATAGAACTTAAGTGTTGTAGAAGAAATTAACAATGTTAAATATAACTTATGAGACCAATGTACATGTAAATAAGTTATAGGGAAAAAATCTAGAATACCTGATAATCTAGGCTTGTGAAAAGATTACAATATTTCCTCCAATTATCTAACTTTATTTTTTGAAAACGGGATTGAACAACCTTATCCTCAAATTTTTTGAAGGGGTCATGACATCATCCCTTTTGATGCCAAAATAATTTAGCCGTCAATTCATTCACAATTCGTACTTCCTCGCTAGGGCCAAAATTTAGGTCGAATTCATCCTAAGAAGTTAATTACGTAAAAAATATGAGATTAAAACATCTTCGTAATTGTTGGGTCTTAACAGAGGATTCCAAAGAAGTTAAGTATGTTTTGTCCTAAGTATAGTACGTAGAGTTGATTATTTATTTTATTTGTTATTGTTTTAATTTCCTAGCATTTTAAAGTTACCATTAATTAAATTAGATATAGTTATTTATCAATCTAAGATATATATTTAAATTAGATATGTAAGTTGTGCTTTTTATTATTGCTTTGTCATAAGTTTAGTATGCTTTGTTCATCATTTAGTAAGTTTAGTATGTGTATTTAATCTCAGCATAGATTCTTAATTACTTATTTGTTTTAATCTTAGTATAGATTATTAATTAGTTATTTGTTTTAATCTTAGTATATATTCATAATTAGTTATTTTTTTTTTTTTTAACCAAAGAGTTAGGATCAGCTGTCCAAGAGTGACCCCTCTCCAATTTTATTAATAATCCTCACTTGTGACGGAGGAAAACCTTGGTTACAACTTAAGCATTTGAGATACAAAGAAAACCCAACATGCATAAAAAAACACCAAGCCAGAATAATTAAAAAATAAACAACAAAAACCACAAGCAAAAAATAAACAAAATTAACTAAGACGAAGCGAAGGCAACCCGGAGTAATCCATGCAGATAAGTCCACTCAGCGCTCGGAGAGTCTCCGTCCAATGGGAAAAAATTGAATTCCTACCAGAGGCCCCATGTTTGGCTAACCAATCAGCAACTTTATTTCCCTCACGAAAAACATGGTGAATCGAGCAAGTCATAGAACTCATAATGTCCATAATTTCCTCCCAAAAATCCTCCAGATACCACACCCCACATCTTTTACTCCTCTATTAGGAGATAACTGTCATAGAATCAAGCCAAATATCCACATAATTAAAGGATAATGATTTACAAACCTGGAGCCCATGAAGAAGAGCTAAAAGCTCGGCCTGATTATTAGAGCCTGTACCAATGAACGAAGGAAGAAAAAACATGAATTAAATTACCATGATCATTTCTAATAATCCCACCTATACTTGAGGCACCCGGATTACCCAAACTACTACCATCTGTGTTCAGTTTAACCCAACCTGCCAAAGGCAGTTGCCAAGCAATAACTTTGCAATGCCTAACTGGGGAAAACACAGGCTGGACATGCAAACCCTTAAGTACCTGCAAATCAATAACAGAGATATGAGAACTAGCATGCATATCTCGACAAATAAGACTAATCCATCAACGAACAGAGTGAATAATTTCAGAGGCAGATTCAAAGCGACCCTCCATACGCGCCAAACAACGCCTCCACCATATTCTCCAAGTGATAACCACCGAGAGAATTCCAACAATAATACCAACTTGAGACGATAATTTCGCACAGCAAAACCAAGTCTGCACCGTGTCATTCCAGTTACGGCCATTCAGGAAACCCAGGATGTCCCCAAAATAACGCCAAACAGTGCTTGCAATATCACCTGCAAACAAAACATGGTTCGGGTCCTCATAGTGACCGTTAGCACAACAATCACAACGAGATATAATAGGGATGCCAATGCGTTGAAGATGATGTTCAACACTAAGGGCCATATACCAAGCTTTCCACATGTGGATAGACATTTTAAGAGGAAGACTCTTATGCCACATCCAAGAATGACCTTCAATAGTGTCGCCCCTAATACGGGCACAATCCCAAGCTGGCTTGGTGGAAAACAAATAATTATCATTATTGGTCTAAATCAAAACATCCAAGCCCTGTTTAGCCTTACAAATATCCTCTAAAATACTATCAAGAAAATCCGGTCCCACTAACTGGAGAAGAAAATCCACATTCCAACCATTAGATAATTTGCAATCCTTGACTTGAAGATGGGGATGACCCACAATATGCATATCATTAGCTAAAGGGCCTCTATCCCGCCATTTCTCATACCAGAAGAAAACCTTTCCATAGATTCTTATTTGTTCTAATTAGTATGTGGAATTCCTAATGACCATTATTTTTTTCTTAAATTAAATTAGATTGATGGCTAGGTATTTTTAATTAGTATGTTATTTTTATTCAAAATCTAAGAAATTATGTATTCTAATTATTCAAAAAACTAATTTAATTATGTATTCTTTACATGCACAAGTGATAAATTAATAGAGTAGATTGTAGTAGTCTATATACCTAAAGAGGAATTTTATTTTTTAAATATGAAGACTATGAAACTTTCTAATATTTATTAAATATATATTTGCCATTTTCAATCAAGTTGGTATGTTAAATACCACAAATCACAACATAATCACAAAATAAATCACAACATAATCACAATATAATCCCACAAATAATAAAATAATCACAAAAATTACAATATAATCCCACAATTAAGTTTAGAAATATACCTAGCTAAAATCACAAACTTTTTCTCTCACAACCTTCAACAAACTCCAACAAATACTCCTTCGAAATAAACACAATAAATATTAGTTCAAAAATAAACAAAATAAATTAAGAGTTCTGCTACACACAGCCAATCTTGTGTACTCTTTGCACACTCCACTGATGTGATTGACCAAAATATTTATTTTATATTAGAAATTGTGACAACCAATCACATTGACTGTATGTAGCAACCAATCACATTTTTTAAATATTGGTTAAAAAATGTGGCAACCAATAAATATTTTAGTCAATCACATGAGTGAAATGTGCAAAGAGTACACAAAAATGACTGCACATAGCATTTTTGATAAATAAATAAACACAACAAATATTCCTTAAAAATAAAAAATCAAAATAAACACAAGAAATACCTTCAAGAAGTCTCTCCTTTATCTCTCCCCCTCTCTCTATCTCGCTCTCAGTCTCTCTTTCTCCCTCTATCTCTCTTTCTCACTCACTCTCTCTCTCGATCACACACTCTCTCTCACAAGCACTCTCTCCTTAACTTCTACTCACTCTCTCTCATTGACTCCACTCACTCTCGGTCACTCCATCTCGCCGAAATGGGAAATAAACACCATTTCCCTCTTAAACACGCCCCAGACTTGTTCGGGGTGTTACATAAGTTTTCTTGAAATTTTTTAACGTATTGCGGCGACTCTTATCGATGCAATAGGTTGAGAGTCGCCACAATAGGTTGTACTAAACAGAACGACGATGTTTTGTTTAGTACAACCTACTTTTGCGGTGACTTTTTAAATTCAAAGTCATCGCATTAAAGTCTCGTAATGTTTGAATGTTTTTAGAAAGTGTTTGAACATTTTAGAAAATTCTCCAATCCCGCTAAGTGTCCCGTCAAGTCTGTTCTAAATACTGTAATGTTCAAACGTAACACTGTTGACATGTGAATGTAGATGAAATTAGATTTCCCGTATATGCCATAGAATTAACGTGGGAAAGCTCCCACTAGTTTTTTTTAAAATGTTCGAAATTCATTATTTCACGTTCAAACGTAAAAAATTAATATTTGAACGTAACACTGTTGACATGCTAACATAGATGAAATTAGGTTCCCTATATATGCCATAGAATTAACATGGGAAAGGTCTTACCAATTTTTTTAAAAATGT
This sequence comes from Juglans microcarpa x Juglans regia, assembly GCF_004785595.1. NCBI lineage: Eukaryota > Viridiplantae > Streptophyta > Magnoliopsida > Fagales > Juglandaceae > Juglans > Juglans microcarpa x Juglans regia. The sequence goes on from NC_054605.1 coordinate 8,590,655, forward strand.
TCGAACTTTATTTTTTCAAGTTTGAACATTAAAAATAACATTTGAACGTAATTTTGTTGTGTAACGTCCATCTTTGTGTTGAAACTTTAGAAAATAATTTAAGAAAAGGAGATAAAAATTACTGACCCTTTTAAAACTTTTTGCCTTTCCTTCCCAGGATATAAAAGATTCTATGTTTTAAAATTAAGACATGCTTTGTATATTCAAAAAGAGTTTACAACGGAAATCATTTAATTAAATTAAATTAGAAGGCCCATTTACAAAAAAACTGACTTTCATACATTACATAAGAACAGGCCTAGGCTTCTGTCACTCTTCTCTTAGGCCACGTCGATGCTGACACTTCTTACTCATTTTGTTCCTAAGAGGGGGAGGGATATACATAAAAATAAAACGAGACGAATACTTAGTAAGCATTACCTCATACTGTAAAAATATACTAACATAAGTTCTCATTCTTGCATTTGACATTCATCTAAATACTTCACATAAAGCATTTACTTCCTTTAAAAGCATTACAAGGCGTGATTTTTCCTTTAAAAAGGTTTTCATTTCTCATAAAACATTTCCCACACCTTGTACATTCAATTATAAAGAAACTAAATTATTCATACATTCAATTACTCTTTTCACTTTTTCCTGAGCTGGTACACACTGTTACGCCCCGTGGCCACAAGTTGAGAATCCCTTTTAGTCAGGGGTAGCACTGGGTGCACTACTAGTACTGCATACCATGCATTGCAATATGCCCAATCTGTATTTTCATACATTAAACATTCATTCATTTCCTTTCCTTTCATTTATTCTTTCCTTTCAGTCATTTCCTGAACTTTATTTTTTCATGTTTGAACATTAAAAATAACATTTGAACGTAATTTTGTTATGTAACGCCCATCTTTGTGCTGGGACTTTAGAAAATAATTTAAGAAAAGGAGATAAAAATTACTAACCGTTTTAAAACATTTTGCCTCTCCTTCCCAGGATATAAAAGATTATGTGTTTTAAAATTAAAATATGCTTTGTATATTCAAAAAGAGTTTACAACGGAAATCATTAAATTAAATTAAATTAGAAGGCCTATTTACAAAAAAATTGACCTTCATACATTACATAAGAACAGGCCTAGGCTTTTGTCACTTTTCCCTTGGGCCACGTTGATGCTGACACTTCTTACACATTTTGTTCCTGAGAGGGGGAGGGATATACATAAAAATAAAACGAGACGAATACTTAGTAAGCATTACCTCATACTGTAAAAATATACTAACATAAATTCCCATTCTTGCATTTGACATTCATCTAAATACTTTATATAAAGCATTCACTTCCTTTAAATGCATTACAAGGCGTGATTTTTCCTTTAAAAATGTTTTCATTTCTCATAAAACATTTCCCACACCTTGTACATTCAATTATAAAGAAATTAAATCGTTCATACATTCAATTACTTTTTTCACTTTTTCCTGAGCCGGTACACACTGTTACACCCCGTAGCCACAATTGGATAATCCTTTTCAGTCAGGGGGTAGCACTGGGTGCACTACTAGTACTACATACCATGCATTGCAATCTGCCCAATCCGTATTTTCATACATTAAACATTCATTCATTTCCCTTCCTTTCCTTTCAGTCCTTTCCTTTTCATTTCATATCATCCATCAATCTATTTCATTTCATATCATCCATTAAACATTCCTTTCATAGCATCATTTAAATATCATTTCTTAGCATCAAACATAAACCTCAACAATTCATTTCATGGAAAATAAAAGATAATAGCTATATCATATAACTTTCATTCACATGTATACAATTATTATTTTGGGTGCATAAATAGGGGCTACCAAAGAATGCCTTTACATACATATCTCTTTAAACATTAATACTTAGCATACTTTCAAAAAACATCATTTATTTTCCTTCATTTCATAAAAGAATATTTTTCATGAAAGCTCTTCATTTTCATTTCATATCATTTAGAAAAGTCTATAAGAGTATGAACATAATACTTACCTGGACTCCATATTATTTCATTCTATGCAGTCCATTTATGTGCGTGTCAGATGGCAACCTACATGCATACATAACTTTACATCATTCCTTTCCTCAAGTGCATAAGTAACTCAAACTTAGAAAAATGCATAAACTACCCTCCAATTGGACTTCTTTCACTTCGACATACTTTTGTAACACTCGTCCTTGTGGTGAGACTTTAGAAAATAATTTTAGAAAACAAGACAGGAGTTATTGAATCTTTTAAAACTTTTTCCTTCCCTTCCTAGGATATAAAAGATTCTACACTTCAAATTTAAAACTTACATTTATAAATCTAAGAGAGAGTTTTGCAACAGAATTCATTTAATTAAAAATGTAAAGTCCTTTTACAAAACTGATTTCATACATTTCATAAAATGCCTAGGCTTCTACCATCTTTTCCTTGGGCCATGTCTGTCTTGACGCTTCGTCCTTATTTCAATCCTGGGTGGGGCACACATAAAAACAAAATGAGTCGAATACTCAGTAAGCATTACTTCATACTGTAAAAATATACTAACATAATTTTCATTCATTCATTTCACATTCACATACATACTTTACATAAAACATTTTCTTTTCTTTCAAAACATTACAAGATAGGGTTTTTCTTTCAAAAGGTTTTCATTCCTCAAAACATTCCCCACCTTGTACATTCCTTCATAAAACTAAAACGTTTTATACATCCAATTATTCTTATTACTTTTTCACTAGCTGGTAAACACTGTTTTGCCCCGTGTGTTGGGGTTAACAGTCTTTTGGACACGATTCCGCCCATGGATACAGGTTGGGAATCCCTCAGTCAGGGGACATCACTGAGTGCACTACCAGTACTACTTACTCGGCATTACAATCTGCCCAGTCCATTGCTACCATCATTAATTCCTCCAGTTATTGCCGTTACGTAGCTTTATACATTAAAACATCCATTTCTTTTCAGTCATTTCCTTTCTTTTCATTTCTTTCATCAGTCCATTTCATTTCATAAAACATCATTTCATAACATAAAGAATAAAATCTCATCATTTCATTTCATGGAACATACATACAATACATACTACATATAACATCCATTCACATGTATACAACTATTCTTTGAGTGCATAAAAAGAGGTTGCCAAAGAAGGTCAGTATATACATACACTTAAACATTAATAAATTAGCATAGATTCATAGAGCGTCATTTCATTGTAAAAAAACATTTGCTTTCCATAAATAAAAACATTTCATTTTCATTTTCATTGTTTTAGAAAACTCTAGAAGAGTATGAACATAATACTTACCTGGACTCCATGCTATTTATATTTCATGCAGTCCATTCATGCATACATAACCTTATGCCATTTCCTTTTCATTTACAAGAACATTAAACGTAGAACTTGCATAATAAAACTATTCCTAACTCTTAGTCAATTCTCTTCCACATTGCTTTAACCTTCAATTGGTTCTTTAGTTAAACTTCCTCCTCCACTGAGACTAGTCATCGCCCAATTAATCTCTTTCAACTATTTACTCGCATGCTTCTTCATGATATCCCTAATTGTACAAACTTACACCTCTAGGTATTCATAATATCCATTTCATTCCACCTATACAAGTCATCATTCAGTCCTTGAAGCATAACCATTTTCATAAATCCTAAGCCTAGACTATGAACCTAAAAGACTAACTTCATTTTCTAACTAATAAAGTGAGCTCTTATGCCTCACTTAAATCCTCAACCATTATTCATGAGCCTACAACTTAACCTCACTTCACCATAAAAGCTAACTACAATCACAATACGATTCCTCAAACAATACCCTTCCTCTATAAATAATCCAATCCCATACCAACTCAAGTTCTTATTTACTTCCTCACCTACGACATATTACACAATCCAACCCAAACATACATATACAACCCACCAAACATATACGTGTCATACCCTTCTTATCACTGAAGATCAACATATAATCTATCTAAGATCAACAAACACCATCCATACATTATACATTCAAAGTACATACTTTGCCTAAATACAGACCATCCGCTCTCCTGCAATCCAAACCAACACACCCAATACATAAAATCTGCCCATACCATTTATACACTTACACCACACATTTACAAATCTTTAGAGTTCCAAATAATGACTCCACAAAACTACAACCATTTATCACTTCAATAATTATTACTAGTTCACATCATCCCACTCCAGTCTCCCATAAGCGCAACTTAATTTATAAAACCTGGTTGCTGCCCATACTATCAATTTCTTGTGCATGTAAACTTCATATACAACAACCTACCTATTTACAAAACTTTGCTAGCTCAACTACAATTTCCTTAGTCCATGAAATCAAACACCATATCATGCAACTACATGTACATACCCAATACAAAGTCCAATTGAACTCCCCACACAACAACCACACAATCAAAATATACACATCAATACATAACACAACACCAACATTCATAGAAGCTACCTAAACATAATACACCTTAAGACATAGGGATAGACTTTCTAATGTAAGGTAAGGGGCTGAGCAGTGGCTTCAGTGGTCTGAGGTACTGTTATAGTTGGAGGCAAGTTACGTTGACGTCGTGGAGGCTGTTTGGCTGCGCACTGCCTCTTGAGAAGGTGTCCACTGGGTGGCTATACAATCGTGAAGGTTGTGGCAGAGTTGGGCTTCACAATTTGTGCACGACAGAGAGAGACAGAGAGGGGAGTGCTAAGGGAGGCGTTCGGGCTGGGCTACGAGACTAATCCTGGGTGGCCGTGGCGTGGTGCGACAAGGTTGGGCTTCACTTACTGGCATGGTTGTACGACGATAGCTTAAGAGGAGATGCGGCAGTGTATGACGTCGCTATGGGGATTGAGTGAGATCTGAGAGGGGGAGAGAGAGAGAGAGAGAGAGAGAGACGTGGGGCCACTAGGTCAATTAATGGAGGTGGTGCTAGTCGCGGGACTCAATAGGGAGCTTGTGGGGCTACCCGTAGTGGTGGTTGGAGCGCCGAGGAGAGAAATTGAGGAAGGAGGGAGAAAGGGGCTACAAGCATAGGCTTCAGGGAGGAGAGGGGGAGATCTGTGGGATGAGGGGTGATTAAAGGTGAAGGGGGTGGCTGGCAACATTGTGAGGTGGTCGACTGTGGTAGTGGTGGGTGGTTGTGGTGGAGGCATGAGGGAGAAAAGATATCGAGGAGAGAGAGAGACGACGTGAGAGTGAGAAGAGAGAGAGGGGAGGGAGGAAAGTGAGGGGAAAAGTAGGCTTTCTTGAAGATTTAATCTAGGTTCTACATCTAGGGGTTCTTAACCTGAATCCAACGGTGGAGATTTAACACTTGGAATTGAAGTAACCAAATAATATGAAAATGAGATAGAAATGCAATGGGACTAAATTTAAAACCCAACCTTGTTTTATTAATCCCAAAATACTATTTTTCATAATGAAATAAAATAATGAAGTTTACTAAATATTTTTTAAGAGAAATAAAACCATCTAAATAAATAGATTTTTTTAACACAAAATAAAATAATGAATATTCAACAATAATCTTAAAGAACTAATATCATTTAAATAAAATGATTTGCTAAAACTATATTATTTTCTGGGCTTCAAAATATAAAAAGGCTTATTTGAAAATTAGGCTTGATTCAATAATACTAAAATACTCCATTTAAAATAATTTTAGACATTTAACATATTTGGAATATTTTAAAACACTTGGTTCAATTTAAAAACCATCTACAATATTTTAAAAAACAATTCAAGATTTAAAATGCAAATGCAGACTCGTAACCAATTGAGAGAAAAATGAGTGGTAAAGAATTCACGGGGAAAGGGGATGCCGTGTGGGGTGGAGGAATGTGTTTGCAGTGGCTGAGATACTCAAGGTGGTGGTTGTTTATAGTTGGGCAGGGGTTGAGAGGTGGCTAAAGCTGGCGGTGGAAACATAGGTTGTCGTTGGGGTTCTTGGTGGGTTGAGCAATGGTGGGTTGTGGCCCTTGCGTGGAGGGATTTGTGGTGGTGCTATGCTCGATAGTTGGATATTGGTGGTTGATGGCTAGTGATAGGAGGCTAAGCTAGGATCTAGATGGAGTTCTGAAGGTGAGCAGTGAAAGATGATAAAATAGAGGGGGTGAGATGTGGAGGGGCTATCGGAGGTGTTGAGGCTAAGTGGGGTATGTCGATGGCATGGGGGTGCGATGAGGCTCGGTTGAGCTGGGTTTCTCGTGCGGTGGTTAGCAGCAGCGCTCGATCCCACGAAGGTCATGGACGAGAGATGAGAGAAACAGAGGGGAGAGTCGTTGGGAGGCTAAGACGTATGACGGTGGACCGAGAGAGAGAGATGAGGTAGTGGTTGCGGTGAGGCTTGGTGGCGGAGGTGGCGTAGCTGGCCGCAAGACTCGGTTAGCTAGCTTGAAGAAGAAAGAACAGTGAGAGGAGGGAGAGGGAAGCAATTAGAGAGAAATGGAGAGGGGAGTTTACTGACCTGAGGTGGCATGGCCGGCGGTTGCACTGGAAGATCACGACGGCGGCGCAGTGGAGGCGAGGGAGAAGAGAGAGAGTCACGGGCTAGGAAGGGGGAGAAATGGCGCTGGAGGGAGGTGAGAGAGAGAAGAGAGGAAATTAGGGAATTAGGGTTTTAACCCTAGCCCTACATCTAGGGATTCATAACCTAGATCCAATGGTGGAGATTAAATTCAACTAAAATAAAAGACATGGAAATAAAGAATAGAAATAATTGCAAGGGAAATGCACTGAGTTTTAAACCAACTTTTATTCTTGATAAGATAATAATATTCTTCATCATGAAATAAAATGATGAGTTTAATAAATATTTTTAAGAGAAGTAGAAGCATCTAAATAAATAGAGTTTTTAACATAAAATAAAATGGTGAATATTACATAATATTCCAAAAGAAATAAAATCATTTAAATAAAATAATTTTTTAAAACTATATTATTTTTAGGGCTCTAAAAATATAAAGAGGTATACTTTAAAATTAGGCTAACACTTTAAATACCCCATTTAAAATAACTTTTGAGATTTAAATTATTTGGAGGATTTTAAAATACTTGGCTTGCTTTAAAAATCATCTGTTAAATTTGAAACACAAATTCAAGATTTAAAATGTAATGGTGAGACTCGTGACCAATTGAGAGAAAAAGGGGCGGCTAGTCAAATGTTGACATTCGAATGCAGTTGAAGTTAAGTTTCCCGTATATGACATAGAATCAATGCGAGAAAGTTCCTGCCAATTTTTTTATAAACGTTCGAATGTTCACTATAACATTCCAATGTAATTCTTACGACGTTTGAATGTTTATTTACTATTCAAACGTGGTTTATATATTAATGTTCAATACTATAATAAATTATAATTATATAGTTATATAGAATAGTAATATGTATTTATATAATATATATAATATAATTATATAGTATATATTATATGGTTAGATAGTATGGTAATCTAAATAGTTACTATAGTAAATTATATAGTATAGTTAGTAATATATAGTACATATAGTTAGTATAATAATCTATATATTATATATTATATATATGGTTATATAGTATAGAAATATATATAGTATATATTATATGGTTAAATAGTATTGTAATCTATATAGTTAGTTATTACATATTACTTGAGATACATTATTGGTATCAGAGCCATTGGCTATTAATATTAGTCTCTATTTTATCTATTGTATTTTATCTGTTTTATATTGTTGTTATGGAACATTATTTTGCTCATAGTGTTGGTTATTGTGATCTTTATGATTTCAAATGTCTAGATTATAATACAAGGCTCGAATTAAAGGTAATGATGGATAGAATAAAGGATCTTAATGAAAAACAACAACTAATGAAACAAGATAAAGATGCAATGATTAACAAATATTAGATATTCTTAAGTAGACAAGAAACAATAAATGAATGGAATGATCATTGCAATTTCTTAAAAAACGAGATTAAAAGTATAAGAAATCATTTGAGTATTCTTGCTATATGAAAAAAAGAGTAAAAATTCAATGATACAAGATTTTAACAATGATGGACTATAAAAAAGAAAATGAATATTTTGAGAAGTCTTGTGTTGGTAAGTCATGAAAAATCGGTTGGTTAGTCCATTTATGTTAGAGAGCTTCAAGGGTGGTCCTGGTGGTGTTCCTGCAAGATCTTAATCTACTTATTGTATTTAAACCTAGGAAATCCTTGCTTAAAAGTTCTGGATCAATTAATTCTTTATTCAGATTTGATTCATCCAAATCTTCTGTTAGTATACCTAACGAAGCCAAAACAGGAGGACAAGCGCAGCAACCACTGTCAACAGACTCACCCACGCTGTGAACACCATAGCCCAATCACCGTAGCCCTCCCCTCAGCCACTTTCACCATTAAAACAGCCCCACGTCGCACTCTGATCCCCTCCACACCAACCCAAACTACAAGCCCCTGCATTCGATCCCACGCCAAAACTCTTTCCACATCCACACTGAACAACCATAAAACCACTGGGAACTCCAGTCCACACTATGAGCATGCTAACTTCCACGTCCAGGAAGCAATCACTGCCCCTACACCACCCACATGATCGCAAACCACCACCCACGTTCAGCCCACGCACACAACCAACGGAACTCCCCTATTTTAACTCCACCAAAACAGAGTCAATGCAACATCACCAGCCACTACTCCTGCACAACGGAAGCTACCCTAGCAATGCTCAATGCCAAAACACCAGCCTCCACCCACAACGCACTAGCCAACCTCCACGTCACACTGTCAACTGCCGTAGTTCCTTCTCCATGTCAGATCCCCAAGCTGTGCACCACCATAGCACACTGAGGCCAAATTGAGAGCCACGCCCACCGTCAAAACCAGAGGAATGTTGCCCAAACCGAGAGCAACTGGAACATCATTCCATGTCTGCCCAATGCCACTGAGTTGCACCAGCACGTCTCTGGGTTGCCTCACCATAAGGGCTGCTACGCCGTGCACCACCATAGCACACTGGGCCCCTGTTGTGACACCGTAAGTCTCCATCGCTACTTTCTCTCTCCCTCCGTTTTCTCTCTCTCTCGGTGCCAAGCCGTCGTGCTCACCACCATCGATCCTTGCCCAGCTCACTGTCTCGTCGCGCCTCTCATCCTCCCTCGGTGAGTATGCCTCTATGTTGCTTAGTTTTGATCTAGGCGTTCCTCTTGTTTGTGGAAGGAAAGAGTAAGATTCCACTATCTTGAAAATAAGGTTACAGGCCCCTCTTTATATAGATGATAATGCTCATCTATTTTAGGGATATTTACAGCTAATCTAGAAAGGAAATCAGAACTACCTAAAACTGAAAGCTATAAAACAGGAAACTTATATCTACAGATTTGGTAACAGACTACCGAATCTCCTAAAATCATGGGATAAGAAAAATTGATCTGTTAGCTGTAGATCTCCTAGATATTAGTCCCTAATATTGCTAACAGATCCTTAAACATAAATCTCTCTATAATTCTACACTCCCCCTCAAGCTGGGCGGTAAATATTAATTAACCCCAGCTTGGAACTCAGATCATCAAACACCTTTCTCGATAGAGCCTTGGTAAGGATGTCTGCTGTCTGAAGACATGTAGGCACGTACAACATCTTGATTATTCCTTCCTCTATCTTCTCCTTTATAAAATGTCGATCAATTTCCACATGTTTTGTTCTATCATGATGAACTGGATTTTTGGCAATGCTGATTGCTGATTGATTATCACAGAACATTTTCATAGGTTCTTCATTTGAAATTTTTAATTCCTTTAGCACCCTTTTTGACCAAATTCCCTCACAAATACCGTGTGCCATTGCCCGGAATTCAGCTTCTGCACTACTTCTTGACACCACTGACTGCTTCTTACTTCTCCAAGTGACCAAATTTCCCCACACAAAAGTGCAATATCCTGAAGTTGATCTTCGGTCTTGTACTGATCCTGCCCAATCTGCATCGCTGAACACTTCAATATCTCTTCTTTGGTTCTTCTCAAAAAATAATCCTCTACCTGGTGTTAGTTTCAGGTATCTCAGGATTCTATACACAGCTTCCATGTGTTCTTCATTTGGATTGTTCATGAACTGACTTACCATGCTAACAGCAAATCCAATGTCTGGTCGTGTGTGAGATAGGTATATTAGTTTACCTACTAATCTTTGGTATCTTCCTTTGTCCACGGGTGCACAATTTTCCTTAGCTCCTAGTTTGATAGTTGGATCCATAGGAGTATCTACAGGCTTACACCCAAGCATTCCAGTCTCTTTTAAGAGATCTAGGACATATTTTCTCTATGAGACAGAGATTCCCTTTCTTGACCTTGCAATCTCCATACCTAGGAAATATTTAAGATTCCCAAGGTCCTTGATTTCAAATTCTGCAGCTAGTAAACTTTTGATGGTGCAAATTTCCTCTTCATAGTCTCCTGTTAGGATTATGTCATCCACATACACTATGAGGACAGCAAGTTTTCCTGTAGAAGAGTGTTTAACAAATATTGTATGGTCCGTCTGACATTGAGAGTAGCCATGCTTCTTCACTACCTTTGTGAATCTTTCAAACCAAGCTCTTGGAGATTGCTTGAGCCCATATAGAGATCTCCTAAGTTTACAAACCTTGTTGCATGTAGTTTGTGTCTCAAATCCGAGGGGAATTTCCATGTACACTTCTTCAGTTAGGTCCCCATTTAGAAAGGCATTCTTGACATCTAGTTGGTGGAGAGGCCAGTCAAGGTTTGCAGCCAAGGATAATAAAACCCGAACTGTGTTTAACTTGGCTACAGGAGCAAATGTCTCCTCATAATCGATTCATGTGATTGGGTGAATCCCTTTGCAACCAGCCGTGCCTTGAACCGATTAACACTCCCATCTTCATTATATTTTACTGTGAAGATCCATTTGCAGCCTACTGGGCGTTTCCCGGTTGGTAAGTCAGAGATTTCCCAAGTTCCATTTTTCTCTAGTGCGTGAATTTCTTCATACACTGCTGATTTCCATTCTGGTGAGCCGAGAGCTTCTTGTATATTATTAGGAACTTAGATGTTGTCGAGGTTGGCAACAAAAGCTTTGAACTTCGGTGACAATCCTTCATATGACACAAATGTGTATATCGGATGTTTTGTGCATGATCTTACCCCTTTTCTCACAGCAATAGGAAGGCCACTGTCATCATTAGTTTCAGGATTAGTGTTACCTGGTGGATCTTCACTTGGTCTAGGACTTGAGTCAGACTCTTGGGTTTGCTCAAGAGATGCTTGTTGTTCCATCTCCTTTTGGTTCTTTCTCCTCCTTGAGTAGGTAATCAATTCATCACTCTTTGTTGATTGAATAGTGTCCAGATTTTAAGGTGTGTCCAGATTTTGAGGTGGATTGTTGGCTTGATCTTGAGTAGGAGGTTCTAGGAAGTAAGAAGACTCAAGGGAGAGATTTTGAGGAGGAAGTGATTCATGATTTAGTGATGGGCAAGTTTGGTCAGAATTATGAGAGACATGAGGTGATTCTTCAATATCCCAAAGCTGATATTCTAGGATAAAATTAGTCTCCCCCTGAATATCAGATTTGGGAAAATAAGGTTGTTGCTCAAAGAAGGTGACATCCATGGAGTGATAGAATTATTTAGTGACCGGTGAGTAGCATTTATATCCTTTTTGAGTTGGAGAGTACCCAAGGAAAATACATTTATGAGCTCTAGGATCAAGTTTGTCCCGGTGTTGTTGATGGACATGGACAAAAGCTGAACACCCGAAAACTTTGAATGGGATGGTGGAGATGAGATGAGTAGTGGGAAAGGACTGAAGGAGAATTTGACAGGGAGTCTGGAAGTTAAGAATCCGAGATGGCATCCTATTTATGAGGTATGCAGCAGTAAGGATGGCTTCACCCCAGAAATATTTTGGTACATGGGTAGAGAACATAAGAGACCGAGCCACATCAAGAAGATGCTGATTTTTTCTTTCGGCAATACCATTTTGCTGAGGAGTGTTAACACAGGAACTTTGGTGAACAATACCATGACTCATGAGATAACCATTAAGGCTGGAATTGAAATACTCTTTGGCATTGTCAGTTTTCAGAATTTGAATTTTTGCTTGGAATTGTGTTTGGATCATGGTATTGAAGGTTTTGAAGATCTGGTTTGCCTCAGATTTTTCTTTCATGAGGAAAACCCATGTGAGTCTAGTGTAATCATCAATAAATGAAATGAACCAGCGAGAACCAGTAACATTTTTTATCCTAGAAGGGCCCCATATATCACTATGAATCATGGAAAAAGGTTGAGATGCTTTGTAGGATCTGTTAGGATAAGAATTGCGAATATGTTTAGAGAATTGACAGATCTCACATTGAAATTCATTTGGATTTTTACTATGGAATAATAAAGGAAACAACTTCTCAAGATACAAGAAATTTGGATGACCTAACCTATAGTGCCATAACATAATTGCACTATCATTATTAGACTACCTCACAGACAAAGAAACAGGACTACTGGACACTGAACAATCTGATTGATGAATTGCTCCTTGAGGAGGATCATTAACCTCTAGAAGATAGAGCCCCGAACACATCTTAGCACTGCCAATCGTCTTCCCCGAGTCCAAGACCTGAAATACACATAGATTTGAGCCAAATTTAGTAACACAGTTGAAATCCCGAGTGAGTTTACTAACGGACAGTAAATTACAATTTAATTTTGGTACAAGTAGAACGGAATCAAGAGTGATGTTCTCTGAAATTTGAACCGAGCCTGTACCAGCCACCTTTGAGAGTGAACCATCAGCTATTCGCACAGTTAAATTTTTATAGCATGGAGTGTAAGTTGAAAACAGCTTCTCATCTCCAGTCATATGATCAGAAGCTCCTGAGTCTATAATCCATGGACTGAGTCTCTCCCTGTTAGCATTTAGAGCACTTAAAAAATTACCTTTTTGTGCCAGGAATCCGGTACCAACTACAGTGGGAGCTGGTGCAGGCAAGGATTGGCTGAACATTTTCTGCAAGATCTCTATCTGTTCCTTGCTGAAGGGAGTTGGTTCAGGTGGAGGTTGTTCATCCATGGAAGCAAGGTTGCCTCGTCCTTCTTTGTCATTGGCAAACCGGGAAGGCCTCCAATCTGCTGGTTTGCCATGAATCTTCCAGCAGTTGTCCTTGGTGTGACCAGGACGTCGACAATGATCACACCATGGTCGCCCTTTCTTTGGTCTGTGATCGTTGTTGTTGTTGGTTGGATTCCCTCTCACCACAAGTGCTGAACTCTCAAGATTTGTCACATAATCTTGAGATCCCATCATGATCTTCTTTCGACTTTCCTCTCTCCGAACTTCTGAAAAAGCTTCTCGGATATTTGGTAGTGGTTTGGATCCTAAAATTCTTCCTCGTACTTCATCAAGGTTCTTATTTAATCCAATCAAAAATTTGTATATTCTTTTCCGTTCAATTATTTGTCTATACCTGATTCCATCATTCGGACAGCTCCAATTGTGCTCCTCGAATAAGTCTAGCTGCTGCCAATACCGATTGAGAGTGTTGAAGTATTGAGTCACTGTTAATTCTCCTTGGCGGAAGTCATGAAGAACACTTTCCACCTCGAATAATTCCGATGTATTCTCATTGTTAGAATATATTTCCTTGGCAGCATCCCAAATCTCCTTTGCTGTTCCATAGAGAAGAAAGTTTTCTCCAATGTCATTTGTCATGGAATTAATGAGCCATGACATGACCATATTATTCTCGGCATTCCAGACTTTGAACTTTTCATCCGTCTTGTTTGGTTTGGCAGCATCTCTGGTGAGATAATCATCTTTGCCCTTTCCGCATATGAACATCATTACGGAATGGGACCGTTGGAGATAGTTGTTCCCATTCAGTTTGTGTCCTGTAATGGGCATGAGGTTACTATCATTGTTGGAAGCCATGGCTTCCTGATTGGAGGTGATTTGGGAAACGGTAGCTCTTGAATCACGTTTCCCGTATTTGGTCATATGAGGGAATTAGGGTTCAGAGATTGCTCTGATACCATCTTGTTTGTGGAAGGAAAGAGTAAGATTCCACTATCTTGAAAATAAGGTTACAGGCCCCTCTTTATATAGATGATAATGCTCATCTATTTTAGGGATATTTACAGCTAATCTAGAAAGGAAATCAGAACTACCTAAAACTGAAAGCTATAAAACAGGAAACTTATATCTACAGATTTGGTAACAGACTACTAAATCTCCTAAAATCATGGGATAAGAAAAATTGATCTGTTAGCTGTAGATCTCCTAGATATTAGCCCCTAATATTGCTAACAGATCCTTAAACATAAATCTCTCTATAATTCTACAGTTCCTTTTATTTTTGTCCCACATATTTCTTGTTTCTAGCCGTACCCAACAAGCATGCATGTTGATGTCTTTATTTTTCCAAAATGCCCCTTTCATTTAGATGATTTCATATTGGACTGATTTTATATTAAACTTGTGTTAAGTGGGCTTTGTTTGGAGTATAAGAATTTACATTTAAGGATTCAAGTTAAATTACTAAACATTTTTACAATTTGGTTTTGGTAGTAAACTGTAAGTATTTTAATCTTTTAATTTTTTTAAGCACTTTAAGCCTATTATATTAAATAAACCTTGTATAGTTTTAAATTAGATATGATTAGTAGTTTGCTATGATTTTTAATATAAATATTATTAAATATATTTTATGAACTACTATTGTTTAAAGAAATTTACGATTTCCTACTACGTTATATGTTAGTGGTATTAAATTATGATTTCAATAATAGTTTATAAATATATGAGTTTTAAATATGATTAAGTTAATGTTCAACATGAATCTAAGTTGTTTTACCATATTTGATAAAATTATATTTTGAGAAGTTAAGATTATTTTTAATGATAATAGTATTTATAAGATTTCTAATAACAAGATAGTTATCAAAACTATTTCCATTGTATGAATTTAAGTAGATGGAGAGTTTTAGCAGTCCTTTTAGAAGTTTAGTAACGTTTAGTATTCTACATACGTGACGATTGATATTCATTCGGCACGATTGTGGAAAGATTCAGAAAAGCTAAAAAGTCTCAGTAAGCGGAGTTCCTATACTAGATTTGCATAAAAAGAAATGAACTGAGTTTGGTTTGTAAAAATGTGCATGCTATTTTAAAAAGAAAATGTGAAAAACAACCTCAGTATATGTTTTGCATTCACTCATGAGATACGTATGAAAGAGAAAAGAAATGCTTTTGACATGAATAGTGTTGACATGAGCAATATTTGACATGTTTATGAAATGTGCAAAAGAGCGAATATGATGTCTGTGAATTCTTGTACATGTGATACAAAAATTATTTGGATCTATTTTTTATCAAATGGAAATGATATGAATATGTTCAGCATGTGATTTGATATGATATGGATATGAAAAACCTTTGACATACTTATATATTTTGATTATGATTTTGAATATGGTTCTGATATGATGATACTGGTTCACGTGATATGGTTGGTACCAACATAATATGATATGATATGATATGAGTGCACCTACTTTGGAAACAAAGTGGTCTTTTATGTGTTCTTTCCTGTGTGCACACTCGGGGCTACGAGATTGAAAAATGGGAAGTTTCATCATACTACCTGGTTTGGCCACCAGGGATAGCACAACTCTGCCACGAGGGTTAAATATGGTATATGATATGATAAGATGAAGATGTTCAATTATGTTATGCCAAAACGTGTTTGAATATGAAAATGGTTTTTGAATATGAAAATGGTCTTTGAATATGAACAGTTAGTTTTTTAGTGTGAAAATATTGAAAAGTCACTCTGATTTTTTGATAAAACGTTTCTGAGATTTGTATATGAAAATGAAATGTTTTGTTTCTGCATACCGAACTTTCTGAAAAGAGTCATATTTACATACTAGTATATGTTCTCTGCTTATTGAGTTGTTGATAACTCACCCATTATTTCCATAATACTTTTTAGATATTTTGATGGTACAGCTGGGGATCAAGACTAGAAATCTCGTATAAGGCTACGTGAGCATAGTAGAATAAGTACAAAGATAGTACTTTGGTTATCTGAGCATTTTATTCAATAGTTCTATTTTTGCTTTGTCGACTGGGTATTTTGGAAAGTTGAGGTTTATTTTGAGATTTTGTGGTGTTTTAGATTTTATTCATATTGGAGTAGTTAATTTGAAACAGGGAGTAGTATGTATCATTGAAAACTTTGGAGTCTATAACTATATGATTGAGACATGATTTTGAGTGACTAGTAGTAACTCTCCGACCTATCCGGGACCGGGGTGTTATAGTAAACCTCTTTTTTTTTTTTTTGGTCTTTCTGGTGCTAGCATGCTTTATGTGAAATACTTTTTATTGCACCTCCAAGAACATTTGAAAGGAATTGATTTGTTTTTATGACTCAACAGGTTTTAAAATTACTATTTTTCAAACTTTTATACCTGTGAAAAAGATTTGTTGGAATTATGAGCTACTTTAGCATTTAAGGATTCAGATTTTAGCTCAAAATAGAAGTTTATTCAATTTTTAGTCGATTAGGCCAGGGGTGATTTGCTAAAAATTACTAACTGCTGATCTACACATACACTCAGAATATCTTAGTTGACACTGTTATACCATGAATTGGAGATCAACATTGCAACTCTATGGAACTCTTACGAACTATATTCTAATGGTTTAGGAAGAAACTCCATTATGATTTAGAAAAAAAAAAAAAAAAAAAAAGGTCTGAAAAGGGAGAATGAAAGCATGAAAAACAAATGAGAAAAAAGACAAGCTAGGTATCATATAAAAGTTGTGTGTGATGAAAAGGATGCCTATTACCAGGGTTCCTACAAAAAAAATGGCATTTTAAAGTGTAATAGCGTGAAAGCCGCCAGGTTTTGAATTAGAGTAAGACCAGTTGATCTTTCTTGACCAGTTGCTGATTTTGGAACCTTTAAATGGATTTTGGTAGTCAAACTTGGAAATCTGACCACACACTTGCACACTCAAGGTTAAGCATGCTTTTTGCATTTTTTTCCTTTGGATGATTAGCTTGATAATGTATAAACTTCTGTAGAGAACTAATGTCTAATTTACATTAGCTCTAATGCTCTTAAGCCAATGAATCTGACCTGTTGCGTAGATCTTTGGATTGAGTAATTTTGAAGTAAAGTTGAATCTTCTTGCTCTTTTGACCGTTCAATTTACTAGAGACTAGCAGAAAGCTAGTTGGGGGTGTGATAAAGTATTAAAATTGCATGATTAAGTTACTTAAGTGAATAAATTTTTTAACAAAAAATGAGTTAAGCACTTAATTATGCAGTAGATTATAGTACTTGAGTAAATTGATAATTCCTGATATTTTACACTTAAAATATTCATAATGTAGCTGGTTGTAAAGGATATACATGACACTTGCATTGTTAAGCCACATCAGATTTAATATTCCAGTTTTATCTTTATAGTGCTTAACAGTTAATCCTATTTGCTGTAGGGAATTTTTGGAAGAGAGACTACCAATTGAATTGGTACTTTTTGGGAGAATTCAGGCGGGTGCGAGGTGGAACGTGTGAAGAGGGGATGTGCGAATCAACATGGCACGAGAGAGAGAAGCAGACCACTAGAGGAGAGAGACTTGAAATTGGGGCTAAAAGCAAGAAAGTGGTCCCAGGGAGCAAGACGAAAAAGTGCGCCTGGAATTTTTTCAGAGATGAGTGTTTTTTTCGCTAGAAGCAATTGGGAGTAAAGAGGAATCTGCGGCTGGATAGACGAGGTGGGTTTTTTCCTGGGAGTATTTCACAAGAGGCTTCTCAGAGTAAAAAGAGATAATCACATCCAAAGAGTTGGTGGCTTGCGCTGGGAATTTCCTCTCTGAGTTATTGCTCTTTGTTTGATTATTTTCATTTATGAAAAGATGATGCAAGGCTAACTTTGTAGCTTGGGTTGCGGAATGGGATTTGAATGGTTTTGAGGTTTTAGATTAATGAAATTTCTGTTGGTTTAAACCTTATTTTTAATATGTTGCAAGCTTGAAATTGATTTGAAACTAGATAGAGACTCTTGTTCATGCTTTGTTGTGGACGTAAGGCACAACAAAGGCTTGAAAATTTATCAAGGTTCTTTTTGTTCAGATGTTATTATGGGTTTGGCTGGCAATGTAGTTAGGATTTTTAAAGAAATGGTGCAAATCTGAACATTAACTCTACATCTTCCGATTATCAATTCCTTGACTGGATTGATGGTTGAGAATCAGCACCACGAAACATTAGCTAAGAACCAAATCAAAAAGAGACCCATCCGCAACTCAAGTGTTTGATAAATTGCTTCTTAGAGCTTCTTTTCTGTTGAAATCTCAAGTGTTTCTGACTTCATTTTGTTGTATTTAGTTTCATACTTTGTTTCTTTTATTTTCAAGGCTCTTTACATGTTAAGTAGTAGGAATGAACTTGATATTTCATCATTTCGGTATGGACTCATATGTGGATTTGTTCACAGCTTGTTTTTGTAATTAGATTACATAAATCCTTTCATATACTTTTTTTACATAACCATAAAAAGTTAAAAAAGAGTTCACATGGAACCTCCTCTCCTTTCTTTATACATAAACCATAAGATTTTACATAGCATTTTCAAGATTGTTTTTAATACTCTTTTGTCCCTAGGAAATACGATCCTGGATTTATTCTTGATTCAACTTGACACTTCTACACTTGGAAGAACACATTTGGATTAATGTCAACACTCTTATTTTGTTTAGGGATACAAAACTATCTTCCATGATAACACAGAGACCGGTGTCTCACTGATACCACTTTGTAACACATCCCAAATACTTGCTGCAATTCTTCTAGTAACAGACTCCTTCGAGGGGAGCAACCTCCCGAGAAGATGAAGATGAGAGAGAGAAAAGGAAAGTAGCTTTCTATTAAGGATTTTGCATGCCGTTACAAAGTGGGACACCCACTACACATACTGGTCAAACCTTTACTAACTAACGGGCCAAAGCCCAGCACACTAAAACAAAAATTATAACAAAAGGCCAAACACACGGCCAATCCAACAAACGAAAGGCCAAAAGGCCCAATAGAATGCAAATAAATGGGCCTACAAATAACCAAGCGGCTGAGCCCAAAACTCTAGCCCTTTATTGCCCCAAAACAAATTCCACAGTGGCTCCATTCCACTCCTGCAGAGGTACAGGATTGTGACATTTTGTGATATGCAACTCATCACATGGTAGCTTTACACAACTGCATAAACATACATACACATGCACACTTTTTTATTCCTATGTTTTTATACAATATCATCTATTATAGCTGTTGTTTTTCATCTCCGAATGCTAGATTTAGTGGCATAGATTCTTGGAGGTTGACTAATTATTAATCCTCAACATGATTCCCTAGTCAACCCAGCCGCCATCAACCACTAGGTTATGCCCATTGACAAATCCAGAATCATCGGATGCAAGGAAAAGCACGGCATCCGCCACATGCCCCACTTTTAGCACAACTCCTTTTAAGCTCGCATGCGGCTCAACTGCCTTCTCCAACTGCTCTGCGTCCATTCCGGTTTTACTGCATGCCAAAGGAGTCGCAACTACAGACGGCGATACGCAGTTCACTCTAATCCCATGCTCCCCTAGCTGCCTGCTCGCTGATCGAACAAGTCCAAGCACCGCGTGCTTTGACATAAAGTAATCAGTGCTATGGGTTGAACCCATAGTTGCTGCTGCACTGGCAGTGCACACAATGCTCCCCCTCACATGCCCTTCAACCATAGCGCGTGCTGCATGCTTTACACATATAGCCATGGCACGTACATTGATCGCAAATAGGTGGTCAAAGGCCAAGAAGTCTAGGTTAAGTACGGTCTGATCCGACATATTAAGAATCCCTGCATTACTAAACATGATGTCAAGTTGCCCATAATTCTTGACCGTCCATTCTACCATGGCTTTGACCTGTTCTTCATCAGTAACATCACAACGTATGAATATAGAATGGTTCAAACCAATTGATTTGGCAACCTGATGGCCTAGTTCTTCTTGGATATCAGCAATGACCACCATACGCACGCCATGCTTGGCAAAAAGATGTGCAGTCGCCTCCCCGATGCCACTAGCACCGCCTGTGACTATGGCCAGTTTGCCTTCCAGTTTCTTCTTGAGCAATGTGGTTTCTGTCATTGTTATATGGCAATAAAATAATAGGATGGATGGGGGCAGCAGCTGTCTCCTGCTAAAAGAAGATGACCAATATATGGTGATTTTGGATTAAGTGGGCAAACCGAAAATCTGATATTACACACGTGATTTGTTGACAAAGCTACGGAAAGAACACTTCTCTTTCAATTGAGGAGGCAAATGTTCAGGTAAAGCACATCTATGAAGACTATAAAGAAGCATGGAAATAAAAAATTGATCAACAAAGCAAATAAGATAAATGTATCCTCCTCCTCCAATCTATCAAAGTTTCTCTTTTGATGCAGCAGTACGAGATCAATTTTCAGTAGTTTTAGCAATTCAAAGAAATCATAGTGGAGATATTCTGGGCATAATAACGGAAAAGGTACAAACCACTATCCCTTTAATTGCAGAAGTAAAAGCAGCGCTGCTAGCATCCAATATGACTTCATCTCAAAGTCTTGCGACAACAGAAGGAGATTCTCAATCAATAATTATATCTATTGAAAGCCCATATACCTCTTCATTCTGGAAAATATCAACTATTACCGAGGACATTCAGCACATAGCCAATCTTCATCAAGACTGGAAATCTGCTAAAATACATCAATCTCAAAATTGATGTGCACACTCAATTGCGCAATGGGCAGTTGCCAATTATGTTTTTGGAAGCCTACCCTTAGATAAAATTTCTAAATGTTTTCTGTATATTGATAGTGGAAATGATCATCCTTAAACTTTGTATCTTTTTTTAATCTATAATATGCTTGATTAGGAAAAAAAAAATGGTATCTTTACCAAACAAGTATAAACCATTGCCTAACAATATAAGTTCAGGACAAAATGAAACCCCAGCCATCAGATTGTTTTGCAAAAAAGGTATATATACTGAAAGCAGCAGTATACTAGAAAGAGAAGATGACCCAGATGGGTTTTTTCCATCAAACAGAGCATTTTCATAATGAAAGCAGAGGAGAATAAGGACTCTGTAGACTGTAAGAAACCTTCCAGAGTGCTTGGCAGTCTTATTCAAAACATCCAGATAATAAAGACTGCACAAAAGGTCCTAAACACACTGTCAAATTCCTTCAGAACAAAAAGAGAAAAGGAAATTCGATCAAATTACCGAGAACAAATTGTTTTTTAAAAGAAATACGTAGATATAAGCTAAAGATATTACAGAGAAGAGTAGATTTTCATACCGAATATATATGCTGGGATTGTGTTGGAATAATGAGACGAAGAACGTTCAGCTAGAGCAAGAGGAACGGCGAAGTTTTGGCCTAGACAAAATTTCCTAACATTGAAAGTCAGAAATGATCAACGACTAATAAAAGTGTTTGGAGTGAAAAGCTCAACTTTATATTTTTATATTGATTGGACCCATTCCAACAATTGACCACGTCCCGGGCTCCCATCTGCTTGAACATCAAAGGACAAATTTTTATATTTTCTGGCATTCTTTATAGAGAAAAGCAGACACGCGATGCGCGGGACGGCGTGGGTCATGGTTTAAAGCATTTAATTATAAATGACTTGGTAAACTTTCTTATTTTAAACTTTTGCAAACTAACTGTGAAGACCAAACAAATATTCTTTAAAGAGTAGTGGCAGGTTTTTTTTTTTTTTTATTATTGAGAAGTAGAAATACTTGTAATATATTAAGGATAATGTTGCGACTCAGCCAGACACAAAGCATCAACAGTCACATTTCTCTTGTAAAAATTAAGTTTAGTCGGGAGAGAATCTGAACATGCTCTCCACATAAAATTCTTAACAGAATTAGCAACAGATTGAGCCCACAATTCTTTCCAACAGGAATCATACTCGGCTCTTTTAGATGTCTCACCATTTAGACTCCAGATTGTCTCCATATACATGTGATAGGCACTTGATGAGTGTACGAAAGTGCACTCTAAATACCTTATTATTGGACTAAAATGCTAAAACGTTAATAGAAATCATTGGAATTAATGTGTATGCTTGAGTTGAGTTTGTATTTACTTTGGAATACTCCTGAGCAGATTTTTATCTTTAATTTTAGAGTCTAGAAAAGAGCAAGTCAAACCTGTTGAGGATAAAATTAGTTGATTAGCATATTCTTGTGAAAACCTGTATGAACTTGTGTTGTAACAAGTGTGAAGTATGTCGAAGTGAAAAAGGGAGGGCCAACTCAAGTCAGAGACTTCGCTCGACATGGCTCAACACTTTGCTCGAGCTACATTGAAGTCCGAGAGTTCACTTGACTCAGCTCGAAACTTCGCTCTAGCGAACTTCAAGTCAGAGAGCTCACTCGACATGGTTCAACACTTCGGTCAAGCTACATTGAAGTCTGAGAGTTCGCTTGACTCGGCTCGACACTTAGCTCGAGCCAACTACAAGTCAGAGAGTTCCCTCAACATGGTTCAACACTTCGCTCAGGCTGCATTCAAGTCAGAGAGTTCGCTTGACTTGGCTCGACACTTCGCTTGAGCGAAATGTTCTGGAAACCTAATTCTCTTAGGTTTGAGCGCCACTTTCCTTGTTTGTATAAAAGGAAACCTTTTGGTCTTTCCTTTGAGTGGAGAAATTAGAGCAAAAACATAACCTCTTTCCAAGAGCACTTGAGAGAGTTTTCTCCCTACATTCAAAGTTGAATATCTCTTGGAAATTATACCTCCACCATATCACACTCAAGATAAAACACCGTTAAGTCTATTGGAATGGACGTGTTCATTGAACGGAAGGTTTCCGGAGCTGCCGTTGCTGTAGAGATCAAATATCTCTTGGCAGGTTTTTTTTTTTTTTTTTGAGAAGTAGAATTACTTGTAATATATTAAGTTTAATGTTGCGATTCAGCCATTACAAGAATAACAAGGTCAATATCAATCTTTTCTTCATCTAACAACACTGCTTCCCTTGCAAGCCGATGTGCAACCCGGTTTGCATCACTTTTGACATGTCTTACCCTCCAGTCAGTTCCATGCATCATATGTTTGATGTCTACAATAATGGGATAGTAGCTGTCCACTTCTTCTTTCTGATTATGTATGGCAATCACAACATGTGAAGAGTCACCCCCAAACATGCAGTCAAGCAGGCCAAGATCTTTACACAACTTTACAGCTTCATTTAAGGCCCTTGCTTCAGTCATATCAACATTTGACCAAAAATGCATGGGTTTCATCAAACTCATTAACACAACCCCTTCCCAATCTCGAAGCACAATGTCAATTCCAATCTTATTTGCTTGTTTCTGTACAGCAATATCCCAATTGATCTTTATATATCCATCTAGTGGAAACTCCCATTTAACTGTAGCATTTGGAACTGAATTCTGCTAATGAAAAATGGCCTTCTATCACTCAACCTGCCTTCCAAGTTTCAATGTCAATTTTCACTTCTCATATTTTTCCATCTTTTCTAGTGGTCCTGCCCCTAATATTACTCCAATATTTAACGTCTAACGAATAGACTAGTCGTCGTTCGACTATTCTTCTATATTGCCCTCTGGTTAGACATATATGCCCTCACATAATTGGCATAAGTACTAAAATGTCCCCCTACATTGAATTGCAGACACGGAAACTACCAAGCAGAAAATTCTTGAAAATATCCACTATTTCCTACTTGTCTCCCAATTGTCTGATCCCACTCTAGAAAACATCGTTTTGTTGTATCTGCATAAAACAATCTATCTATGTCTGTCATGTTTTACGAAATTTAAGAGTTGTATCTTGATGAGGTGGTTCTACTTGGCACTATCTCTTTGTACTTGTCCGAGCTTCAAGATAGTACAAGGAGAATTGAGATAGTAGAAAGACCAATACCTTCCGATTGGGAATTTTGAGAATTGAGTTCCTAATTGAGTTATTAAATGAATTAAGAATAATTAAAATACCAGATTTGTGCAAGGGAATCCCCACGCTTTACTATTTGTCAAACTTGAATACATTTTCCGTTAGTTACATTGCTTCACTTTAATTTACATTTAAAATTAATATTTGTCCTCTATTATTCATTTAATATTTTTCTTTAGTTCTTTTTTCTTTAGTTCTTTATTCTTTCTACTATTCTTTTAATTTGTCTCCCTATAGAATCGACACCCCAAAGTTGTACTGCAACTACTACGTTATTCTTTGGCGTAATCAGCACTTCTAATAGAAAAGATGCCATTATGAGCCCCTTTCCAGGCCAGTTTATCAAGGTTGCCCAACACACTAATAGGTATCTATAATATTGCATCAGAAACAGCATCATTAAAAATAGATTGAACCAATTGAACATTCCACCAAGCAAACTGTTTATCAATTAAGTCCTCAACCAAAGCATTAGGCCTCAAAGTCTGTACTAGAGATTGAATCATATACGAACTCTCCCTTGGAATCCATCTGTCGTGCCAAATATGAATCTGTCTACCATTACCCACTCTCCAAATAAGACCATCCTTAAGAAGCCTTATAGCCTGTCATATACTTCTCCACACAAAAGATGGTCTTGACCCCAAGTTGGCATGTAGCACTGAGGATGAAGAAAAGTACTTAGCCTTAAAAATTCTGCTAGGTAGGGAATTACCTAATAGAATTTGGGGCTGTAAGAGATCTCCATGCCTGTTTAGCTAATAAGGCCATATTAAAACCAGTCAGATCCCTGAATCCACACCCTCCTTTCTGCTTACCAGCACATAATACATGTCAAGATTTCCCATGCATTTTATTTCTATCTTACATGCCACTCCACCTGAAATTTAAAATTAAGGAGTTTAACTTCTGACATAAGGTTTTAGGCAAAAGAAACACACTCATGTAGTATGTTGAGACTGATTGGAGCACTACCTTAATAAGAACTTCCCTTCTAGCTTGAGATAGAAATCTATTTTTCCAATTCACAATCTTGCCTTGCACTTTGCTCACAATATCCTGAAAATCCCTCAATCGAGATTTACACACCAAACTAGGAAGTCCCAAGTATTTCTCCATGTTGGATGAGTCATTTAAACCAGCAATCTCCTTAATATATTCCCTTGTTGAGATAGTGAATATGAAATTTTGTACTTAAATTATATTTTTGTGATCTGATTTTGTTCTGTTCTGAATATGTTCTGTACTCTGATATGATATGATGTGATTTTTGAAAACCTCTGGCATAGCATTCTGTTTCTATTTCTGTTCCGTTCTGACCTTACCATGGGTGTAAAATTGTGGCCTCTGTTCGGGTTGGTACCAACTTTTTCATTTCCCGTGCACCCACTTTGGAAGCAAAATGATTTTTTGTGTGGTCTTTCCTATGTGCACTCGGGGCTCCGAGAATAATATAGGAAAAATTCACGTTCTGTTTTTGCTCGGTTGGCCACCGAGGCTTGCACAACCCTACCACAAAGGTTGAACATGGTCTTTTTTCTTATATGATAAATAAGATGTAATGTTTTCGGTTTATACTCTACCAAAGGGATTTTATTTTGAATTTTCACTCTAATATTTTGATAACATATTCTAACTCTGCATTCTGAAAGCAAATATTCTGATTTTGCATTCTAAAATGAAATTTTTGTTCTGCATTCCGAAAGAAAGTATTTTGTTCTGCATTCTAAAATCTGTAAATGCTCATATTTGCACATTACTATATGTTCTCTGCTTACTGAGTTGTTTATAACTCACTCCTTATCTCCAAATATTTTTCAAATAATTTTGATGTTTCAACTGGAGAACAAGAGTATGAAGTTTTAGCAAGGTGTGATGATCGTAAAGAAATAAGTGTTCGAGGGTACAAGTACTTATTTGAGAGTCATAATTAGTAAATTAATTATTTTCGGATATTTTGATGTGTTGGGTTAAGTATATTTTCGAGTCTTAGAGAGTTTTTAATTTATGTTATTGAGAATTTTTTTGTTGTCCCTATGAATGAACATAGATACTTTAGTGGAGCAAATGATTTAATATTTTATGGAGTTTTTCTGAATTTTATAGTTGTGGTATTGGAGACGATTTTAGGTAATATGAGCTAACTGTAACACCCCGGTCCCGAAGATATGGAGAGTTAGCTCTTAGTACTTTAATATCAACTTCCATATCACAACTATAAAATTCAGAAAACTCCATAAAATATTAATTCATTCACTCAACCCAAATATCCATGTTCATTCATATGGACAACAAAAAAATTCTCAATAACATAACTTAAAAATTTCCTAAAAACTCGAAAATATCCTTAACTCATCAATCAAAATAACCGAAAATAATCAATTTATTAACTATGATTCTCAAATAAGCATCTGTACCCTCGAACACTTATTCCACTATGATCATCCATCTTGTTAAAACTCCATACTCTTGTTCTCTAGCTAAACCATCAAAATTGTCTAAATGATATTTGGAGATAAGGGGTGAGTTATCAACAACTCAGTAAATAGAGAACATATACTACT
The DNA here is from genome assembly GCF_004785595.1 of Juglans microcarpa x Juglans regia. Classification (NCBI taxonomy): domain Eukaryota; kingdom Viridiplantae; phylum Streptophyta; class Magnoliopsida; order Fagales; family Juglandaceae; genus Juglans; species Juglans microcarpa x Juglans regia. Next base: position 8,617,299 of record NC_054605.1, read on the forward strand.
GTGTAAACATGAGCATTTACAAAGTTTAGAATGCAAAAGTCAGAACATGTTATCAAAATATCATGGAGAAAGTTCAAAATATTCATAATCAAAATCCATTTGGCATAGCATAAACAAACTGAAACATCACATATTATCTTATCATATCGGAACAAAGACCATGTTTAACCCCCGTGGTAGGGTTGTGCAAACCCCGGTGGCCAACCGAGCAGAAACAAAATGTGAATCTTCCCCTTATTATTCTCAGAACCCTGAGTGTGCACACAAGAAAGATCACGCAGAAAACCACTTTGCTTCCAAAGTGGGTGTACTAGAAATAGAAAAGTTGGTACCAACCTGAACAGAGGCTATAGTTTTACACTCGTGGTAAGGTTAGAATGGAACTGAAATAGAATGTATGCTAGAGGTTTTCAAAAATCACATCATATCATATCATAGTATAAAACATCTTTAGAATATAACAGAATCAGATCGCAAAAACATGATTTATGCGCAAAATTTCATATTCGCTCTCTTTTGCATAGTTCAGAAAAAATGCAAAAATAGTTTATGTCTACACCAGTTATATTAGAAAATATTTTATTATTAAACAGAATCTCATGAGTAATGCATATCAAATAGCTGAGGTAATTCAAATTTCTTTTCATAACCAAACATGCATATTTTTCAAAAATCAACTTAAGCCCATTTTATTTTTATGCAAAGTCTAGCATAGAAACCCCGCTTACTTGGACTTCTTAACTTTTCTAAATTTTCCTAAAAAATGCCAAACAATTATTACTCGTCACCTATAAAATAATCACGTAATTCTTGTAAATTTCAATTGAACATGTATTTTAATATTTAAGCCTAAACTTCTAAAATAATCCATTTTAATTCCTCAAAACCTAAAATTCTCATGACCTCGAAATATATCATCTCTTTCTAAAATCATCAATGTCCGTCTAATAATTTTGACTAAAACATTAAAAAAAAAATCTAACTTATTTACTATTGTAATCAAACTATAAATTTAAAACTAGATCATATAACTATATCACAATATTTTAAATTAAACAACAACTATTATTTAATGAACTAGATCATATCTAAAGTGAACAAATAATTTTACACCATTATCGTTTACTCTTAAAAATAAATCTCTACTTAATAACATGTTAAAATTACTTAAAAGTTTTCTATAAACATAAATAAAATCGAGTCTACCAGTATATATTAAAAGTTTAAAACATACTAACACAGCTTGTAATTCGAAGGGTAATAATGTAATTAAAACACTTGTTTTTATTTTAACCTAAAGGTGTGCATCACAACCTACGTAAACCATCCTATTAAAATTTGTAAAAAGAAACAGAGACTAGTAAATGCACGGAGGCTCACCAAGAGAGAAGTGGAACGTGCAGCAAAGTAATGGGCTCGGCAGTGGACAACAGTGGCCACGGCGGCGAGGCACTGAGAGAGAGAGATGCACACAACGAGAGAAAGGAATGGAGAGGCAGTGTAAGCTTCGGTGATGGCTCACCGTGAGGGGTTGCTACAGACTGAGGTGGCCTGTGGGTGTCCGGCGTCCTTCTCTGTGCTGGTGGTGACAGCTTGGAGTGGCTAGTGCGGTGCGGTGGTTTAGTCAGTAGGATCTTTGTTTTGGGTGGCTAAAAACAGAGGAGTTTGTGGGTGGTGTTTCTTTCAACGGCTGGACAACAGTGGTGAAGGGCGGTGTTGTGAAGGCTATTGACCTTGCACTGTGCCTGAGAGGGAGGAGACTTCGACGTGGTGGTGGTCTGAGGAAGAGTAGCTACGTTATTGGTTTGGTTTTCGGGGAGGCCTTGAGGGGTGTTGTGCATGGAGCTTGATGGAGGCTGAGCCGTAGTGTGTCAAATGTGGTGGTCTAGTATACTATAAGCATGCTACGAACGTACATGCGTGGGTTGAGGCGATGGGCTGATTTTCGGACGGTGTGAAGAAACTTAACTATGGTGTTGCGGCTTGATGTTTTGCAGGAAGTATGTAAATATATATAAATATATATACATATAGGTGATTGAACATAAAAAGAAAATCCTGAGGAGACGTGCATGGAAATTGGCATGGAGCCGTGCTTGACGTAAGGCGTATTCTTGGTTCTCATGGGCTTGAGTCTGATAAAAATATTGGGTCATTTCAAATATTTAGCCCATGTTTCATAGTGAAAAAAAAAACTATTAATAAATGAGCTACTCTCTGAGTTTTGAGCCTCGACTCATCTTACAAATACATATATATACTTGTTCCATAAATTCTTTGGCCCATAAAAAGATTTTCCATACGGCCCAAAAAAGAATATTTAAGAAAATTACTAAAATAGCAAGTCTAGTTAAAAAAAAAAAAAAATTGATATCCACCAAAATACAAATTGGACCTGCAATTAGTATATAAAAAAATATTAATCGAAAATTAATTGGGCTCTTTCTATATATAAATCCAAAAATAAAAATTTTGGAAAACGGCTTATTGCTGGACTCGAGTGTTAAACTAACTCTCCAGACATCTGGGATCGGGACGTTACAATGGATGATTGAACGTAATTTTTATACGTGGGAACGTTGTTTAAATAATATTCTAACGTCACTAATAATATCTTTGGTAACGGTTTAGTGGTCGTCATAAATTCTAAACTGACACAAAAACTATACTTTGTAGTAGTGAAATTCTATTGCAAATCTGAAATCAAACCGTGAGACATTATATTTTATTGGACGATCGGTACATATTCTCATTTGCAACACATCACATGGTAGCTATTTGCTCAACAAACACAGGAAGCTTTTATTGCAGAAAACCAAGTTCGATATATATTAGATACACCCTCTCTAGCTTTATTTTTCTCGTACAAGTATTATTTATAAGGCATTTGTTTTGATTTCGCTAGTCAAGCCAGCCCCCATCAACCAATAGATCATGCCCACTGACAAATCCAGAATCATCAGACGCAAGAAAGAGTACAGCATCCGCCACATGTCCCAGTTTCAGTGCAACTCCTTTTAAACTTGAATGCGGCTCAAATGCCTTCTCCAACTGCTCTGCATCCATTCCAAATGCACTGCATGCCATTGGGGTTGCAACTGCAGCGGGTGATACACAGTTCACCCTAATGCCATGCTCCCCTAGCTGCCTGCTTGCGCATCGAACAAGCCCAAGCACTGCGTGCTTTGACATATAGTAATCGGTTTTTTGGGTTGCACCTCGGCTTGCTGCTATACTTGCGGTGCAGACGATGGTCCCCCTCACACCCCTTTCAACCATAGCACGTGCTGAATGCTTTACACATGCGGCCATGCCGCGCACATTGATCTCAAATAGGTGGTCAAGGGCCGACAAGTCCAGGTCAAGTACGGTCTGATCTGACCTACTAAAAATCCCGGCATTACTAAACATGATGTCAAGCTGCCCATAGTTCTTGACCGTCCATTCTACCATGGCTTTGACCTGCTCTTCATCAGTAACATCACAATGGATGTATGCGGAATGGTTCAAGCCAATGGATTTGGCCACCTGCTGGCCTAGTTCTTTTTGGAGATCAGCAATCACCACCATACGTGCACCATGCTTGGCAAAAACATGTGCGGTCGCCTCCCCGATGCCACTAGCACCGCCTGTGACTATGGTCACTTTGCCTTCTAGTTTCTTCTTACACAACGAGGATTCCGCCATTGTAATATAACGACAAGATTATACGATAGATGTAGCAGTAGGCGTCTCTGCTAAAAGATAATGACCAATATTTGGCGAACTTTCAGTGGGTGTACGTTCTCATTAGCAAATAATGCACTCTGACCAAAGAATCCTTTATATAATAGCACTACGTACAATAATTGGCGTATTGATAAAGCTAATTACATTCAAACCATGTGAGACACAACTGTATAATATGCCAATTATTTGCTACAGTACAACTGTACAAAATCGTGTTTCACTTTCCCAGCAGCATAATTGAAAGAGAACATGACCCTGATGGGTTTATCTAAACCAGTACTCTATTTGCACAACGAAAGCCGATCGAGAGGAGAACTATTATTTTTTAATGCCTTAACTACATACAAACTCATCACTCGACAAAAACTAGTACACTTAGGAGTAGATCGCATCAAGAATGGTTGGCACTGTTATTCAAAATATAGCACTGATTTCATCTTAACGAAAGGGAGATTAAATTCATAGTGGGTTCATGAAACAACACAAATAGTAATAGAAATGAGAAGCAGTATTTCAGTTTGCTTCAGAACAGAGAAGGAAAAGACTTCTTCACAAAAGGAATAGAAAAGGAATTTAGATCAAATTACCGAGACCCAATAAATTGTTTCTGAATAGAATTACTTGTAGCCAGAAGAATTTACAGCTAGATAGTGAGAATAATATATTCACATACCGAATATGCTGTGATTGTGTTGGAAGAATGAATGGAGGCCGAAGAACGTCCAGGTCGGTAGACCGAGCAAGAGATCCAGCAACCGTGAATTTGTGTCGCGAGGAGCTAGGTACCTACAACTTTTTGTGGCCTTAAAATATATAGCACTAATGTTATCATGCCCTCTCATTTTATCCCCTCATTTTAACTGTTCATGTATTTAATTTTTTTTAATTTTTTTCTTCTACTTATTGTTTAAAGAATTAACTATTAGTGTATTTTTTTATTTTTTAAAAATATTTAAATATTTTAAAAAAATGTAAAGGAAAAGAAATAAAAAATAAAAATTTACTAGTGAGCATGCTCAGCAGTCTGGGTGACACACTAGCACTACTCTTAAAATATCTCGATAAATCGATAGTCAACGTAATAGTTACGATTGTTAAATATTTTAATATGCAACGTTTCTTTTTAAAATGATCCATATTTAATCTAATAAAATAACATGCGATTTGAAACCTATATATCTTGTAACACTCCGTATTTCAGTGTATTTTTACTGAAGGATTATTTTTGATTGTTCAAAAATTTATCCTCTTATTTTAAAATTGGTCGGATTTTTAGTAAGTTTATTTCTATGATTTTAATTTGGTGAAAATTATTTTTTTATGTGCTTTCCAAATATTTATTTATTGTTATGCATTTAAATTGCTTTTAATATTTAAATTAATTACCGTGGGATTTAATTATTTCAATTTGACTTTACCATTACGTTTAACTTATTTTATTTAACTTGTGGTTTTAAAATCATCTCCGTTGGATCATTTTTGTGACCCAAGTTATGAGGATTGGACCTCATTTCTTTTCCCTCCTTTTTTCTTTCCTTCCTTTTTCTTTTCTTTCTTTTCTTTTTCTTCTTTATTTCCTCTCCTTCCCGCGCACTCCCTCTCCCTCCCTCTCTCTCCGTCCGTTCTTCCTCACCGCCCAGCCCGCCGCCGTCGCGCCGCCGTGCGCGACACCGCCCAGCCGACCAGCTCCCCCTCCCTCCGGCGACCTCACCTCCCAAATCTCAGCCCCTACCTCGCCGCCGGTAGCCCACGCGCCCCCACGAAGCCGCGGGCCACCTTCACGCCAGCACCGCCGTGAGCCGGCGGTGGCCCTCACCGCCCAGCCCGCTAGCTTCCCCAGCCGCCGGCGACCTCACCCCACCAACCTCACCTCCATCCGTGCCGCCGTTAACCACCAGTAGCTCTTCGAAGCCGCGGCACTCCTTCCGCCGTTGCGCCACCGTCGCACCACCATTGGCCACCATCTTCCTACCACTTCATCCCCGACCTCTTGGCAACCCATTGGACCCAACCCCACCTCCGATCCGTCACCGGTGAAGCTCCACCAACTACATTTCCGATTTGGGCATTTTGGTCTTCTACCGCCCATTCCGCCGCCACCCACGGAAAACCACCGCCACCATTGGCTTCACCGACCGCCCTAGGCCCTACCCTATCAATCTTGGGTCTTCGTTTGTCCTCGTTGAAAAGTGGGTATCTGTGACCCACGGCCACAGTGTATTTTACACTGTGGTGTTGCTCAGAAATCACCACTTGCAACTTCGAGATCCTCCGGAAATTGTTATATTGCACTGTAAGTATTTTCCTTAAAGAACTTTCGTGATTTAAATATATTTTTGCACTAACACATATTATCTGTGAATTGATTTGTATTGCCGGACTGAGTCCGAGGAGTTTCGGGGGTCGGATGGATTGTGGACGGAGTTGTGTGTTTGTTTGCATTATGAATTGTGGTTGTTGGTTGTTGGTTATGACTTGTTCACGTACATCGGATATTGCATGCATGATCATGTTTGTAAAGAAAATTGGGTTTTCGCATGATTGCATACATGTTCATGTGTTTATTGGAAATTGGATTTTCATATGAATAAAAGGAAAAGAGACTGTAGGGATGGTGGTAAGCAGGGATGGTGGTTGTGTCCCGCCTGTGATTCCCGCCTACAGTGCTCTGTTAAGTATGCATTGTGTGTAAAGGAACTGTAGGGATGGTGGTAAGCAGGGATGGTGGTAGAGTCCCGCCTGTGATTCCCGCCTACGGTGCACGCGTTAGGGATGGTGGTAAGCAGGGATGGTGGTTGTGTCCCGCCTGTGATTCCCGCCTACGGTGCACGCGGTAGGGATGGTGGTAAGCAGGGACGGTGGTAGAGTCCCGCCTGCGATTCCCGCCTACAGTGTCCGATAAATGGATTATTTGTGTGAATCATTTTATGAGAAAATGTTTTACGGTTATTTTGGGCCAAAATGGGATTTTTGGCGTGTGTTGGAAATAATCATTTTTCTGGGAAAAAATGATATTTTATGGCTAAATGTATTTTGCTATATTGTTGGTTGCATTAATGTATTTTTATCCCGAGAGTTGTTTGGTTTATACTTACCTGTGGTACCATTTTATGGTATCGCAGATTTTGATGCAGATGATGATGGCGAGCCTTAGCTTGGCTCCGTTGGAGGAGTGATCTGGGATTGCTCCTGTTTAGTGAGTTATGTGTTTTTTATCAATTTATGTATTTACCTTTTGTATTATATTTGGGATGACTGTATAATTTTTAAAGATAAATTGTGTTAAATATTTGTATTTAAATTCTGGTACTTAGTTGACTATCCGCTGCGTTATTATATTTGTACACTGTTGCATGTACACACACTAGCACTTCGTTGGGATGTGTGACCGTGTTGTCACCATCCTGGCGTCTCGATCCCTGTGTATTTATATAAGGGGGATTGGGGGCTCCACAGGTGGTATCAGAGCAGTTCGGCTCTGGGTAAAACCACATGTCCCATAGGTGTAGTACTAGAAAATTTTAAAATTTTGATTTGAAATTATTTTGTTGGGAGTACATTATTTTAATTTAATTTATTTATTTTAATTGTACGTTAATTGTTTGTTATTTATCTTATTTTTGTTATTTTAGTTTATTTAGTTATTTTATTATATGGCAGGCAATTTTACTTGTTTCAATTATTTTCTTGTGTACTATTTCATTTGTTTTATTCCTTTTGTCTTATGATATTTTATTTTGTTGGTTTTATTTTATTTTATTTTATGTGATATGGTTGTTTTTTAATTTATTTTACTATAATTATATTTTTTAGTTTGTTTTAAACTGATAGTGGGGTTAAGGGTTACGCTATGGCAGGAAAATGGTACGACCAAGAAGGCAAGCTAATGAGCCCGAGGATGAATTACCGAGGGGTGATGGAAATTATGCCATGGCGAGGGCGTTGAATAGGATGACGGAGTTTCTTCAGCAGAATTTTCGTCCACAGCAAGGAGAGCAGTACAGGGCGATGCAAGCCGGGTGCACCTATGAGCGCTTCTTAGCGCATAGGACCCCTGCTTTTTCTGGTGAAGAGGATCCATTACGGGCTAGAAGGTGGATTCAAGATCTGGAAAGAACGTTTGAAGTCTGTGGATGCACTGAGGCCCAGAGGGTATTATATGGGAGCTATATGCTGCAAGGTGAAGCGGCAAATTGGTGGGAGACCAAGCGGTCACTTTTAGAGATGGAGTTGGGATCCTTGGCTGCTGTGTCTTGGCAGCGTTTTAAGAAAGAATTTGATGATCGATTTTTTCCTGTTTCGGTGAGACGGCAATTGGCTCGGGATTTCAATAATTTGGTTCAAGGAGACATGACTGTCGAGCAGTATGCAAGGAAATTTATGGAGCTTGGGCGGTTTGCTCCTCACCTCATTGCTACGGAAGAGATGCGGGCTGAACGTTTCCAAGAAGGGTTGCGCCCTCAAATCCGCAGGCAGGTCGCATGCTTGGAAATCCAGAACTTTCAGAGGTTGGTCAATGTGGCCTCAATTGCTGAGCGAGAGCGAGGTGCTGTGGTAGATTCCCCTCCGGGTAAGAAGCGACTGAACGTTGATGGTGAAGGGAGCAGCTCCGGGTCGCCACAGAAGTTTGTGCAAAGGATCGGGGCCAGAGCGCAGGCAGCTTCCGGTATACGTATTGGGGGCCGAGCTCCAGTTTGTGGTAGATGTAATAGAGCCCACGAGGGCGAGTGTCGTCAGGGTTGGAACCAGTGCTTTGAGTGTGGTCAGACAGGACACTTTGCTCGTGAGTGCCCTAATTGGACCCAAGGGAATCAGGGTGGTCATCGCGGTGGTAGGACTAATCAGAGGCAACTAGTTCAGGCTCGGGTGTATGCAGTGACTCCTGGTAGTGCTGGCGACGAGATTCCAGGGACTCAGGACGCTGGAGTTACGGCAGGTATGGGTCTAATCTTACCTTTCGTAATGGATGCCATGTGTGGTTTATTCTTGGGTTTTGGAAAGTTATGCAAGTTGTATCCATGCCCGTTGGGTGTTGGAGGTTGTGTGATTTTCTTAAGAGTGTTCTGGTTGTATTTGGTATCCTGCTTTAGAGTGATGGTTGGCCCTACAAATTTCGAGGACGAAATTTTATTTTAAGGGGGGAGGATGTAACACCCCGTATTTCAGTGTATTTTTACTGAAGGATTATTTTTTATTGTTCAAAAATTTATCCTCTTATTTTAAAATTGGTCGGATTTTTAGTAAGTTTATTTCTATGATTTTAATTTGGTGAAAATTATTTTTTATGTGCTTTCCAAATATTTATTTATTGTTATGCATTTAAATTACTTTTAATATTTAAATTAATTACTGTGGGATTTAATTATTTCAATTTGACTTTACCATTACGTTTAAATTATTTTATTTAACTTGTGGTTTTAAAATCATCTCCGTTGGATCATTTTTGTGACTCAAGTTATGAGGATTGGACCTCATTTCTTTTCCCTCCTTTTTTCTTTCCTTCCTTTTTCTTTTCTTTCTTTTCTTTTTCTTCTTTATTTCCTCTCCTTCCCGCGCACTCCCTCTCCCTCCCTCTCTCTCCGTCCGTTCTTCCTCACCGCCCAGCCCGCCGCCGTCGCGCCGCCGTGCGCGACACCGCCCAGCCGACCAGCTCCCCCTCCCTCCGGCGACCTCACCTCCCAAATCTCAGCCCCTACCTTGCCGCCGGTAGCCCACACGCCCCCCACGAAGCCGCGGGCCACCTTCACGCCAGCGCCGCCGTGAGCCGGCGGTGGCCCTCACCGCCCAGCCCGCTAGCTTCCCCAGCCGCCGGCGACCTCACCCCACCAACCTCACCTCCATCCGTGCCGCCGTTAACCACCAGTAGCTCTTCGAAGCCGCGGCACTCCTTCCGCCGTTGCGCCGCCGTCGCACCACCATTGGCCACCATCTTCCTACCACTTCATCCCCGACCTCTTGGCAACCCATTGGACCCAACCCCACCTCCGATCCGTCACCGGTGAAGCTCCACCAACTACATTTCCGATTTGGGCATTTTGGTCTTCTACCGCCCATTCCGCCGCCACCCACGGCAAACCACCGCCACCATTGGCTTCACCGACCTCCCTAGGCCCTACCCTATCAATCTTGGGTCTTCGTTGAAAAGTGGGTATCTGTGACCCACGGCCACAGTGTATTTTACACTGTGGTGTTGCTCAGAAATCACCACTTACAACTTCGAGATCCTCCGGAAATTGTTATATTGCACTGTAAGTATTTTCCTTAAAGAACTTTCGTGATTTAAATATATTTTTGCACTAACACATATTATCTGTGAATTGGTTTGTATTGCCGGACTGAGTCCGAGGAGTTTCGGGGGTCGGATGGATTGTGGACGGAGTTGTGTGTTTGTTTGCATTATGAATTGTGGTTGTTGGTTGTTGGTTATGACTTGTTCACGTACATCGCATATTGCATGCATGATCATGTTTGTAAAGAAAACTGGGTTTTCGCATGATTGCATACATGTTCATGTGTTTATTGGAAATTGGATTTTCATATGAATAAAAGGAAAAGAGACTGTAGGGATGGTGGTAAGCAGGGATGGTGGTTGTGTCCCGCCTGTGATTCCCGCCTACAGTGCTCTGTTAAGTATCCATTGTGTGTAAAGGAACTGTAGGGATGGTGGTAAGCAAGGATGGTGGTAGAGTCCCGCCTGTGATTCCCGCCTACGGTGCACGCGTTAGGGATGGTGGTAAGCAGGGATGGTGGTTGTGTCCCGCCTGTAATTCCCGCCTACGGTGCACGCGGTAGGGATGGTGGTAAGCAGGGACGGTGGTAGAGTCCCGCCTGCGATTCCCGCCTACAGTGTCCGATAAATGGATTGTTTGTGTGAATCATTTTATGAGAAAATGTTTTACGGTTATTTTGGGCCAAAATGAGATTTTTGGCGTGTGTTGGAAATAATCATTTTTCTGGGAAAAAATGATATTTTATGGCTAAATGTATTTTGCTATATTGTTGGTTGCATTAATGTATTTTTATCCCGAGAGTTGTTTGGTTTATACTTACCTGTGGTACCATTTTATGGTATCGCAGATTTTGATGCAGATGATGATGGCGAGCCTTAGCTTGGCTCCGTTGGAGGAGTGATCTGGGATTGCTCCTGTTTAGTGAGTTATGTGTTTTTTATCAATTTATGTATTTACCTTTTGTATTATATTTGGGATGACTGTATAATTTTTAAAGATAAATTGTGTTAAATATTTGTATTTAAATTCTGGTACTTAGTTGACTATCCGCTGCGTTATTATATTTGTACACTGTTGCATGTACACACACTAGCACTTCGTTGGGATGTGTGACCGTGTTGTCACCATCCTGGCGTCTCGATCCCTGTGTATTTATATAAGGGGGATTGGGGGCGCCACATATCTTCCAGTATTTTAACCAAAAACTGACATAATCACGAGATAATAATTACACTAATAACTTTACGCCGACTATCTCTCAATGGCTAGAGATACAACTATGTTGTAGGTGACAACATATAACACCTTGCTAGAAATTCAATGGTGAAATTTCTATGGGCTTTAGGAACCGCGTGAAAACTCGGTAAATTTTTACGAATCGACTAATCGTGTAAGTATTAGTCTGTCAGCATAGTCAATGTTACTCACTCACTTTGATGCCATAAGTGCGATTTTATTTATTTGAGGTACCTAAAAGTGTCAGAATGGGAAATGGTCTGTGCCATTAGTTTTGTTTGAATAATTAAGATTTTATGGCGTAATAAACCCATTTTCATTTTCAGAAGAAATGTTCGTTCGAAAACGCATTTTGATTATTTCAAGGTACTTCATAATTGAATTTTGATAAAAAAAAATGTACAATTAGGTTAGTATATTTATTTAGGATCTTTTAGTGCAAATTTTATTTTTCACTTTTCTGGAGTGAATAGTAACCTCGATAGTAGCACCAAGTGCAGTGTTTTCAAAATCACAGTGTGGAATGTTCAAATTAGGTTAGAGAAGTTTTGTTTAGACACTTGGAAAGATCTTAGCCACACTTGGTGAATAGTATTGGACACTTGGCACCAAGATGAATCATGAGATGGAAATGTGAAGGAAATCAAGGTATGAGATCATGTTACCTAAGTAAAACACTATTCCATCCAATCATCCATTTTGTGCCAAACAAAATAGGGTTTCAACCCTAGTGAAACCCTAAATACTTAAAGTCTAATTGAAACCCCAAAAAGTTAGGAGGAAACCAAAACTCTTAAGGGTTACCCCAAACCCCAAACTTGATTTCAAAACCCTAATGGATCTGATTTTTAGCATTGTGTTTAATCATTTAATTAAATCACTTGTATAACAGGCCGCTAGAAATTTAATGTGAAATTTCTATAGGCTTTAGGAACCTTGTGAAAACATCATAAGTTTTCACAATTCAAACTAATTGCGTAGGTTTTAGTTTGTCAGCATAGCAAGAGTTATCACTCACTATGGTGCTAGAAGTGCGATTTTTATTTATTTGACGTAGTTAGAAGCTTCAGTTTGAGATATGGTCTATGCCATTAAACTCAGTTGATTATTTAGGATTTTATAGTGCAATAATCTCATTTTTAGTTTTCAGACAAAATGCTTGTTCGAAAACGCGTTTTGCTTATTTCGAGGCACTTCAGGATTGAATTTCAATAAACGAATTACACAATTATATTTGTATGAATATTCAAGCTTTTCCAGTACAAAGTTTATGTTTCACTTTCCCAAAGTTAATAGCAACCTCTTTAGCAGCATCTAGTGCAGTGTTTTCAAAATCACAGTGTAGAATGTCCAAATTAGGTTAGAGAAATTTTATTTGGACACTTGGCAGAATCTTAGCCACACTTGGTGAATAGTATTGGACACTTTACACAAAGAGAAACAATGAGATGAATTGTAAAGGAATTAAGGTGTGAGATCATGCTACCTAAGCAAAACCCTGTTTTCCATTTGGTAAGCCAAGTTGTGCCGGACCAAAGAGGGTTTCAACCCTAGTGAAATCCTAAATTGGTTGGAATCCAATTGAAGCAAAACCCTGTTTTCCATCTGATCAACCAAATTGTGCCAAACCAAAGAGGGTTTCTACCCTAATGAAGCACTAAACAGTTGGAATCCAATTGAAACCCCAAAAGCTTGGTTGAAAACCGGTTTCCCCAAACCCTAAAGTTGGCCTCCAAAACCTTTTTGATCCATTTTTTAGTGTTGTGTTTTATCACATGATTATTCCGCATGCAATTAATTCCTTAAATTCTTGTTATGACATCATTATCCAACCCCTTAAACTTTAAAATTTTGTTTGGAGCAAGAAAAATTAGATTTGGACTTGATAGCATCCCAAACCCTATCTAAACTCCAAATTGAAGTCCACTTGGTTAAGGCCCATGAATTTGGCCACCTTGGCAAAACTTATTGAAGAGTTTCCTCCCCCACATGGTAGGCCATCCACTGCCCTTGAACTGCACCCAATAGTGCCTTCATGTGAGAGGGGAAATCCACCCCATCACCCTTCAAACCAAACGGCAGCAGTAGGCAGTCCTTGCCCATCACTATTCTTCACTTTATGTGAGAGAGGCAACTCTATCAAGGGTCAGTCAAGCCCATACCTCCCCCCTCTAGAAGTCTAAAGTCGTGCAAGACACATGTCCTAGTTTCAATGCAACTCCATTTAAGCTTGAATGCGGCTCAAATGCCTTCTCAAGTACTCTATTTGCAGAATGAAAGCAGATCGAGAGGAGAATTAGTATTTTTTAATGCCTTAACTACATACAAACTCATCACTCGATAAAAACTAGTACACCTATGAGTAGATCACATCCAGAATGGTTGGCACTGTTATTCAAAATATAGCACTGATTTCATCTTAACAAAAGGGAGACTAAATTCATACTGGGTTCAAGAAACAACACAAATATTAATAGAAATGAAAAACAGTATTTAGGTTTGCTTCAGAACAGAGAAGGAAAATACTTCTTCACAAAAGGAATATAAAAGTAATTTAGATCAAATTACCGAGACCGAATAAATTGTTTCTGAAAAGAATTACATGTAGCCAGAAGAACTTACAGCTAGATCGCGAGAATAATATATTCACATACCGAATATGTTGTGATTGTGTTGGAAGAATGAATGGAGGTCGAAGAACGTCCATGTAGACCGAGCAAGAGATCTAGCAACCATGAAGTTCAGAAGTTGTGTTGTGAGGAGCTAGGTACCTACAACTTTTTGTGGCCTTTAAAAATCTCCATAAATTGAAAGTCAGCATAATAATTACGATTGTTAAATATTTTAATATGCAACATTAATTTTTAAAATGATCCATATTGAATCTAATAAAATAACATGCAATTTAAAATGTATATATCTTCTAGTATTTTAACAAAGAACTGATCTAATCACGAGATAATGATTACCCTAATAATTTTAGGTCCGACTATCTCTCAATGGCTAGTGGTACAACTATATTGTAGGTGACAACTTATAGCAGCCCGTTAGAAATTTAATGGTAGAATTTCTACTGGTTTTAGGAACCTCGTAGAATGGTCATTTTATTTGTAAAAAGTTGTTTTAACCATAGAGAGGTCAATCTGGGCAATAAACTGGATAGTGTATTGTATTTTGGAGTTTTTTACTAAGCTAATGAATTGATCTTGGTCCGAAATTTTTATGGAGTCTAGTTAACATGTATATATGAGTATTGGTTGAAGATCAGTTGCACAATTAAAGCTTTCGATGGAATGTTTTCTTAGATCTAAAAGGATAGAAACTGGAAGGAGAAAAATTTTTTCTTTTTTTTAGAAACATTGGATCTTTTGTGTTTGAATCTTACTCCAACGACTTTGATGATTTTATTTGATGCTCCTAAGCCTTATATATACATCTTATGATGTTAGTTTGAAGATCTTTAGTGTTAGTTTCAAAGATATGAATTTTATACAAAAGAATACTCGGTTTGGTCAAAAGTTTGATGATTTCGGCTAGATCCATGTTTTGGTATATTTTTAGCCATGTGATTTTAAGTTTAATGCTTGGATTTACTTTAGGACACATTTCTAAATCACATGATGTTTTTGGTGTGAAGCTTTCTTCATGGTATGTCTCGGATTAAGTGTTTGATCAAATCAAAGTTCAGAAACAATTATGTTTTTGACTAAGTGTTGGAGCCGAGTACTTCAAGTGAGATTTTATGATTTTTGGTGACTTTTATATGTTGATTCATAGCATGTTATTTCTAAGGAGTGTGTTATGGACATGTTAGAAGAAATTTTTGAATTTTTGGAGTTCTTGGAGATGTTTTGATAAAGGTCAAAACCTTGAGATTCAAGGATTTGTGTTTTGGTTATAGGTATGGATCTTTTGATTAAAAACTTTTGTGCTTTGTGAATTACATTTGTTTTGGGTGTTTTAAGCATGTTTTCAAGCTTAGGATATGTGGATCCGTGTAACACTCGGGTCCAACAACAAGCCGTTTTTCTAAAATTTTTGTTTTTGGATTTATATGTAGGGAGAGCCCAGTTAATTTGTCAAGTATTATTTTTTTTATACTGGTTGCGGGTCCAAATTGTATTTTGGCGAATAACAAATTTTTTTAAAATGGGTTTGTTATTTTAGTAATTTTCTTAAATATTTTTTGGTTTGGATGGAAAAATCTTATTGAGGGTCAAGAAAATATTTTTGACTAGGTGAAATGTTTTATGGGGGCGTGATAATTAGGTTAAAATCTTTTTATGGACCAAGTGGGTATTGGCCCGAAAAATTTATATGACAAGTTGTATTATTTTTAGAGACTGAGTCGAGGCTTATCATTCACTGAAAAAGCCAAAATCTCGTACGCCCAAAAGCCCAAGGCCCACACTCGTTTGTTTTAAACCATGAAAACCAACTATCAATTTATGATCAGTTTTCCCCACCCCGTACGACTCTACTCCCATGCACGTGCACGTCTCTTTTTTGTTTTCGTTTGGTCCTCAATCACCTATATAAATACACCTTATATACCTTCATGCATGGTCGCCTCCTTCATGTCCTAGGGTTACAATAGCCCTTACTTTAACTTCAGCAAGCCGTAGCCCCCATGGAATCCCATGCACGACAGCTCAGCCAGTCCCACCTCCAGGCCAACCCTCCATACTGTGGAAAGCCTGCGCCACAACCTCCACCCCACGTAAACTTCTACCTAGACCCGCGCCACAAGTCTATACCAGAAGCAACCTTGCCGCAACACCTGAAGCAGCCATAGCCTTCCTCTTCACCCTCAGTAACAGCCCAAATAGTAGCCACCATCACCAACTTTCGTGGGAAGCAGAAACTACAGTTGATCTAAGCCATGGTGACAGAGCATCCTCGTCCAAACCGAGAGCCATGTCGTGCCACAGTTGAGCTGTGATGCGACCGTCAATAGCAATAGATGACGCTAGAGATTAAGCCTCCACTGCCTAGTGATGTTCAGTGCCACCGTCCGAAGCACCCATGCACGCCGCGTGATGCATACAACTCTCTCTCTCTTGGCTTACTCTATCTCTTTCACATGTCTCTCCCTCATATCTCTCTCTCTCTCTCTCAGTGTTACTCCACAACACCGACCACCCAGTTCGCCCCAGTCCGCTGTCGTGAGCTTCCCTCTGGTGAGAAAGGCCTCCGTCGCACGTCTCTCTTCCCTCTTGGTAAGCTTTCAAAATAGGAAGTAGAAAGTAGAATAAATTTTGAGAGGATATTACAGTTTTGCCCTTTTAGTTGTAAGCCATCCAAAGCATATTGTGTTCTGAATGTGTAGTTTCGGTTGGTCTTGATTAAATTGTGGGCTTTGTTTACGTATCGGGCTTGTTGTTATTTGGAATTAGGTTAAGTGATTATTAAGAGGATACCAATAAATTTGGGAAGTGACAATATTTTAGGGTTATGATAATTTTAGAATTTTAAGAAAATAGGTTATTTTAGTATTTCAGGTTTAAGTATTGAAATACATGTTCGATTGAAAGTTTACGACAGTTACGGGACTATTTTATAGGTGATGATTAATATTCGTTTGGCACTGTTGTGGAGAAATTCTGAGAAACTAAAAAGTCCAGGTAAGTGGGGTTCCTATACTAGATTTTACATAAAAATAAAATAGGTAAAATAGGCTAAGGTTGATTTTTTAAAATATGCATGTTTTGTTATGAAAAGAAATTTGAACTGCCTAAGTTATTTGTTATGCATTACTCATGAGATTCTATTTAAGAATAAAGTATTTTCTGGCATGACTGGTATAGACATGAGCTATTTTGGCATTTTGTTTCTAAACTGTGCAAAAGAGAGCGAATATGAAATTTTGTGCATAAATTATGCTTTTGTGATCTGATCCTGTTTTGTTCTAAAGATGTTCTTTACTCTGATATGATATGATGTGATTTTTAAAAACCTTTGGCATAACATTCTTTTTCTATTTTTGTTCCGTTCTGACTTTACCACGGGTGTAAAACTGTGGCCTCTATTCGGGTTACTACTAACTTTTTCTGTTTCCGGTGCACCCACTTTGGAAGCAAAGTTGTTTTCTGCATGGTCTTTCCTGTGTGCACACTCGGGGCTCTGAGAATAATAAGGGGAAGATTCACATTCTGTTTCTGCTCGGTTGGCCACCAGGATTTGCACAACCCTACCACGAGGGTTAAACATGGTCTCTGTTCTGATATAATAAGATAAGATGTGATGTTTCAGTTTATGTTATGCCAAAGGGATTTTGATTGTGAATATTTTTTAATTTTCGCTCTGATATTTTTGATAATATTCTGATTCTGCATTCTGAAGGAAAATGTTTTGTTCTGTA
Source organism: Juglans microcarpa x Juglans regia (assembly GCF_004785595.1). Taxonomy (NCBI): domain Eukaryota; kingdom Viridiplantae; phylum Streptophyta; class Magnoliopsida; order Fagales; family Juglandaceae; genus Juglans; species Juglans microcarpa x Juglans regia. Next base: position 8,634,855 of record NC_054605.1, read on the forward strand.
TTCTAAAAGAAAATGTTTTGTTCTGCATTCTAAAAGAAAGTATTTTGTTCTGCATTCTGAACTTTGTAAATTCTCATGTTTACACACTAGTATATGTTCTCTGTTTACTGAGATATTGATAACTCACCCCTTATCTCCAAACATTTTTCAGATAATTTTGATGGCTCAACTGGAGAACAAGAGTATGAAATTTTAGTAAGGTGTTATGATCGTAGAGGAATAAGTGTCCGAAGGTACAAGAACTTATTTGAGAGTCATAGTTAGTAAATTGATTATTTGTGGATATTTTGATGTGTTGAGCTAATGATATTTTCGAGTCTTTGGGGAGTTTTTAATTTATGTTATGGAGAATTTCTTTGTTATCCCTATGAAGGAACATGAATATTTTAGTTGAGCAAATGAATTAATATTTCATGGAGTTTTCTGAATTTTATAGTTGTAATATTAGAGATGATTTTAGGTAATATGAGTAAACTCTCCGGACCTCTAGGAACGGGGCGTTACAATCCTTTTTGCAATATTTCGATTTGATCATAAGTTTTAGAGTTGGATGAACTTGCAAACAAAAAGCAAGAGATATGGCATTTGGAAGTTTTGGGCTTATAATGTTTTTCATAGTTGTGATTGTTTTTAAATTTTTCTAATTTGATATTTAAGTATACGACAAATTTACATGAGGAATATAAATTTTGATAATTTTTGGAGTTAGAATATAAAATCCTTAAGTTATGTGTAAAATTGTCATTTTTCCACATGTAGAGGGTAAACTTTTAGTCTAAGATATATTTTTTCATGTTTCTAAATTATTAGTGATAAAGTGTCTAACATTTTAAACCCCTACTTACAGTTTCTCTTATTTCGTGCTTTTCCACGTAAAACGCAACGGTTACAATAAGTTAGCTTCTAACTTACTGCCAGATTACTATGTATGTGTATTGGTAAGGAAACTATTGGTTATGTACTTATGTTATCATATATGCCATGTCACTACAGGTTTATCTGTCATGAAATAGTTATTTGTTACACATTATATTCTGCCATGAAATAGTTATTTGTTACACGTTGTGATATGTCACATAATGCTATCTATTATACGTTATGCCATGTCACGCAATGCTATCTGTTACACGTTGTACCATGTCACGTAATGTTGTCTGTTATAAGTTATGTCATGTCGCATAATGTTATCTGTTATAAGTTATGCCATGATTCGCATATTGTTTATCTGTTTCATGTTACGTCAAGTCATGAACTCACGTATATGTCACATTACGCATGTCATGTCATCTGTCCTTTCGTTTCACATCACATCATGTCTCTACTATAGAGTGTGTGTCTAAAACAGTATTTTCTCAGTCAGTCATACCTAGGATGCTCGTGACGTAATCACTATGATTGTCCGAGCATCTCCATTTATAATTCATGCGTGGTACTTCCAGCATAATCATTTTAATTGTTAGAGTACCTCTACTCAAATTCTCTTGAGTAATCATTCTGATTATCAAAATATTACTAGGTACTCGTGATATAATCATTCTGATTGTTAGGGTATCTCATTTAAAATACTCATAACATAATCATTTTTATTGTCTGAGTATCTCTGACGAAATATGGTGGGCAGAATCATTTTGATTATTCACAATTCCTGACGAAAGAACTGGCAAAATCATTTTGATTGTTATAACTCATTTACTTCCACGTTTAGTTATTTTCAATTTCAGTTCATGCTATTCCACCATCAGTTTCATGTCACACTATTTTAGTCAGTTCCAAGTTCATGTATTTCACATTCAGTCATGCTCAATTCAAGTTCATGTAATGCACGTTCAGTCGTGTTTCAAGTTCACGCTCAATTCACACTCTAGTTCACATCATGTCAAGTTCAGTTTCAAGTTTAATCCACGTTCAGTTTAAGTCATGTTAGTTCATGCCATGTTACATGTCAAGTTATGCCATGCTTATTCATGATTATGCATTCATGCCTTTACTGTCTTGCATGCATTTGTATAACATCCAGTTAGAAATTCAATAGTAGAATTTCTTCAGGCTTTAGGAACCCTGTGAAAACTCCATAAGTATTCACAAATTAACCAATCCTGTAGGTTTTAGTTTGTCAACATAGTTAGTGTTGCCACTCACTATGGAGTTAGAATCGTGATTTTATTTATTTGAAATAATTAGAAGTGTCAGAATGACATATGATCTGCGTCATTAGACTCAGTTGATTATTTAAGATTTTATCACCCAATAATCTCATTTCTAATTTTTGAACGAAACGCTTGTTTGAAAATGCGATTTTATTATTTCGAGGCACTTCGGGGTGAATTTCGATAAACGAATTTCAAGATTTGTTTAGTATGTATATTTAGGATTTTGCAGTGCAAAGTTTTTTCTACAGTTTCCTAGAGTGAATAGTAATCTCAATACTGGCACCTAGCATAGTGTTTTCAGAGTCACAGTGTCGAATGTTCAAATTAGGTTGGAGAATTTTTATTTGGACACTTGGCAAGATCTTAACCATACTTGGTGAATAGTATTGGACAGTTTTCACCAAGAGGAACCATGAGATGGATTATGAAGGAAATCAACGTGTGAGATCAAGCCACGTAAGCCAAAACCCTATTTGATCTTATTTCTAGCGTTATGTTTAATCGATTAATTAAATCACTTCCATGTACTATTAATTCCTCAAACTCATGATATGCTATCATTATCCACCCTTTTAAAACTTAAAATTTGATTGGGCCAAGAAAAATATGATATGGGCTTGGTAACATCTCAAACCATAACCAAACCCTCTCTAAACCCCAAATGCAGCCCATTAAGGCTCACAAATTTTGGCCACTTGGAAAAGAATCTTGAGCAAGTTTTCCCTCCCCCATGTGATGTTTTGGTTTGAAGATCTCACCATAGAATGCCTTAGATCAAGTGTTTGTTCAAACCTAGTTGGGAAAGAAATTATGTTTTTGGCTAAATATGGAGCCGAGTGCTTCAAATAATGTTTTGTGATTTTTTATGACTTCTATGTGTTGATTCAAAGCATGTTAGTTCTAGATAATATGTTATGAACATGTTAGAAGAAAGTTTTGGATATTTGGAGTTTTTGGAAATGCTTTGAAATAGTTCAAACCTTGAGATTCAAAAGTTGTATTTTAGTTAAAAAGTTTGGATCTTTCTACTAAAGGGTTTTGTGATTATGTGAAGTATAATTTTGTTGGATGTTTTAAGTATATTTTTAAACTTAAGATATAAGGATTTTTGTTGCAATATTTCGGTTTGATCATGAGTTTTGGAGTTGGATAAAATTGCAACAAAAATCAATGAGAAATGGTCTTTGAAAGTTTCAGCCCTAGCATGTTTCTCATAGTTTTCTTTTGTTTTAACTTTTTCTAATTTGATATTTGTGTTTAGGACAAAATTTACATGAGTAAATTTGTGTAAATATTTGTATAAATTTTGGGAATTTTTAAATTTAGGATGTGAAATCCTTAAATCAGGGGTAAAAATGTCATTTTCTCACATGTAGAAGGTAAAATGGTAATTTTACTCTAAGTTAGCATTTCTTCATGTTTCTATTTGTTAGTGATTATGTTGCTAACATTTAGAACTCTTACTTACAGTTTCTCGCGTTTCGAGCTTCGCCTCATAAAACACGACGATCACTGTAAGTTAGCTCTTAACTTTACTATCAGATTACTACTTATGTGTGACAGGCAATGAAACTACAGTCTATGTATGTATGTTATCATATATGCCATACTATGCCATGTCACTTCATGATTATCTGTTACATAATTTATTCTGTCATGTATTTCTATCTGTTATAAGTATATCATGTTACATAATGCTATATGTTACATGTATGTCAGGCTACAAAATGTTGTATGTTACATGTTATGCCATGTTACGAAATGTTATGCGTTATATGTTATATGTTATGCCATGTCATGAAATAATGTCTGTTACTGTTATGTAATTTATGAAATATTGTTTGTTACATGTTATGTCATGCTACAAAATATTGTATGTTATATGCTATGAAATATTTTCTGGCTCATTGTACGTCATGTCGTTTGCCTCACGTTTATGTCATGTTACGTTACGTCAGGACTTTTATCCTTTCGTTTCATGTCATGTTTCATCTTGGGTACAATTTGTGTATCTTGGGAAGTACATTTCAAGTTATGTCAAGTCTGTTTATGTCTATCACTACCCGAATTGCTAGGATGGGGTAATATCCTAGTGAAACTCCTTTGTTCACGCTAGAGTGTCTAAATTAGTGTGAAATTTCCTAGATTGACAAAGTACAGTCAACAGGTTGCAAATGAAGCCTATACCGGAGCGCACCAGGCACTAACGCCGATGAAGCCATATTTCAGTTCACGTTATGTGTACTCGTGCGGGTGCAAATACTTGATACTTGATACATATAATACGTGAGTCCACAGCAAGTGTAGCACATACAATACGTGTGACCACATCAATTGTGGTACGTACAACACATATGTCCACAGAAAGTGTGGCACATATGTCAACGCACTCACAGCTGGTGCAGATACTTATATTGTGATGCGATAATCGATAGGGACCATAGCTCAAGGAGACCCGGGTAGCATCCACAGGGTCACTTTTAATTATCACGTTTGATAGAAAAGATTACTCTATTATGGTAATCCCATGAGACAAAAATGTCATTATGGTAACCCCATGAGACAAGAATGTCATTATGGTAATCCATCCCATGAGACAAGAATATCATTATGGTAATCTCATGGGAGAAGAATGCCATTATGGCAACCCTATGAGACAAAAATATCATTATGGTAACCTTATGGGAGAAGAATGTTATTATGGTAACCCTATGAGACAAAAATGCATTTCAAGTTCACGTTCATGATATGTTTCAAGTTCATGTTCATACTATGTTTCAAATTCACATTCATGCTATGTTTCAAGTTCATATCATGTCATGTTTCAAGTTCAAGTTCATGTTATTCAGGTCAAGATTCAAGTCATGTTAGTTTATGCCATGTTACGCATCAAGTTATTTTATGTTTGCTTATGACTTTGATTATGCATTCATGTTTTTACTGCCATGCATGCATCCTCTGTTAACTTGTTGAAATTTGTATTCAAATCTCACCGTAGTAGTCTCACCTACCATTTCCCTTGATTGGTAGAAGATGTGTCAGGTTGCGGAGAGAGAGAGCAAAGCCTAGCCGATTGGAGGAAGTTTATTAGACGACGCCAACGCGATGTAGAGATTGTGGCTTCCTTAGATAAATTTTTTGACAGTATTATGGCATCGTTGGCCTAGTTATGCGAGTTACTCGACGAACTAGCCCGGTAGTTATTATTCTAATGTTGTAATTATCGAGTTCAGTCTCCCATGTTTTGAGATTACAGTCTTCTGAGACCTGTACTGTAATCATGGATGTTTATCCTTTCCGTATGTATGGATCATATTTTAAGTAATAGAGATATTATTAGTTTGGTGCATAGTGTTGCTTGAAGAAAAAAATTATCTGCTGCGAATATTACATACTGTTAGATGCATATTAGTAACATTGTATCTTTATCTATCATGAACTGGGGCAAGTAACCTTGTGTTGCATGTGCCGACATTCCATATGTCCGTCCGATCCCAAGAGGAATCTGGGGGGGTCATAGGGTGGTATCATTGTAATACGTTTCTGGGTTATAAATCCACATGTCCTTAGGAAGTGCACCAAATATTAGGCATGAAATTTTAGTCTTCATTAGGCTTGAAATTCTTGAAGTATAAGAGTTAGTATGTGTATCTGATACGTGTACACATGTGTTCCAAGAAGTACACATGATGTATGGTAGATTACCTAAGAACTCTGGTGGAGATAACAACTAGGAAGATCAAAATCATCCAATGGATAGAGGGCAAGGATTCACTGAAGCAATACGTTTGCTAACTGACGTGCTTAGGCATCAGCAATTGCAGCAAGTGAAAGCACCTAGACCCGAAGTTGGGGGTTGTTTGTATGAGAAGTTCCTGATCCACCGTTACCAGAACTTTTCCAGTAATGAAGGACCTCTGAAAGCAAAAAAATGGATTATCAATCTCGAAAGGACATATGAGATCTGCAGATGCACGGAGGAACAGAAGGTACTATGCGTTGGGTACCTTTTTCAAGGAGAAGTTGACATTTGGTGGGATACATGGAGGAAGCTTCTAGTCAGGGAGCTAGAAACTCTAGTTGCTTTGACTTGGGGAAGATTCAAGGAGGAATGTATGTGACAACCGATTCTTCCCAGATTCGGTTAAACAATAGAAGGAGCAAGAGTTTGCCTCTCTATCCCAAGGTACTTTAATTGTGGAAGAGTACGCTGCCAAGTTTATGGCATTGGGGAGGTTCACACCTTACCTAATTTCTATGGAGATGTAACACCCATATCCGTAGACTAAGAGTGTCACGTGTTTTTCATAAAATAAACTCGGCAAGAGATATCATATTGAATAACATGAAAATAACATTTATTTCATAAAATATTTGTCATCCAAAAGCTTAAATGAATAAACGGAATAAATTTATGTTATAAAAGTAATTTTATTATAGAAAGTCTAAAACTAAATCAACTGCTCCTAATCCTAGCCTGCCTGCTCGTGTTCATCATCCTCATCTTGGTGGTTAAAATACATGAAATAAAATAAAATGAGTCGAAGACTCAGCAAGAAATCCATCACAACGTAAACATAATAAACATAAGGTTTTCATAAAAGTTTTCATGCTGAGAGCTTAAATTCATGACTGTTCATACTAATGTTTATGCTATTCATGACTGATTTATCTGAATTAAGTGACTGATCTGACTTAGCCGATTGATCTTATTGGCCAGTACACTTAACCCTGTGTCCGAGGTTATGCACCGGCCCCATGTCTCGCGGTCGCGAGGGGAGCCGCTGATAGTATTCTGGCATACTATGGTGGACCATGCTTGAGTCCATGGTTTGCGCATCCACCCTGAAACTGAACTGCATTGGTACCATGCATCTAAATGGCTATCTGATTAACTGATCTGATCTTATCTTGCACTTGAACTTAAGATAGCTTACGTGTCTTATGACATAATACATACATAATTATAATTTATGAATCTGAACATGATGCAAAATGACGTGATCGTATGCTATGTTGGATGACATGTTTGTATATGACGTGAGTGGTACATAAAAATGACTGTCAAATAACTGGCGCTAATAATAATCTATATAAGCTGAACTGTGATGATCCTAATTTGTGGTCAAATTACTTATCTCGCTATGCTGATTCCTGAATCTACTTCGTCAATCGTTACTTATACGAAGTACGAAACGTTATTGACGTTTCTTAAAAGACATGTCGTAATATTCCAATTGATCAAGTCGTAGAACATAGTTAAATAAATATTCTGTTTATCACGAGAATCAATGAATACTGATATACTAATACCATATTATAATTTAGTAGAATACTTGGGATATATTCAATTATATTAAAATAAGTCATGAAAACCTCAATTCATAAAATAGGTTTCCTCTCTTATAATTAACATAATTATCAATCTTTACAAGAAATCTAATAAATATTAATATCATTTAAATATTCTTAACATATTTCTTTATTTTCAATATACAACTTTAATAGCATAATTATATAAAATCTATTGCAATAAACAGTAGAAATTCTCTTCATACAATAGACATTGAAAAAGAGATTAAAATAAAGATTAAACACTTACTATTTACTACTGAACTTTAAATACTAATTTGATATCTAATCTTTCAAATATAATTTAAATATATATATATATATGTATTTGTATCTAAGTTTATAAAAATAGTTGCTGGAAACATTCGAGTAATAAAAATAGGCTTAATCATATTTAATTACACTTAGATTAATACATAATAATATTATTCACGACTCATAACATATTCCTTAATTTCTTTTTAAAATATAGCTTAATAATTTTATTAAAATTCGACTAAATAGATAAAGGGGAATATTAACTAAAATAATAGGCTCAATAGTATACTTTAAAATACATTTCAAATTCTTTAAATATTTTCTTATAAAAATGAGCCTTTAACTAATATATTTATTTAAGTAAAAACTCATCTTTCAATATTAAGCCCAAATAAAATGACATAATAGTCTCCATAATTAACATATACGTAAGTGTAAGGTTATAAATGTAATTATTCTTAAAACAATCCTTCAAGATACTAGATTAAAAGGGCATATTTGTAATCTCATCAACAACTACACTTAGTAAACTAAAACCTAAAGCAACTAATATATTCTGTAGAGAACAGAGGGCTTGGGAGAGTGGGAGAGAGGCTTGTGGCAAAGCTTACCGAGAGAGGGCTGAGTGCGACGGCGGCACTGGGTAGCTGGGAGTGCTGGAGATACGACTGGGTTCCTTTGGTCAGGGTGGTGCGACGCCGAGAGAGGGAGAGAGAGAGAGAGAGTTTTGCCAAGCCGAGAAGTAATCGAGAGAGAGAGAGAGAGAGGAGGGTGGCGATGGCAACGGCTTATCTAAGGGAGTGGGTGCGACAGAGCAAGGATGGTTGGAAATTTCTGTGTCTTCGGAGAGGTGGTTTGACGTCCCTTGAGGTGGTTGGCGACTACAGCACAAGTACACTGCCAAAGAGCCACTACCGATGAAGAGGGAGAGAGAAAACGATGGGGTTGGGCTGGTCGGCATTTTCTGGGCAGCCGAGATAGTGCTCCGATGTCTTCTGTGGTGGCTGGTGGCTTGCCTTGGGGGTCTTCATGGTCATGCATGGTCTGGGCAATGGAGTTGCCGCATTGGTTCAGTCATTGACTAATGGTCCTTTTCTGTTGTTGCTGATGGTGCTCCGTTCCATGTGACGGTGGTTTTCATCTTGGCCTAACGTGGTCGATGGCGCTACTGGTGGGTGCAATGCGGATTGACTTCAACATGGGGGCTTGCTTTTATTCCAGAGGATGTAGTTTGTTGCGAAGAAATATAAAGAGAGCATCATCGCTTCAATGCAGTCGGTTACGAACTGATAAACGTGCATATCAACTCACAACATGAGACAAACCTAAATAAATAATAGCCCATCAACATCTGATAACAATTGCCCATTCCTAGTTTAGACCCAATAAGATTATCTATATTCCAACCACAGAAATATTGGTTCGGGTCGTTACAAGCTCCCCTCCTTATAAAAATTCCGTCCTCAGAATTTGCTATTACCTCAAGCAACCTACATACTTGTCTGTCACATCCTTTCCATGTTTCTATTTTACATCCTCAATCAATTAGTTCAGTCTATTATTTATTCCATGTGTTTTAGTCCTTCGATATTTATTCATATCCTCTCATATTCTCCAATTCCCTTATGCACACACACATTCGTTTATAGCGGCTACCATCATACTTCTATTCGAGTCTAAAGATGTAAACCTTAACCATGGGTTCGATTAAAAACCTAGTAATAATATCAACCAAATAAATAGTAAGTAACAATCTCCACATGAAATAGTAAATAAACTCTTCGCATAAAATGATAAATAAATCTCCTCATATATTAATAACCTCAAATAAATAGCAATTCAAAACTCTCCAAAATTCGGGGTCTCTAAAATATCTCGATCCTAAAATTCTTAAAAAATGAAATACCACAATGATCATGTGCCTATGGTTATGGGTCCACATCTCCAATTATAAGTACTTCAATTATAAGCATAGCAACATCAATTAAACTTTCAGATCAAGCCTCGACATCTTGTGACATTCTCTAATAATGCTGACCTAATCATTAAAACTTTAATGTGCATGTCTAAGGCATACATGTACTTAAATCATCTTCTACTCGTAAACCTTAAATTCTTGCACCTCAAAATCTATTGACTCCACATTTTCTTTCTATAATCTATTGTTACCTAACTCCGCGACACATGAGATTTTTACTAAAATATTTTGTCCACTATTCATGCTAGGCGAGAGAATCATATCACCTATAATATACCTTCCATCAGACATTGCAAAATACCAAACACCATATGTAAATCTATGTCATAACTACTCCAAAATCTACTAAATAAGACTCCATCAAATATAAGTCATCTTCTTCCATTCTCATGAACTAGATAAACCATCAATCTTAAAAGTAAAAGTTTCTCAACTTCACCTTCCTTCAATCAATTACACTGTCATAACCAAATTGACACGTACCTCTAGTACACATAATTCTCATAAAATTCTAGATATCTATACTACATGAAATCCCTAGAGTCATCTAACATAATCTAAAGTAACCATTAACTAATATTTTGATACTGAAATAAACAATAACTACAATAGTGCTAACTAGTAAGAGCTATAAAATGTCCTACCATAATAAAAATATCTCAATAACTCTTGAGCGGGCCAGGAGCATCCTAGTTACCTTATTCTGGAATTGATGAAATACTTTTTTTTTTTCAAAAAGTCTATAGAATCTCTCGATCGGCTCTGATACCGAATTGTAACACCCCATTTCCGTAGGCTAGGAGTGTCACGGGTTTTTCATAAAATAAACCCGGCAAGAGATATCATATTTAATAACTTGAAATTATCATTTATTTCATAAAAGATTTGTCTAATAAAATGTCATCCAAAAACTTAAATGAATAAATGGAATAAATTTATGTTATAAAAGCAATTTTATTCTAGAAAGTCTGAAACTAAATCAACTGCTCCTTCTAGTCCTAGCTTGCCTGCTCGTGTTCATCATCCTCACCTGGGTGGTTAAAATACATGAAATAAACTAAAATGAGTCGAAAACTCAGCAAGAAATCCAACACAACGTAAACATAAGGTTTTCATAAAATTTTTCATGCTGAGAGCTTAAATTCATGACTGTTCAGACTGATGTTTATGCTATACATGACTGATTTATCTGAATTAACTAACTGATCTGATTAATTTGACCAGGTGGTAGAGCAACAATTATCATTAGGAGTATTACTGTTCATACCAATATAGATATAGAATACCTTTTAGTAATATGAGGAAGGATATTGAAGGTTGATGAATTAGTATTCCGTGTATTTGGAGCTTGTTTTTATTTTGAGAATCCAATGGAATTTGTGTTCAGAAGAGTATAGTGTGTGAGAGAAGCTTTGGCCTTAGTAGGATTCACTTATGATAGTAGTTTTATCCAGCTGCCATTAAATGGTTTTTGGCAAAGCATTGTGTTTGTAGAAAACGTAGATCGCCCTTACATTGGAGACGAATATGTGGGGAGTAAAATCTTGGTCTTAAGGATTTACGTGAACAATAGGAACAAATCCTTTTGATTAGAGTCAGAATAAGAGGTAGCTTATAAAGGATAGAAGAGTTATGTCAATCATAAGAGAGAAAGTCTTGAGATTAGATTAATACCTGAACGGTTATCGAGATACTACCTAGGAGGAGGAATGATTCGTTTTGTTTATGAAGGAGTAAGCTAGTCCCAGGTGGATAGGATTCCTTGAGGAAATAAAGAAAGTGGATTCAATTGTGTATGGATTAAATTCTTCCAAATTGAATTGTGTGAATACTTTAAGTTTTACATTTAGAGAGTATGCCGGTATGACTCAACCTACTTTGCAGAATGATTCCAGTGTTACTTGTTGAATTGAGAGAGAGAGAGAGAAAGAGTTAAGGAATGACAGAATCTCAGTGGTAGAAATATATGTGGTGAATAACTCTTTAAGCAGCAAGGAAAGGAGTAACTACGCTTAAGCAAGGATTTAGTGTCCTAGACAGTTAGCCTAGAACTTGTTCATTTTAGGCACTAACCTTTGTGAGTGTTATATTCTTCTCTTAAATGGCGGTAGTTATTATATGAACCCATGTTATGGATATAGATAGGAATGGTGTAGGCTATGAGAAGAAGGCTTTGCCTCATGAAGAGCGTTATCCACTTCTTCACTCAACCACATGGATGATCGAAATAGTTTCCAAGTAAGAATGGCATGGGACCAAGTTGAGTCCAACAGAGCAGCAGAGGAGCGCGCCACAACCGCCAACACTAAGCCCGCCACATCTGGATCATCTATGTCATCAACTTACCACAAACGTTTACTTGCAGTGGGTCAAGTACCAAATAGTGACGACGAAGAGGTCGAGCAGCACCCTAACCCAAATCATAACGTGGTGTATGATTTGGACAATGACGTGTTCTACTACTAACCCCAGCACGTCATGCCAATGGATATGAACGCACCACCACCGGCATTGAGCAGCAACGATATGTCCTGTGATGGACAATAGATTTGGTGAGCAGCATCTTCTACTTAGTATTTTCTTTTGTTAGTACTTACGTCGATTTCAAGAACAAAATCTTTTTTTTAGGAGGGGAGGACGTAACAACCCAGTAGAAATTCTATAGTGGAATTTCCTTATGCTTTAGGAACCTCTTGAAAACTCCATAAGTTTTCACGAATTAACCAATCGTATAGGTTTTAATCTGTTAACATAATTAGTGTTGCCACTCACTATGGTGTTAGTAGCGTGATTTTATTTATTTGAGATAGTTAGAAGTGTCAGAATGGCATATGGTCTACGCCATTAAATTCAGTTGATTATTTAGGATTTTATAGCACAATAATCTCATTTTTAATTTTCAGACCATATGCTTGTTCGAAAACGCGTTTCATTATTTCGAGGCACTTTGGGGTGAATTTCAATAAAAAAATTTCACGGTTAGTTTAGTATGTATATCTAGGATTTTTCAGTGCAAAGTTTATTCTATACTTTCCTAGAGTGAATAGTAATCTCAATAATAGCACCTAGCGCTGCGTTTTCAGAATCATATTGTGGAATGTCCAAATTAGGTTGAAGAAGTTTTATTTGGACACTTAGCAAGATCTTAACCACACTTGGTGAATAGTATTAGACACTTGTCATCAAGAGGAACCATAAGATGGATTATGAAGGAAATCAACGTGTGAGATCATGCCACTTAAGCCAAAACTCTAATTGATCTGATTTCTAGCATTGTGTTTAATCACTTGATTAAATCACTTCCACATGCTATTAATTCCTCAAATTCATGTTATGACATCATTATTCACCTTTTTAAACCTCACAAATTTGATTGGGTCAAGAAAAATTGGATATAAGGTTGATAGCATCTCAAACCCTAACCAAGCCTTCTCTAAACCCTAAATGAGGCTCATTCGTTTAAGGCCCACGAATTTTGGCCACTTGGAAAAGCTTCGTGAGCAAGTTTTCCCTCTCCATGGTAGACCACCCTCTGCCCAAAGCATGCCCCAAAGTCAAGCTTGATGTGAAGCCAAAGGCCACCTCACTACCACCCTACTCGTAGATATTTCTTTGGCTGAAAACCACTCACTATTCTTGCCTTTTTGTGACATAGCCACCCTACCTAAAGGTGTCAAACAATGCCCTACCTTCACTCTTCATAATGTTTAAGAGGCGTGCAGGCCATTTCCACATTCACTTCACCACTTTCCACTCACATTCTTGCAATGAAATCCTTAGAAGCTCTCTAGGGCAAATTTCTGTGGATTTTTGTGTGCCACTTTTGAGACCCTTGTAAGTTTCATCTCACATAATTTCTTCATAAAAGTTGTTCTTATTTTTCTCTAGTTTCCGTGGGCATCTTGTTTGTTTGATTTCATGATCGTTTGATTGGTCAAACATTGTTTTAACCGTGTAAAGGTCAATTTGGGTAACAATTTGGATAGTGTGTTGTGTTTTGGAGTTTTTGAGCAAGCTAATAGACAAGTCTTAGTCTGAAGCTTTTATGGAGTGTTGTTAACATGTATATATGATTGTTTGTTGGAGATTAGTTGCATGATTAAAACTTTTGATGAAAAATTTTCTCCAATCTAGAAACTTAGAAACTGGAAGAGGAAAAACAATTTCTGTTTTAAGAAAGTTTGAGTCTTTTGTGGTTTAATCTTACTCCAATGGATTTGATATTTTTATTTGATGATCCTAAGCCTTTTAGCTACATGTTATGATGTTATTTTGAACCTTTTTGACGTTGGTTTCAAAAATGTTAATTTTTATGCAAGAGATCATATGGTAGGGTTAAAAGTTTGATGTCTTTAGTTAGATCCATGTTTTGAGTTATTTTAGTCATGTGATTTTAAGTTTAATGTTTGGATCTACTTTAAGACACATTTTTAAAATATGTGATGTTTTGGTTTGAAGATCTCACCATAGACTGCCTCAGATCAAGTGTTTGTTCAAAGCTAGTTAGGAAAGAAATTATGTTTTCGGCTAAGTATGCAGCTGAATGGTTCAAATGATGTTTTGTGATTTTTGATGACTTTTATGTGTTGATTCAAAGCATGTTAGTTCTTGCGAATGTGTTATGAACATGTTAGAAGAAAGTTTTGGATTTTTGGAGTTTTTGGAAATACTTTGAAATAGGTCAAACCATGAAATTCAAGAGTTGTATTTTAGTTAAAACATTTGGATATTTTTACTAAAGCGTTTTGTGATTATGTGAAGTATAATTTTGTTGTATGGTTTAAGCATGTTTTTAAACTTAGGATATGAGGATCTTTGTTGCAATATTTTGGTTTGATCATGAGTTTTGAAGTTGGATAAAATTGCAACAAAAATCAAAGAGAAATGGCCTTTGAAAATTTCTGCCCTAGCATGTTTTTCATAGTTTTGTTTGGTTTTGAATTTTCTAAGTTGATATTTAAGTTTAGGATAAAATTTACATGAAGAATGTAAATTTTGGTATTTTTGGAGTTAGGATGTGAAATCCTTAAGTTAGAGGTAAAATTGTTATTTTCCCACATGAAGAAATCCTTAAGTTAGCATTTCTTCATGTTTCTATTGGTTAGTAATTAAGTTTCTAACATTTAGAACTCCTACTTAAAATTTCTTGTATTTCATGTTTTACCTCGTAAAACGTGACGATCACTGTAAGTTAGCTCTTAGCTTACTATCAGATTACTGTGTATGTGTCACAGGTAATAGAACTATAGTCTATGTATGTATGTTATATACATGCCATACTACTTCATGATTATCTGTTACATAATTTATTCAATCACGTATTTCTATTCGTTACAAGTATATCATGTTACGTAATGCTATCTGTTGCATGTATGTCAGGTTACAAAATGTTGTATGTTGCATGTTATGCCATGTTACAAAATTTTGTGCGTTACATGTTATGCCATGTTATAAAATATATTTTGTTACATGTTATGCCATGCTACGAAGTATTGTCTGTTACATGCTATGAAGTGTTTTCTAGCTCATTGTACGTCATGCTTTTCACTTCACATTTATGTCATGTTATGTTACATCAGGGTTTTTATCCTTTCGTTTCATGTCACGTTTCATCTCGGGTACAATTTGTGTATCTTGGGAACAACCTTTCAAGTTATGTTAAGTCTATTTACGTCTATCACGACCCTAAGTGCTAGGATGATGTAATATCCTGGTGAAACTCTTTTGTTCATGCTAGAGTTTCTAAATTAGTGTGAAACTTTCTGGGTTGACAAAGTACAGTCAACAATATCGAATGGGACCTAAGTAACATGTCACTGAAGCGCACCAGATACTAATGCCAATGGAGCCATATTTCAGTTCAAGTTATGCATACTCGTGCGAGTGCAGATATTTGATACTTGATACATATAATACGTGAGTCCACAGCAAGTGTAGCACATACAATACGTGTGACCACATCAATTATGGCATGTACAACATTTGTGTCGACAGCAAGTGTGGCACATATGTTAACACACTCACAGCTGGTGCATATACCTTTGTTGTGATGCGGTAATCGGCAATGACACATGACTCAAGGGGACTCGTGCAGAACCCACATGGTCACTTTTAATTTTCACGTCTGATATACAAGATTACTCTATTTTGGCAACCCCATGAGACAAGAATGTCATTATGTTAACCCCATGAGATAAAAATGTCATTATGGTAACTCCATGAGACAAGAATGACGTTATGGTAACCCCATGAGACAAGAATGACGTTATGGTAACCCCATGAGACAAGATCATCGTGGTAACCCCATGAGACAAGAACATCATTATGGTAACTCCATGAGACACGAATGTCATTATGGTAACCCCATGAGATAAGAACATCGTGATACCCCATGAGACAAGAATATCATTATGGTAACCTCATGAGACAAGAACATCTTGGTAACTCCATGAGACAAAAATGCATTTCAAGTTCACATTCATGATATGTTTCAAGTTCACGTTCATGCTGTGTTTCAAGTTCACGTTCATGCTATGTTCAAGTTCACATTAATGCTACATTCAAGTTCACGTTCACGATATGTTTCAATTTCACGTTCATGCTATGTTCAAGTTCACGTTCGTACTATGTTTCAAGTTCACGTTCATGCTATGTTCAAGTTCATGTCATGTCATGTTTCAAGTTCAAGTTCATGTTATTTAGGTCAAGATTCAAGTCATGTCAGTTTATGCCATGTTACACGTCAAGTTATTTTATGCTTGCTTATGACTTTGATTATGCATTCATGCCTTTACTGTCATGCATACATCATTAACTTGTGTGGAAGTTCTCTTTTAACTTGCTAAGATTTGTATTCAAATCTCACCGTGGTAGTCCCAACTACCATTCCCCTTGAATGATAAGAGATGTGTCAGGTCGAGAAGAGAGAGTAGAGTCTGGTCAATTGGAGGAAGTTGATTAAATGACGCTGATGCGACGCGGTGCTTATGGCTTCCTTAGTTAAATTTTTGGACAATATTATGGCATCGTTAGCCAAGTTACTCGACGAACTAGCCGAGTAGTTATTAATCTGATGTTGTAATTATGGAGTTCATTCTCCCATGTTTTGAGATTACAGTCTTCTGATACCTGTACTATAATCATGGATGTTTATCCTTTCCGTATGTATGGATCATGTTTTAAGTAATTGAGATATTATTAGTTTGGTGCATAGTGTTGCTCAAAGAAAAACATTATCCACTAACAATATTACATACTGTTAGATGGATGTTAGGAATATTGTATCTTTATCTGTCATTAATGGGGACAAGTAACCTTGTATTGAATGTTTTGACGCTTTAGATGTCCGTCTGATCCCTAGCGAAATCTGGGGGCTTCACAATTTGTATACTGTATGCTAAGTTATCTGTTAACTTGCTGATATTTGTAATCAAATATCACTGTGGTAATTCCACCTACAATTCTCCTCAGAATGATGGACCATGTCTCAAGATCTGGAGGTGCACCAAAGGTTGACCAACTGAAGACGGTCGATTTGACGGTGACAGCATGACGCCGAGCTCATAGCCTCAATGCTCCGATTTATCGTTAGTATTACAACATTCTTGACTGAGTAGTGCGAGCTACTCAATGGATTAGCCTAGTACTTGCTTTAGTTTCTACTTGTACTTAAGGAGCTCGGTCTCCACTACTCTTATGATTACAAACCTTTTGGACTCATGATGAAATCAAAAAGGTCTATCACTTTAATGTTTATATATTATGTTTAAGAATCCTTTGGGATATTATTAGTTGGTGCATAGTATTGCTAAAAAAAAAAAAATATCGGTTGCGAATATTGCATACTACTAGATGCATGTTAGAAACATTGCATCTTTATCTGTCATGAACGGGGGTAGCTAACTTTGTGTTATATATCTCGACACTTCAGATGTTCGTCCGATCCCAAGAGAAATATGGGGGCGTCAGATCTCTTAGCAGTAGCAAGTGTCAAAACGAATGTGGAACTAGAAGAAATTCTTATATGGGAGAAAATCTAATACTCTTGCATCAATTATGATCTCCCAAGCTTTGGAAAGCTTTTACTTTTAGCAAAGCAAAATATAACTCGGGAGACTTTGCAAGTTTTATTTCAAATTCTATCTACAAAAGAGTCGGCATATTTGACATCAACTAGCATGAGAAGTGCTACAACTTGCCACAAAGAAATTTTATAAAAGTAAACAAAAAAACTAATGTAACTTCACGTGATACGTTATATTTATTTTACAATAAACACACAATAAAAGTAATTTATTGTAAACACACAATAAAACTATTTTACAATAAAAAATAATATTACAATCTGAGAAACCATACCAACCCCGTCAGTTTGTAGGTTTACTTTTGTGAAATCTCTTTGTGGCTAAATTATTTCTTTTTTATTATTTGACTATACATTGTAACAGACCCCAAATACTTGTTGTAATTCTTCTAGTAACAACCTCCTTTGAGGAGAGCAACCTCCAAAGAAGATGAAAATGAGAGAGAGAAAAGGAAAGCTGTGATGAACCGCTCTTTTTTCTCTCAGTTGGTCACGAGTCTCATCTATGTGTTTTAAATTTTGAAGTCGCATTTTAAATATTGCAGATGATTTTTAAATGGAGTCTAGTGTCTTAAAGCCTTTGAAATATTTTAAATATTCAAAATTATTTTAAGAGGGGCATTTTTGGTATTATTGAGCCAAGCCTGATTTTCAAGTAAACCTTTTTATATTGTGAAGCCCCAAAAATAATATAGTTTTAGCAAATAATTTTATTGAAATGATTTTATTTATTTAAGAATATTACTAAATATTCATTATTTCATTTTATGTTAAAAACAGTACTTATTTAGATGAAGTTATTTCTCTTAAAAATGTTTAGCAAACTTCATCGTTCTATTTTATGATGAATGATTGTTATTTTTTTTAGAATTTAAAGTTGATTTTTAAATTAGTCTTATTTTCTATTTTAATTCCTATAATTTAGTTAGTTTATTTTCAGTGTTTAAATTTCTACCGTTAGATCAAATCTGGGGACTCCTAGATGAAGTATTGAAATTAAAACTACAAGGGAAACCCTAATTCCCTCTTTTTTCCTTCTTCCATCTCTCTCCCACCTCCCTCCAACTGATGCCTCCCTCCTCCCCTGATTCCCTCTCTCCCTCTCGACTTCCTAGCCACAGACACCGTAGCTCAGTCACGCCACCACCGTCGGTGACCTTGCCCATGTCGATCTCCTCCCCCACGAGCCTCTCTCTCTCCAACTAGGCCGAAGCCCGTAGCCCACTCTCTCTTCTCCCTCGATTTCTCTCCACCCCGAGTAGTCCGCGATGCCACCGTCGAGCTTCGCTGACCACCCCTCCCTCATGGTTCCATCCCTCCACAGCCTATCCCAATCTCTCTCCCTCGGGCTCTCTTTTGCAGCCCCTAGCGCCGTTGAGGCATAGCCTAGCACCACCAGCCACTGCCACAAGCCTCCTCCACGCCGTGGACCACTGTTGCTCCACCTCAGTGCCCGAAGCCCACGGATCTCTCTCCCCCTATTTCTCAACCGTGACCTCTTGTTCTTCCAGAGTAGGCGCATCTCCTCCCAAGCCGCTGTCAACCACCAGCTTGCAACTACCCACGGCCATTGCACCCCTCACAGCAGATCAACACCCCCGTTTCCCTCTTCCCTCCACGGCCATCAAGCACCATGATGCCCATCGTACACACCCTTTTCCCCCATCATGCACGGCCAAGCCAGCCCCCAACCACCATTGTGGCGCCCTCGACCCCCACGTGTTATTTTATGGAGTTCGTGACACCGGGATGATGACCACACGGATCACGCACCCCAATAACTCTCAGTGCTCAAAGCGTGTACAACATACAAAATGTACTGTAATTTTCGCAGCGGTGAAATAAAAGGTCTTTCTTTATAAAGTACCAGAATTGTTCATAAAACAGTAAAATAACTTTACAAATATTTTACAGTCTTCCGACAGATAACTTAAAGAAAACAAATAACATAATGGAAATAAGTCCCAAAAACGCTGAACAACATAACAGCGACTTAAGCTTCAGGCAGAGTCGGTCCTTCAGGTTCATACATGGGCTCTGCGTCAAAATCTACGGCACCATAAACGGAACCGTAGGGTAAACACCACTATGAGATTTTGACATCTCAGCATGTAATTAACCAAATAACATCAAAGAGATTTAAAACATAATTATACAAACACGTGATCCCAAGCGGACAAATAACAACTTACATTATTTTCCCAAAAATATCATTTTTATTCTTTCACTCAAAATTCCATTTTTGTCCCATTCATAAATTAAGAATTCACGCATGCACCACGGTCTCCCCTATGGACCGTCCGCACACCCTGGCTCTCTTCGTCACATCACGGGTAACGTCCGTGCATGAGACTTCGTAACGAGCGATGCTCAGTTCCGCGCTCAGCGCGTAAATGGCCAAGCATCCTCTAACCTCGCCAGCCAAAGGTCACGGAATCGGTACGAGAGCGTTACCGTCTCGTCCATTCCCGTCGTCGCCCTGCGACAACTCAGAGGATGTCACGTCAGTCTGTTACGCTTCCGAGTGACCAGAGAAGCTCCACCGAGATAATGCCCCATCTCGGCTTGGGGTCGTGAAACACACGCACTCACGCAACAGTATCAATATGCAACAGACTTCGTGAACATTACCGCATAATTAACAAAATGATAATTTATGCTTTCTACAGTTTATTAGAATACGCATTTAAATAATTCATTTTACTAGTTCTCAATAAATGCCGAAACAAAATTTCATAAATACACGCATAGTCCCATCCGCTAATCCGGCCCAAGGCCCAATTACATTTAATAACCCAACAATTTTGACGGCCCAAGGCCCATTTATTTCACAATACCATTAAAGCCCAACACTCCAATAAATACAATACATTTTCATCAAATCAATAATGTACAAATAAACAACAGTTTATAAAACCAATAAATACAACAATTTATTTATAACTTTGAGAAATTACAAATAAAGAGAAAATTACATACACACGATGAAATAAAAATCTGGAAGATCACGTAAAAGGAAGTGCAGCCAACAGTGGCGACGGCGTCTCACGGCGGAAACCGTTTCTCTCAACTCACGGTTTGAACAACACAGATGAAAAACTCAACTACAATCCAAACCAAAATACAAGTTTTGAAAGCACAAAGAGTTCGGTAAACAACACCTCACGGATTCAAACACCCAAGCTCACAAATTCCAGATTTGTAACTTTCGGATCACACCAAAAATCCCGATTAATCTAACTCAAGCAAAACCAAACACACACCCAAGGAGATCCCCAACCCATGAGAAGCCGTGGCCTACTTATAGGCCAAAAATGGCGGTTCGCATGGCGTGCGTGTCGCACGGTGGAGGAAGGAAATAACGGTAGCATGCCGTGGAGGAAAAGAAATCCTCTTGCGGACGCGTGGCACGGCGGCACTCACGGAAGCCATGCCCGACGCCACCGAGGAGCTTGCGGAAATGCTAGCGACCGTGCGATGCCACGGGTTGATAGCAACCTTCGGGGTGCATGCCGAACGACACGAGTAGGTGGAGGTGGCTCTCGGCTGGGATTTATTCCGGTAGTAGCTGCGTGGGGATCGGCAGCAGCTGCGTGGGGATCGACAGCAGCTGCGTGGAGAAGAAATGTAGAAGAAAGGAGAAGGAAGGAGAAGAATCGGGAAGGAGAAGAAGCAGAGTGCGGCGTGAGAAGGAAATAAGATGGAGCTAGGGCTCCATCCAAAACGACGCCGTTCCGCAATGACTGGCTGGGCACTCACGGGCCGCACGGCTGGGCCGTGTTCCGCACAAGGCCTGGGCCCCCCTTGCAGGGCTGGGCCGGATTTCGGGTCACACACACACACACACACACACACACAAAGCCCAATAAAAAATCAAGCAAAGCCTAAATAAACACAAGTCCAAAAATAAAAAGCAATACAAATAATTAAAATAAAATTCTCTAAATTAAAATAAAATACCAAAACAATAACATATTTAATTAATACAATAAAATAACACTTAAAATAATAAGGATAAAATCAAGTGAAACTAGAGATCTCACAACCATGGTGAGACCAAAGCCCACCTCATGCCGCCACCAAGAAACCCTCCAAAACCTAGCTCCAGCCACCCAACAACCCTGCTTTAGGTCACGACAGTGACCACCACGCCTCAACCGGCCCTTCCTTGTAGTGTGTAGCCGCCGTCGCAAGATCATGCCGGGCAGCAAGCGACGCGACATCTCAGCCCCAACGCATGATATAATCTCTCTCCCTTTCTCTCGATTGTTATTTTATTGTGAAGTTGGATGTTGTTGTGAACTGTGGCGGAGTGGTTTGTGGCAGTTGTGTAATTGAAGTGATGGGATTGTATGTGGTGTGTGTGTTGTTATTGTGAAGTGTGAAGTTATGTAGTTTGAAGTGATGGGCTAATATGTAGTGTGTGGTGCGATTGTGTTGTGGTTGTGCGTAGTGTGAAGCGATGGGATTGGATGTGAAGTTGTGATGGCTGTAAGTAGCATGAAGTGACGGAGTTGTGCAATTGTGACGTAGTGGTGGTATGGCGTGATGCTGTGAAGTGACGGGGATTAAGTGTGGAGTTGTGTTGTGAGAAGAATGAGGTGATTAGATAGTTGTGCAGTGGTCAGATTCTACGTGAAGTAATGGGATCACTGTACAGTTCGGGGTTGCGAACTGTGTAAAGTGATTAGATGAGGTACAATCATGACGTGGTCATATGTTATGTAGGTTGAGTGTTTTGTTGGGATAAGTTATGTAGTTTGGAGGTGATGTATACCATGAGGTGTTAGTTCGGTTTGAGTTGAAGGTTAGCATCAGAGTATGAAGCTTGTTTACACAAGCGGGCGTTAGTGGATTATATGTTAGTCTTAGGTGATAAAAGGGTTAAGTTACATATGCAATTTAGTTGGACACTTGTGCCGGACAGATTTAACATATGTAATGGATAATCTGTCTTAGGCATGAGTACACAATGTTTAAGCCTCTAGGTTGGCTTAAAATTGTTTATTATGCATGGTTAGGTTACGTGAACTGTTGGTTAGGTTATATATGAATGAAGAAAAAGATATATGTATTGACTAGGATTGGATTGTATAACTTGGATGGTTTGGCAGGAAGAGCATGGCGAAGGTGACAATGTGTCTAAGCCTTTAAGGTGGATCAAGGAGGTCAACCTTGAAGGATGAGAACGTGAAGTAGGAGGCTATTTGTTTGAGAGGTGACCTCAAGTGGGTCACAAGTTACGACCCTAAAATTGAGAAAACGTGATAAATAGGTCGCCATCTAACATGCACATGAATGGACTGCATGAAATATATATGGCATAGAGTCCAGGTAAGTATTATGTTCATACTATTTTAGAGTTCTAAATGATACGAAATGAAATGATGTTTTATGAAAGTATGCTAAGTATAAATATTTAAAGATATACGTATGTATGGTCTTCCTTGGCAACCCCTATTTATGCACCCAAAAGTAACAGTTGTATGCATGTGAATAGATGTTGTATGTAGTATCTATTGTCTTTATTTTCCATAAAATGAAATGTTGAGGTTTATGCTTGATACTTTTAAATGATGCTTAAATGATGCAATGAAAGTGTTTTCAAATGATGCTATGAACTGAGTTTTTAAATGACACTATGAAAGGAATGTTTAAGGCATGCTATGAAATGATGTTTATGATGATGTTTAAGCTCACGCTTTTAAATGATGTTTATGAAATAAATTGATTGATGAATGAAAAGAAATGCAAAGGAAAGGACTGAAAGGAAAGGATTGAAAGGAATGAATGTTTTAATGTATGAAAATACTTAACGGTCATGACTAAATGAATGGGTACCAAAGGATTGGGCAGATTACAATATCGGGTAAGTAGTATTGGTAGTGCACCCAGTGCTACCCCCTGATTGAAAGGGATTCACAACCTATGGCCATAGGCAGAATTCAGGTCTAAAAGACCGCTAACCCCAACACACAGGGCATAATAGTGTGTATCGGGCAGAGGAAAAGTGAAAAGAATGAATGGATGAATGAATACATGTATGCTTTAGTTTCTTTATGAATGGAAGTACAAGGTATGGGAAATGTTTTATGAAAGGAAAACTTTTTTAAAGAAAAGTCTCACCTTGTAATGTTTGCAAATTAAATGAATGTTTTACGTAAAGTATGTATGATGAATGATGAACACTACTTCATACTGTAAAAATATACTGGGAAGGAAAATAAAAAGTTTTAAAATGATCAATAATTCCCGTCTCCTTTTCTTAAAAACTATTTTCTAAAGTTCCACTACAAGGACGGGCATTACAAAAGTAGTTTTTGATTAAGAATGTTGCATGCCAATAGAAAGAGGGACCCCCACTATATATACTGGTCAAATCTTTACTACCAAAAGGGCCAAAGCCCAGCACACTGAAACAACAATCATAACAAAAGGCCAAACACACGACCAATCCAACAAACAAGAGGCCAAAAGGCCAAACAGAAAGCAAATAAATGGACCATGGGCCTACAAATTACCAACGAGGCTGAGCCCAAACCTCTAGCCCTTTATTACCCCAAAACAAAGTCCACAGTGACTCCATTCCACTATTGTAGAGGTACATGATTGTGACAAATCCTACCCCTTCAAAGCACCTTGCCCACAAGGTGCGGTTATGCTTCAATCTTTGCTTTGTAGCTAAGGTAAGCTTCTTGCCTTCAAATTCTTTGAGTTGTCCAACAGTATATTCATCGTTGGCATCTACCATATGGAGAAACTCATACCCCTTCTTCATTTCCTCCACGATCTTCTTACTTTTTCCCGTAAGGTAATAATGGTCACTCTGGCCTGCTTTCATCTTGGGCACATAATCTTCCAAACTTGTCATCTCTAGTGTTATCTGTGGCATCCTGAATTGAGAACCTTCTTGAGATTTGTTGGTCACAAACCCAAGCTTTCAACCAAACTTCCTGTATTCATTAGAAAACCACTTGAGCAAAGATAACTTCTCCTGAACCTCTAGTTCAATTGAGCTGACATAATCTCGAGCATTGCCCTAATCTGCCTCCTGTTCCCTCTCCAAGTGCTTTATAAAAATCTCACCAGTTGTGCTATTCTTCAGCATGTACCTATTTATATTCATATTTCCCCAGGCAATAAGCCACTCCACAGAAATTGAAAAAATAGAAACAATGACAAATTTGGAGCCTAATGGTCCAGTGATGCGGGCTTGGCTTCCTACAACTGCAGCAAGTATGGCTATTACAAGAGCAAGCCATCTTATGTTCTCAGGTAGAGACACAAAAAATCCAACAATCTCGAGTAAATGATTCTTGGATATATATGCAACCTGCTCCATATATGTAAGAATCGCAGCTATGTAAACCATAATCGTGACAGAAATCTTGACTAGTAACTGTGGAAAGTGTCCAAGATAAAAAAATATGGTTCCCGAACCTTTTATGCACAAAGAAATTCCACCCAGGAACATCCCACTTGTGCCTTGTGTTTTCCTTAAAAATCGATACATGTAACATGGAAAAAATGCCTGATAGACATGAGGGCTCTTACAAAATATGTGATATATGCCAATGCCACTAATGCACAAAGGCCATGTCAAAACTAGAGGAGAAAACAAGCCTAACAGTATGATGCCATTCAAATAACCATGGCAAGCTTTGTCTTCATTCAGGGACTTGTTTTTCATCTCGGAGTCAAATTTCCTTCTTCTGATCACATGTTGGTGTATGTTTCTTTTGATCACAAGCTTCAAAAAATAGTCGCACGCATCATAGGTAACCCCTTTCATCACAAGCTTACTATCACTAGAGGTTGACAACCAAGTGAGTAGGAGGTTCATTTCACTCCCCAAAAGTTCCAAGAGCTTAAAACCATCCATGTCTAGCATATTCACGTCACTAATAACAAGGTCAAATTTGGTTCTATTCTCCCTCGACACTTTTAGTGCCATAACAGTCTGATTGGTCATTGTAACTTGACCAGTAATATTTCTCAATATGGCCTTATTGATGAAGCTCACACTCCTACCCACTAGGATTTTTTTTATTATCATGTTGACCCAAGGCAACTGTACAACCCTAAGATTCTTAGCAACGGGGCATGTATTGATAGTATCAATATATATGACAGCCAAATTTAGTGACATACATCGACAAGGAGCTACAACATATCATCTAACATTGAAAAGGGGGAAAATAAGGATATGCTCTCTTTGTCTATCAAAGGGCTCAAAAACACCTTTAGCTAGCAAAAAATCAAGCAGTTGAGGAGAAAAGTTCTTATCTCCTAAAACTTGCAAACCCATGAGAATTTTTCCTCCACCATAGATTACAAGCAAAGTATAAAGGACTTTATATACCTCAAATATACCATCAATTGTATACTATGCACAGGAATCTCGACAAAAAATGAGATGTGCACCACCTCTAGGAGAGCCACCTATGCCGCTCCTTTGACCACCACTTCCGCAAAAGCTGCTACCCCAACAGCCTCCACCACCTCTGAATCCACTACGACCACCTCTAGATGCAGCTTGTGGTTGTCCGGTGAGAAGCTGGTCGGTCTTGAACTACGCCACTATGGCCTTGAGGACCTCATGGTTGATTGACAGAAGGACCTTCTTGTCATGGTGAAGCCCTAAGGTTTGAAAGATCTCGGGCCGTTTCGTGACCTTGGTGTGAGAGAGGATCGAAGGTTCAGGTTGACCATCTAGAGGTCTTCAGTGCTGGAGACGGACGAGAAGGTGTTGGGCTTGGTTCGGATTCATGGCTTCTGGACCCATGGGACAAAGAAATCGGTCCCCTCGCCCACTGTCTCATCCAATATTTTGCAGCAATGGGCTTGGTGTAGGGTTTGATTGCCAAAATAGGGGTGGTTAAGGTGGGTGAGGAAGGAGGACAAATGAGTGAACAACCGAAGCTGTGATGCCTCGAGACATCTGGTGTGCTAGAGCTGGCTGGGTGTTTGTGGTGAGTGCAAAGAGTTGTAAAGAGGTTTTCAGTCTAGACCATAGAGGAAGGACTTCTTCCCTACCTTGTACTTCTCGTTTTTTAGCTCCTCCTCTATTCGGTGCTCGATAACGACTCCACCACGATTAACCTTCCATCTGGTATCGAGATCTATCTCGATGGCTTCTCCGTTTTCGATCATTGTATGGGCCTTGCTTGGCCTTGCTTTGGACAACTGACGAAAGGGAATGAAAGAGGAAATAATTTATGTGAAGTGATGGAAATGAAAGTCAGAAGGGGAATATGAGTGTTGGAAAATTAATTTTGGATTTCTAAAAGAGATTCTAGTATATAGGGAAAAGGAATCTTGATGGGATGACCCTTGGCTCGTTCTTCTTCTTCTTCCTGCATCACATGAAGTTGTTGCACAAATGGGCAAATTTTTCTTCAAAATCCTTCCTACCATCAATTATCCACTGATGGAGACTTTGAAAATTCTCTTGTATTTGTTCCATTAACCCTTGATAAAGTGTTAAAATTGCATGATTAAGTTGCTTAAGTGAATAAATTGCTTAACAAAAAATGAGTTAAGAACTTAATTATGCAGTAGATTATAGTACTTGAGTAAATTGATAATTCCTGATATTTTGTACTTAATTGTAACAAGGATATACATGACACTTACATTATTAAGCCACATCAGGTTTAATATTCTAGTTTTACCCTCATAGTGCTGAACACTTAATCCTATTTGTTGTAGGGCATTTTTGGAAGAGAGGTTACCAACTGAATTATGTTTTTCTAGGCCCCAACAACACTTTTCCAATGGTGGTTTCTTCCTTGCTCACTGAAACACAAGAGGGGAGATTAGTTGAAGTGTTGAAGCGGCATAAGGGAGCTATTGGCTACACTATAGCAGATATCAAAAGTATAAGTCCCCTTATTTTTACTCGTTGGATTTATTTAGAAGAAAATGCAAAAGCTTCTAGTGAAATGCAAAGACGATTGAGCCATACCATGAAAGAAGTTGTTAAAAATGAAGTTTCGAAATTACTTGATGTTGGTGTCATTTACCCTATCTCAAATAGCAAGTGGGTGAGTCCAACTCAAATAGTTCCAAAAAAATTTGGTTTGACAGTTATGAAAAATGATCATGATGAGTTGATTCCTGTGAGAATGACCACTAGTTGGCATATGTGTATTGATTATAGGAAGTTAAATGCAGCCACTAGGAAATATCATTTTTCCTTCCCTTTTCTTGATCAAATTTTGAAAAAAGTTGCTGGTCATGTTTTTTACTTTTTTTTAGATGGTTTTTTCGAGCTACTTCCAGATTGAAATAGCCTTAGAGCACTAGGAAACTACCACTTTCACATGTCCCATCGGCATTTTTGCATTTAGATGAATGCCCTTTGGTTTATGTAATGTACCAGCTACTTTCCAACGATGCATGTTAAGTATTTTCAGTGATATGGTTGAAAACATTTTGGAAATGTTTATGGATGATTTTTCTGTTTTTGGCTGCACCTTTGATGATTGTTTAGCTAACTTACAAGCGGTGTTGGCTAGGTGTGAAGAAAAAAATCTGCTCCTCAACTGGGAGAAACGTCACTTCATGGTTCAAAAAGGGATAGTCCTTGCACATATCATTTCAGCTAGGAGAATTGAGGTTGATAGGGCCAAGATTGACCTGATTTCTAAGCTCCTTGCACCTAAAATAGTAAAGGATGTTAGGTCATTCTTAGGTCATGTCGGTTTTTATAGAAGATTTATAAAAGGTTTTAGCTCTATTTCTAAACCTTTGTGT